>NC_039285.1:11313150-11920411 GCF_003368295.1 Carassius auratus
TTTTCTGATCTTAATGAAACTTTGCATGCTTGTGGGCATCTTTCACATGTTATAACCAAGTTTCATAAAGTTTGAGTTTTGTTTCAGTTTTATAGGCTTTGGTTACATGTGGCCACGGCCCTTTCCTAAATGACCTCTTATAGCTAACCAAAGGACAAAAGCAACATATTTTTGAAAATTATTGATCTAGAGAGTCCAGAGAATATTATTGCAGTGGTTTGATCAAGACTGAACAAAAAACCAGGTGACCCAAAACATTCAAATTCGTGACCAATTTTACGAAAAAGGCTATAACTCGGGAACACAAATGAGATATCTTCACCAAACTCAGAACTCATATGCATGAACAAAAACTTTAGTCAAATTATTATTTTTTTCCATATCTGCCACTTGTGCGCTACAGGATGAAAAAAAAAATCAAATGGCTATAACTAAGCAACCGTTGATCCAATCAACTTGAAAATTGGATATGGCCCAATGTGGCACAAGTGCTCTATGAGGAATTTCACTTATCTTAAAAAACATGGCCGCCATTGGCCAAACAACTTTAAGCACCTATTTGACAAGGTTAATGGAAGTCGATCGGAACGAAACTCGTGGGCATGTTCGACTCATTGCCCTAAAGGTCTGTAAGTATTTTGAAAGAAATTGCCCACAACATTGTCACCTCCCACAGAACACAACAAAGCGATTTGATTACAGCGCCAACTATTTTCCAAAAATGATAATGCATCATTTTACTGGAGTTTTACTGGCTGTTTCAATTACACTCTTCCAATAATTGCTTTTCTTACTCGTTGCATTTGGTCTGATGCTCCATGCCATGCTTAGCTCCTCGCTGTGGAACTTTTATTAACGATTTTCAGCCATTTCAATTACAATCATGCAATTATTAATTTCATTATTCATTGTTGCATTTGGTCTGATGCTACATATGCTTAGCTCCTGATGGTGCCGCTGGAATGCTTGGCCCCGTGATTGCTGCTTGCAGCTATATTTCTTCTTCTTCTTCTTCTTCTTCTTCTTCTTCCGCCGCAAGTCTATGGCAGCCCATAGAACCGATTGCGGGAAAGTTGTATAGTTTGGCACACTGATAGAGGACAGTCCCAACATTAACTATAGCAAATTTGAAGTCTCTATCTCCTACTCTCTAGCGCCACCACTTGTCCAAACTTTCAATGTTTGTATGCTAATAACTTTTGAACCGTAAGCCAGAAAATGGAAATTCTTTTTTCCTCTGAATCCTTGGCTCATGCCAAGTCGAATGAACCCCAAAATTCAAAAATCGCAAGGTTTAGTTTTTTCGCTATTTTCAATTATTCGAAAAACCTACTTTTTCGAACTCGTCCTAGACGGTTAGTCCGATTGCCACGAAAATTGGCTCAGATCATCTTCAGACCATGCTGGCAAAAAGTTATGGAATTCAAGTTGATTCGTCCAGCTGTTGTCGAATGACACGTAAACAAATTTGACGAAAAGCACGCAAACATGCACGTGAGGCTATATCCCGGCAACGGTTTGTCATATTGAGACCAAACTTGGTGTGTGTTATAACAAGCATGAACTGAGACTACCTGCAGTGTTTCGACACAGCGCCACCTAGTGGTCAGGAGATATGAAAAATGCATATTTTGGCTTATAACTACTGAATGGTTTGGCCAAAAATCACACAACTGGTCTCTTTAGATTCAGTGAGTCATGTCGAGTCAAATGATATCCAATTTTCCTGTGTCGGCCATTTTAGGCGTCGGCCATTTTGAATTATGATTTAAAATGCTGTATTTTTTGAACGCAGCATCGTATCGTTTCGCAAATAATTACAAAAATATTCGGCTCCATGCCCTGAAGGTACTCAAAAAGTTTGGTGGCAGCGCCACCTTGTGGCCAATAGTTATAATGAAATATCACATAAATGCTAATAACTTTTGAATAAATTAGTCTATTAAAATTAAAATGGTCTCGCTATATTCTGTGGGTCATGCCGAGAGTATTGATACCAATAATGTGAAAATTGGCCTTACTTCCTGTCCGCCATTTTGCTTAATGTTGAAAACCTACTTTTTCGAACTCCTCCTAGACCGTTAGCCCAATTTACACCAAATTTGACGTGCATCATCTTCAGACCATGCTGGCAAAAAGTTATGGATTTTGTGTCGATATACGTAACGGTTCTCATTTAGCGCATCAACGAATTTGCTGGAAGGGTGCCAAAATGCATTTGAGGCTGTATCTCTGCAACACTTTGACATATTTGCACCAAACTTTGTATGTGTCATCGCCACCTCACACTGACCATGCCACATAAATTTGGTAACAGCGCCACCTATTGGTCAAGAGTAATAAACCATTCATTAACCATGAGTAATTACACTTTTTAAAATGCTAATAACTTTTTAATGCATTAGCCTATTTGAAGGAAACTGGGCTCAAAATATTCCCTGGCTTATGCCGATAACATAGATACCAAATATACCACGGTAAGCTGAACTTCCGGTCCGCCATTTTGATTTATGTTGAAAACATACTTTTTCGAACTCCTGATCAACCGTATGTCCGATTTTCACCAAATTCGAATCAAATGATCTTCAGGCTATACTGATTCAAAGTTATGGATTTTGAGTCGATAGACAAAACCGTTTTCGCATACCACATCGACGAATTTGAGGCACAATGAGAAAATGACACTTGAGGCTGTATCCCTGGAATGCTTTGGCATATTGACACCAAACTTTGTGTGTGTCATTGAAAAGACACACAGAGTACACCAAATTGATTTTATAACAGTGTCACCTATTGGTCAAGCTTGATAAACCAAGTAATCATGCTACTAGAGGTGGTATTGGTGTTTTTTTTTTTTTTGCCATTTCAAATACAATAATTCCAAAATTGCTGTTATTGCTCATTAATGTATTTGGTGTGATGCTTTATGCGATGCTTAGCTACTACATTTGCCGTTGGAGTGCTTGGCCCCGTAATTGCTGCTTGCAGCTATATTTAGGGGCCAAGCACCGAAGGTGCGAAGGCACCTATTGTGTTTGTTGGCGTTATTAGGGGCCAAGCACCGAAGGTGCGAAGGCACCTATTGTGTTTGTTGGCGTTATTATTATTATTATTATTCTTCTTCTTCCACCCCAAGTCTATGGCAGCCCATAGAACCGATTGCGGGAAAGTTGTATAATTTGGCACACTAATAGAGGACTGTCTGAACATTAACCGTAGCAAATTTGAAGTCTCTAACTCAAACTCTCTAGCGCCACCAATTGTCTAAACTTTCAAAAACTTGATGCTAATAACTCTTGAACCGTAAGCCACAAAATGAAAATTCTTTTTTCCTCTGATTCCTTGGCTCATGCCGAGTCGAATGGACACCGAAATTCAAAAATCGCAAGGCTTAGTTTTTTCGCTATCGTCAATTGTTCGTAAAACCTACTTTTTCGAACTCGTCCTAGGCCGTTGCACCGATTGTCACGAAAATTGAATCAGATAATCTTCAGACCATGCTGGCAAAAAGTGATGGAATTCAAGTTGATTTCTCAAACCGTTTCCGAATAGCTCATGAACGAATTCTTCGAAACGCACGCAAACGTGAACGTGAGGCTATATCTCCGCAACGGTTTGGCCTATTGAGACCAATCTTGGTGGGTCTTATAACAACCATTCCCTGGGACTACCTGCAGTGTTTCGGCGCTGTGCCCCCTAGTGGTCAGGAGATATGAAAAATGCATGTTTTTGCTCATAACTTCTGAACGGTTTTGCCAAAAATCACAAAAGTGGTGTCTTTAGATTCAGTGCATCATTCCGAGTCGAATGATACCGAATTTTCCCAATTCGGCCATTTTGGGCGTCGGCCATTTTGGATTTAGTTGTAAATTGCTGTATCTTAAGAATGAAGTTCCGTATCGTTTCGCAAATAATTACAAAAATGTCCGGCTCCATGCCCTGAATGTACACAAAAAAATTGGGGGCAGCGCCACCTTGTGGTCAATAGTTATAACGATTTTTTCGAAAAATGCTAATAACTTTTGCATACATTAGCCTATTGTAACAAAGCTGATGTTGATAGATTCCTTGGGTCATGCCGAGAACACCGATACCCCATTTGTCAATTTTGGCAAAATTTCCTGTCCGCCATTTTGATTCATGTTGAAAACCTACTTTTTCGAACTCCTCCTAGACCGTTGCTCAGATTTTCACCAAATTTGATTTGGATCATCTTCAGACCATGCTGGCAAAAAGTTATGGAATTTGTGTCGATACACGTAACCGTTTTCAATTAGCGTACCAACGAATTTGCTGGAAAGATGCCAAACTGCATCTGAGGCTGTATCTCTGCAAAGGTTGGAGATATTTACACAAAACTTAATATGTGACATTGTCACATCACATTGACCACGCCACATCATTTTGGTCACAGCGCCACCTATTGGTCAAGAGTAATAAACCAATCAATAACCGCTAATTATTAACTTTCCAATAATGCTAATAACTTTTGATTGCATTAGCCTATTATCATGAAACATGTCTCAAAATGTTCCTTGGGACATGCCGACAACATACATACCAATTATGTCATATTAAGCAAAACTTCCTGTCCGCAATTTTGATTCATGTTGAAAACCTTTTTTTTTAAACTCATCCTCAACCGTCTGTCTGATTTTCACCAAAATTGAATCAGATCATCTTCAGACCGTGCTGACAAAAAGTTATGGATTTCGTGTCAATAGACGAAACCGTTTTTGTACAGCGCTGCTTCAGATGTCAGGCATCTTCACAAAATGAGTCTGAGGCTATATCTCTGCAAAGCCCATTAGTGGTCTTCCAGTGACATCTAGTGGTCGTAAATGCACATTATCATACAACACTGTCTCTTTAACCTTTATAACTGTTATATGTTGTCTTAATTTCATTCCAAAGAAGCATACGCAATTTATGTATAATTTCACAGTCTAGATAATAGTACTGCACTGATTTTAAATAACCTAGATATGGCTGACAGTAAAAGAATAGAACAGAATTACAGACACACACAAACATGAAATGTTTAAACTAGTATATTAATACTCAATAAGCATGCTTAAACCCACACACAGATGCACACATTTTGTTATATATATAGATAATTAAAATAAATGATGGGTGATAAAACCTATTGCAAGTCTTCTGTTTTTATGGGCTTCTATGTCATTTTTCAGGTTTCATTGCAATCATAATCTGGCATAATTATAAACATTAGATATATCTGTATGAATAAATTGGTAAACTTTGACTCAATGTGATCTGAAATGCTTGAACAGTAATATTAAATAATAGTAATATACATTTTTTCTAGATGAATCCCTCAACAAGCCCATAAACTGTAATGTTTTAGTCTTTAGTGAGCTCATTAGTGGTCTTCCGGTGACATCTAGTGGTTATAATTGCAATTTTTTATTCAACACTGGGTTTTGAAGCTTTATAAATATTACAGTGTTCTTTTTTACCTAATCTCTGTTAAATTTTGCATGATTGTTTAGAAAAAATACAGATCTAATGCATGTGTGATTATATTACCCCCTTTTTTTTGCAGTTTAATGCCATTCACAACAGAAATCTTTTGTTTTTTAGGCCTGTTTAAATGTTATCTAACCAAAGGACAAAATACAACATATTTTTTCAAAGTTATTGATCTAGAGAGTCCTGAGAATATTACTGCAGTGGTTTGATCAAGACTGAACAAAAAACCAGGTGACCCAAAACATTCAAATTCGTGGACCAATTTTATGAAAAAGGCTATAACACGGGAACAAAATGAGATATCTTCACCAAACTCAGAACTCATATGCATGAACAAAAACTTTAGTCAAATTATTTTTTTTTTCCATATCTGCCACTTGGTGGCGCTACAGGATGAAAAAAAAACTAAAATGGCTATAACTAAGCAACCGCTGATCCAATCAACTTGAAAATTGATATGGCCCAATGTGGCACAAGTGCTCTATGAGGAATTTCACTTATCTTAAAAAACATGGCCGCCATTGGCCAAACAACTTTAAGCACCTATTTGACAAGGTTAATAGAAGTCGATCGGAACGAAACTCGGTGGGCATGTTCGACTCATTGCCCTAAAGGTCTGTAAGTATTTTGAAAGAAATTGCCCACAACATTGTCACCTCCCACAGAACACAACAAAGCGATTTGATTACAGCGCCACCTATTTTCCAAAAATGATAATGCATCATTTTACTGGAGTTTTACTGGCTGTTTCAATTACACTCTTCCAATAATTGCTTTTCTTACTCGTTGCATTTGGTCTGATGCTCCATGCCATGCTTAGCTCCTCGCTGTGGAACTTTTATTAACGATTTTCAGCCATTTCAATTACAATCATGCAATTATTAATTTCATTATTCATTGTTGCATTTGGTCTGCTTAGCTCCTGATGTTGCCGCTGGAATGCTTGGCCCCGTGATTGCTGCTTGCAGCTATATTTATTATTCTTCTTCTTCCGCCGCAAGTCTATGGCAGCCCATAGAACCGATTGCGGGAAAGTTGTATAATTTGGCACACTGATAGAGGACAGTCCCAACATTAACTATAGCAAATTTGAAGTCTCTATCTCCTACTCTCTAGCGCCACCACTTGTCCAAACTTTTAATGTTTGTATGCTAATAACTTTTGAACCGTAAGCCAGAAAATGGAAATTCTTTTTTCCTCTGAATCCTTGGCTCATGCCAAGTCGAATGAACCCCAAAATTCAAAAATCGCAAGGTTTAGTTTTTTCGATATTTTCAATTATTCGAAAAACCTACTTTTTCGAACTCGTCCTAGACGGTTAATCCGATTGCCACGAAAATTGGCTCAGATCATCTTCAGACCATGCTGGCAAAAAGTTATGGAATTCAAGTTGATTCGTCCAACTGTTGTCGAATGACATGTAAACAAATTTGACAAAAAGCACGCAAACATGCACGTGAGGCTATATCCCGGCAACGGTTTGTCATATTGAGACCAAACTTGGCGTGTGTTATAACAAGCATGAACTGAGACTACCTGCAGTGTTTCGACACAGCGCCACCTAGTGGTCAGGAGATATGAAAAATGCATATTTTGGCTTATAACTACTGAATGGTTTGGCCAAAAATCACACAACTGGTCTCTTTAGATTCAGTGAGTCATGTCGAGTCAAATGATATCCAATTTTCCTGTGTCGGCCATTTTAGGCGTCGGCCATTTTGAATTATGATTTAAAATGCTGTATTTTTTGAACGCAGCATCGTATCGTTTCGCAAATAATTACAAAAATATTCGGCTCCATCCCCTGAAGGTACTCAAAAAGTTTGGTGGCAGCGCCACCTTGTGGCCAATAGTTATAATGAAATATCACATAAATGCTAATAACTTTTGAATAAATTAGTCTATTAAAATTAAAATGGTCTCGCTATATTCTGTGGGTCATGCCGAGAGCATTGATACCAATTATGTGAAAATTGGCCATACTTCCTGTCCGCCATTTTGCTTAATGTTGAAAACCTACTTTTTCGAACTCCTCCTAGACCGTTAGTCCAATTTTCACCAAATTTGACGTGAATCATCTTCAGACCATGCTGGCAAAAAGTTATGGATTTCGTGTCGATATACGAAACAGTTCTCATTTAGCGCATCAACGAATTTGCTGGAAGGGTGCCAAAATGCATTTGAGGCTGTATCTCTGCAACGCTTTGACATATTTGCACCAAATTTTGTATGTGTCATCGCCACCTCACACTGACCATGCCACAGAAATTTGGTGACAGCGCCACCTATTGGTCAAGAGTAATAAACCATTCATTAACCATGAATAATTACACTTGTAAAAATGCTAATAACTTTTTATTGCATTAGCCCATTCGAATGGAACTGGGCTCAAAATATTCCCTGGTTTATGCCGATAACATAGATACCAAATATACCATAGTAAGCTGAACTTCCGGTCCGCCATTTTGATTTATGTTGAAAACCTACTTTGTCGAACTCCTCATCAACCGTAGGTCCGATTTTCACCAAATTCGAATCAAATGATCTTCAGACTATGCTGACTCAAAGTTATGGCTTTTGAGTCGATAGACAAAACCGTTTTCGCATACCACATCGACGAATTTGAGGCACAATGAGAAAATGACACTTGAGGCTGTATCCCTGGAATGCTTTGGCATATTGACACCAAACTTTGTGTGTGTCATTGAAAAGTCGCACAGAGTACACCAAATTGATTTTATAACAGTGCCACCTATTGGTCAAGCTTGATAAGCCAAGTAATCATGCTACTAGAGGTGGTATTATGATTTTTTTTTGCCATTTCAATTACAATAATTCCAAAATTGCTGTTATTGCTCATTAATGAATTTGGTGTGATGCTTCATGCGATGCTTAGCTCCTACATTTGCCGTTGGAGTGCTTGGCCCCGTAATTGCTGCTTGCAGCTATATTTAGGGGCCAAGCACCGAAGGTGCGTAGGCACCTATTGTAATCGTTGGCGTTATTATTATTCTGCTTCTTCTTCTTCTTCTTCTTCTTCTTCTTCTTCTTCCGCCGCAAGTCTATGGCAGCCCATAGAACCGATTGCGGGAAAGTTGTATAATTTGGCACACTGATAGAGGACAGTCCCAACATTAACTATAGCTAATTTGAAGTCTCTAACTCCTACTCTCTAGCGCCACCACTTGTCCAAACTTTCAATGTTTGTATGCTAATAACTTTTGAACCGTAAGCCAGAAAATGGAAATTCTTTTTTCCTCTGAATCCTTGGCTCATGCCAAGTCGAATGAACCCCAAAATTGAAAAATCGCAAGGTTTAGTTTTTTCGCTATTTTCAATTTTTCGAAAAACCTACTTTTTCGAACTCGTGCTAGACGGTTAGTCCGATTGCCACGAAAATTGGCTCAGATCATCTTCAGACCATGCTGGCAAAAAGTTATGGAATTCAAGTTGATTCGTCCAACCATTGTCGAATGACACGTAAACAAATTTGACGAAAAGCACGCAAAAATGCACTTGAGGCTATATCTCAGCAACGGTTTGGCATATTGAGACCAAACTTGGTGTGTGTTATAATAAGCATGACCTGAGACTACCTGCAGTGTTTCGACACAGCGCCACCTAGTGGTCAGGAGATATGAAAAATGCATATTTTGGCTTATATCTTCTTCTTCTTTGGTTTGGCCAAAAATCACACAACTGGTCTCTTTAGATTCAGTGAGTCATGTCGAGTCGTATGATATGCAAATTTCCCGTGTCAGCCATTTTAGGCGTCGGCCATTTTGAATTATGTTTTAAAATGCTGTATTTTTTCAACGCAGCATCGTATCGTTTCGCAAATAATTACAAAAATATTCGGCTCCATGCCCTGAATGTACTCAAAAAGCTTGGTGGCAGCGCCACCTTGTGGTCAAGAGTTATAATGAATTATCACAAAAATGCTAATAACTTTTGAGTAAATTAGACAATTGAAATGCAAATGGTCTCCCCGTATTCTTTGGTTCATGCCGAGAACATAGATACCAATTATGCCAAAATTGGCCATACTTCCTGTCCGCCATTTTGATTAATGTTGAAAACCTACTTTTTCGAACTCCTCCTAGACCGTTAGTCCGATTTTCACCAAATTTGACGTGAATCATCTTCAGACCATGCTGGCAAAAAGTTATGGATTTCGTGTCGATATACAAAACGGTTCTGATTTAGCGCATCAACGAATTTGCTGGAAGGGTGCCAAAGTGCATTTGAGGCTGTATCTCTGCAACGCTTTGACATTTTTGCACCAAACTTTGTATGTGTCATCGCCACCTGACACTGACCATGCCACATAAATTTGGTAACAGCGCCACCTATTGGTCAAGAGTAATGAACCATTCATTAACTATGAATAATAACACTTATAAAAATGCTAGTAACTTTTTAATGCATTAGCCTATTGTAATGAAACTGGCCTCAAAATATTCCCTGGCTTATGCCGACAACATAGATACCATATATGCCAGAGTAAGCCGAACTTCCTGTCCGCCATTTTGATTTATGTTGAAAACCTACTTTTTCGAACTCCTCATCAACCGTTAGTCCGATTTTCACCAAAATTGACTCAGATGATCTGTAGACTGTCCTGACAAAATTTTATGGATTTTGTATCGATAGACAAAACCGTTTTCGCATAACACAGCGACGAATTTGAGGCACAATGCCAAAATGACACTTGAGGCTGTATCTCTGCAATGCTTTGGCATATTGACACCAAACTTTGTTTGTGTCATTGAAAAGTCACACAGAGTACACCAAATTGACTTGATAACAGCACCACCTATTGGTCAATTTTGATAAGCCAGTAAATCATGCTACTAGAGGTTGTATTTATGATTTTTTTTAGCCATTTCAATTACAATCATCCTAAAATTGCTGTTATTGCTCATTAATGCATTTGGTGTGATGCTCCATGCCATGCTTAGCTCCTACATTTGCCGTTGGAGTGCTTGGCCCCGTAATTGCTGCTTGCAGCTATATTTATTATTATTATTCTTCCGACTGGGAGTCTATGGCAGCCCATAGAACCGAATGCGGGAAAGTTGTTTTGGTTTGACATTCTGATAGAGGACAGTGCCAACATTTAGTACACCAATTTTGGTGTGTCTAAGACATTCCCTCTAGCGCCACCAACTGTCCGAAATTTCACTTTAATTTTGTTAATAACTTTTTAACCGTAAGTCCAATCAACAAAATTCTTTTTTCCTCTGATTTCTGAGCTCATGCCGATTCGATTGCACCCTATGCCGTCATTTTCCGTCATAGAAATATGGCCGCCATTTTGAATTCTTTGAAAAACCTACTTTTTCGAACTCGTCCTAGACGGTTTGTCCGATTCACACGAAAATTGAACCAGATCATCTTCAGGCAGTGCTGACCAAAAGTTATGCAAATCAAATTGATTCGTCAAACCGTTTTCGAAAAACGCTCAAACAAATTTTACGAAACGCTTAGAAAAACAGTCGTAAGGCTGTATCTCTGCAACGATTTATCGTATTCAGACCAAACCTGGTACATGTCATAACAAGCATGACCTGAGGCTACTTGCTGCGTTTCGGCGCAGCGCCACCTACTGGTCCGGAGATATGAAAAATTGCTATTTTTGCTTATAACTTCTAAACAGTTTGTCCAAAAATCATAACATTGGTCTTGTTAGATTCAGGGCAACATGCCGAGTCGACTGATATCAAATTTTACCATTTCGGCCATTTTGTCTATCGGCCATTTTGAATTTTTTGCTAAAATGCTGTATTTTCAGAACGCATCAACGGATTGTTACGAAACATGGTATGGGTCATCAGCACAATGTCCTGAAGGAGTGTGAGAAGTTTCGAAACAGCGCCACCTAGTGGTGATCATCCTTTTTTAAATGCTTATAACCTTGGGTGTGGTCGACTTATTTTCTCGAGACTCACCAAATTAGACTCCTGAAACCTTACAGAGTCCTACGATACCAAACATGCTAGGTTTCGCCTTACGGTTTGTGTAGCGTTGTGATTTAGCGCTTAAAAAACATCTGGCTATATCTTCGAAACCACTTGTCTGATCGAGACGAAACCACCGTCAGAAGTTCGGAAACATAGGTCGATAGCTATACGCCAATGCCCAAATGCCAAAATATTGATGGTAAGGTGTAGTAATATTCAATCAAAGTCAAGAGTCAGTCATTTTTTACGTGCTTTTTCATATAAATGTCTATAACTCTGAAGTGAATTGAGATATTTTCACCAAAATTGACACACATATGTATGGGCTCACTCTGAGCACACATAAAAAGAAATGGTGGGACTGAGCCTCTTGGTGGCGCTATAATAGAACAAAATATGAAATTATCATTGACTTCAATACAGTTTTGTGAAATAAAATGCAATACTAAACAAATGCATTGATGTAATATTACGAAACTCAGAATGTGCCAACAACACCATCCCCTGAAGGTACTCAAAATATTTTGAAACACCGCCACCTAGTGGTCAACAGTTATAACTCAATTTAAATAAAGGCTAATAACTTTTGAATAAATCTGGCTATTGACATGACGCTGGTCTTTTTAGATTCCTTGGGTCAAGTCGAGAACATAGATACAAAGTTTTCCTTATTTGGCTGAACTTCCTGTCCGCCATTTTGATTAATGTTGAAAACTTACTTTTTCGAACTCCTCCTAGACCGTTAGTCAGATTTTCACCAAATTTGACGTGGATCATCTTCAGACCATGCTGGCAAAATGTTATGGATTTCGTTTCGATATACGAAACTGTTCTCATTTAGCGCATCAACGAAGCTGCTGGAAGGGTTCCAAAATGCATTTGAGGCTGTATCTCAGCAAAGCTTTGACATATTTGCACCAAACTTTGTATGTGTCATCGTCACCTCACACTGACCGTTCCAAACTAATTTGGTAACAGCGCCACCTATTGGTTACACGTGATAAGCAAATAAATCCTATTACTAGTTGTTGTGTTTATTGTTTTCAAGCCATTTTGCCTAAAATAATCTTAAAACTTTCTTAATTACTCATTCCTGCCGTTCGTCTGAAGCTTGCTTCTGTAGTGCTTGGCCCCGTTATTGCTGCTTGCAGCTATATTTATTATCATTATTGTTATTCTTTTATCAGATTCTCCATATTAAAGGTCTGAGGGAGAAGGACTGAAATTGTTCCTCCTTAGAAGACAATGTTTTTACAGAGAAAAGGGCAAACTAGAAAGAAACAAACATATAATTCCACCAGCTGACTCATTTTCATATTGCATTATAAATTTAAATATATATCATATATAAAATAATGTATCCATAAATAGGCAGTGGAGGAGGTATCAGCCAAAGGTAAGGCAAACATTCATCTTCAGTTCAAAACAACACAGCAAATCTCTAAGAATGGAACTTTGAAATGTATAATGCTTGTGAGTTGAATTGTTTGGCACACAGTCTCTGGGGAAGGCTTTGCCATTCTTAAAACACATTTATGGGAAACAACTATTTTTTAGGTTTTTGTGTGGTAAAGTAACTTTATCTTCTGTAGCAGCAATGATAAATGTTTCTAAACACATCTGAAGTAATTGTCCGCGTACAGCTGTCAGCAGAGATAACGGACAAGAGGATATATTGTAAAAATGGGCAGCTGTATTCAGTAGTGCTTTCATGGGTACAACATTCAGCGACATCAGCCAAGAGGTTTTACAAGCCTTGGCAAAGATCAACTGCATTATTGTCAGTGATAAGTAGCTTCCATTAGCATAATTGAGACTATCTCAACTGGCCAACACACACAGTGTAAAACATGCAAACTTATTCAAAGTTCACAAACCTGTGTGATAAACCAATCTGCTTAGAATTACAGCATCTGTGAATTGATCGTATTGACAATATAAGGCAAAAAAAGTAGCAACTTGTTTAAGGGGGCTTATTAATTTTGATTCCACACTCATTGGTCTTATTTCACATTTCATGTTTAATTCCATACATTGGTACATTTTTCAGTAATCAAACACAGATGGCGGCTGTTTACTGCTGTAGTTAAGTAATGACCCTCACTCGAGGTGCCTGGTAGCGATACTGAATGTCCCTCAGTGGACAGCCTTTTATTCCCCTGTCTACTGATGGCCGGCGACAGCTCCTCTGGCTACGGGCACCTGGCATTGAGCTCCCATTGTCACTGTGTCAGCTCAATCCATGGCATGTAGCTGAAAAGAGTCATGCAATGTGTGAAACAGAAGAATGTTATCCATAAATACAGCGATTTTACAGAATGAAAAATCCATGCTGCACTTTAAAAGAACACTCCACTTTTTCGAAAATAGGCTAATTTTACAACTCGCCTAGATTTAAATAGTTGAGTTATACCATTTTGAATCCATTCAGTCAATGTCCGGTTAGCACTTTAATCTTAGCTTAGTATAGATCATTGAATATGATTAGATTGTTAGCATTGAATATGATTAGAGTTAACATCTCACTCAAAAATTACCAAAGAGTTTTGATATTTTTCCTGTTTAAACCTTGACTCGTCTGTAGTTAAATTGTGTACTAAGACCGATATGGCTAGGAACTATACTCTCATTCCGGCGTATATGAGAATATAGTTCTTACTGTAGCTATATCGGCCTAGAAAATCTTTTATTTTTTTTATTTTTATTTTTTTTTTGTCTTAGTAAATGATGCAACTACAGAAGAGTGAAGTTTTAAATAGAAAAATATTGAAACTTTTTGGTCATTTTTGAGTAAGATGCTAACGGTCTAATCATATTCAATGATCTATGCTAAACTAAGCTAAAAGAGCCTCCATCAGACCCCGAGATTGGCTGAATGCATTCGAAAACTATAAAACTCAACTATTTAACTCTAGGGGAGTTGGGAAAATTAGCATATTTTCAACACACGTTAATGCAATTTTAAAAATATACATACTTGACTTCACTTTTATTGCTGTCATGTGAGTTTTCTTACCATATTCACCATTGTGAGGACTGGAAGCTGGAAAGAGTCATGCAAGGTTATAAAGAGAAGAGCATGTTCAGAAACACTCATTTGTTAATGTATTCAAATAGAAATCATTCAGATTTGACATGCCTTTTATTGCTGTCACATGAACTTTCTTACCATTATAGCAGATAAACAGAGGCATGTTGTTGGAAAGAGTCTTGCAAAAATCAAATATAGTGATTTTCCAGAATTACAGTTTCATGCTGGAAAGTTAATGATTTTTATGTACAGTATTTACATAAAACTTTAAGATATGACTTACCTTTTATTGCTGTCATGATATATGACTTTATTTTATTTATTTATTTTTTTGCCTTTGAGACGGCTCAAACCATGACATGCAGACAGAATCATGCAAAGAAAGAAAGTTAAAAAACGTTCAGGAGTTCAGTGACTTTTTCCATATATAAGATCTTGCTGCATTTTAACACAAGTTTACACCGTTTTTAATGTATTCATATATGCTACACATTTAGATTTTTTGAAAATTCAAAATTATCAACATTTTATTGCCATTATTCTTGCCAAGAAACATTGAAGAATCTTTAAGAGATTTTTATTTTCTTTTTGCAGAAAAATATATATTTTTTAATTAATCTGAAAAGGCCAATCATTTTTGCTGGATTCATGTATTTTTATAGAGCTTTACTTGATATATTGCTTGTCCTAGTAAAACTTCGATCCAAAATGACTTTTAAAGTCCAAAACATCATAAAAGCGCATTCAAACTGTTAACTATGACCTGTAACCATAGTCTCAGTGACTAATGTATATGAAAGATGGTGATGTGCAAAGGTCCGATTAAGGCTTTGAAATAAAGCAAACCAAATACAGACATCCAACCCTGCATACACTCATTTCATTGTATTAATTAGTAATAGAATAGAATAGAATGTGAAATCACATTCATCACGTAGCAGAACATAATTACCATCGCTCCTTAACAGTCAAATAATTTTTCCAACAAAAAGGGATATAGAGTGTGACGAAAACCGAACAGAAGTGGTCACAGAAGATAAATTCAAATCGCATGTATACAAGGTGGAAATGGTATCTTGGCTGACAAAAATAAAAAATGCACTTCAATACTCTGGACATGGCTACTCTCTCTCTCTGATTTCTGGGATATTGTAAATAATTTGTGGGCGGCAGCTTATAAATTCTAATAACCAAAGGGTGGCAAAGTACCGGGAACAGAAGTGGAGGTAAACAAGAAAAAGTGTTAAAGATTGCACTAAAGAAACAAAGCTGCATCAGCACTTTGGGGTCATGACCCAGCAGTGTTTTCATTAAGACCTGAGTGTGTATGGTTTAAAATACAGTATCATTCTGTTTGAATTGCAGCAGACGATAAGATACAATGACTTTGCATTTGCATAAATCTTTAATTACGCCTGTGAGTCAGTGCATTTGACAAGTGTTGCTTCTGAAGTCAATAATAAATAAAGTCCTTAGCTAAGCCATTTTACCCCTCTCCCTCTGTTAAACACCCTTTCTTCTAGCTATGGTTGCATTTAACCAACTGGTGGTCAGATTTGAGAAAGAAAAATGTTGCCAATAATGCTTTACAGGCTCTAACAAGCTTTCAGACCATGCTGGGTAGCAACTGATTACATCTAATCTGGATCTGGACTTTTTTATTGATTACATGATTACATATTATTCACATGGTCACTGGACATAAATATTTCATATGTTTGTATTAAGTGTTTTATTGTATTTGTAATTTTAAAAATATTTGTTTTAATTTTACATTTTTATGATTTAACCAAATTAATTTAAACTCACAACCACCCTGCAGTTCCTTACTGAACCCAGGTTTGGGAAATCTTTGGGATGTAATGTTATAATTAATGCACTTCATGTTGTTAATAAGAAAAAATAATGGCTTCTTATTGTCATGTCAATATAATACATATTATCCTATTTAAATCAATGTGAAAAATGAGTTAGGTCAAAGTAATCAAAATGTTTTCTGATTGTATTACCTGAAATGTGTAATGTACTGGATTACATTACTAACTACAACTTTTGTCAATAATGGACTACAATTAAGTAATCAAATTAATCTATCCAGCACTGCTTTCAGATATGTCCTAAGAATGACAATAATATATTTCCGAAGAGCACATAAAGCAATTAAGTCAGAGCTTACAATGGTGTCATTTGATTGATGTAAAGAACATTAGGTGGAGGTGTCTGCAGTTTAGTTACTAACACCACAATCAATCTGGTGTGCCGCTCCATTAAAAGCTCTGTGTCAGAAAACAACCATATGCAGTATTGGACTTGAGTGTCCAATGCCTACTTCTAACCACTCACCATGTGGTAAACCCCTACTGGGATATTTACGAGGTCTCTGAGGACATATCGTTTTGAAAATAAATGGCTAGAGAAATGGACTTTTAATGGCAGAATGACAAAATAATCTTTTCATTTGGTGCTGCGGGAAGCATTTAGCACTCCTTTCCTGTTTAGCTAAGTGTATAAACCCACTTAGAAGGCTTAGCAAAAACATCATTGCAATTACTATATAGTTTATCTTTCAATCCAAAACACAGATTTGCAGGCACATGTTTAACAAACATAATAGCATGGGAAAGGGTCCCACAATAGTGCTGCAGAGATTATATATTATAGATTATAGATTATAGCCCTAAACTGAAGAATTAATTAGCATTTTAGCACTTCTGGTTTCATTGTCCCAAAGTCAATAGGGTTTTTGGTTAAATGTCTGAAATAAGATCTGTGGCAAACAAATATTATGTCACAATATGTCTTTTTCATAATAAATGAAAAGAAAATAAATACAAAAAGATTAGAAAGGTAGTTAGAATTTTTTTTTTCTGAGATTCAAACCCACAACCCTAAGGTTAGGAGTCAAATTCTCTAACCACTAGGCCACAACTTCCCCATGAATGGCTAATGACTCATCTGCTCGGATTGAGTTGGAAAGGTCATTACACCAGGAGAGAACATTTAATTTAAAAGTCCCTAAAAGTGACTTTTGCTGCTTCTTTGGGATGGCACAGTCAAGCGACATTCACTTGCAGAATGCAAGCTTCTGGAGGGCACATAAGTATGAAGTAATAAATTCAGGTAAATTTGTGCAGAGCCAGTGGTGGTTTTGTAGGCAAACATCAATGCCTTGAATTTTATGCGAGCAGCTATTGGTAGCCAGTGCAAATTACTTGTCTTGAAAAAGGTGGCGCGACATAGGTTGTTCTGTCAAACAGGAAAACTCATCAACTTTCTACTCCACTTTCACAACCTCCCTGTGTTTATAATCATGCTCTTGCAAACTATTCTAAATGAAACTTTTAGGGAAAATGTATTTTATTTATTTATTTATTATAAATTTTGGAAGCGTAACTGGAAGGTTCAACTTCTGCCCTCCCACTAAAAAACTGTGACCTGCACCAGACACTTTTTGCAGGATTGGTCTGTTCATTACCTCGTTCAACAGTTTAGCTTTTTAGTTACAACATGCATAAAGGCTGTGTTCATTGTTGAGATTTTTTAGTCGATAACTCTCGACATTACGTCGGTGACCGACAAATTGGGATATCGCTTTAATAGACCAAACGACTTTGAGTTTAAACTAAACAAGCCAATGCACTGCTGCCGCTGATCACAGCGTGAGTATAATAAGGCAGCAGGTACAATGCATATCAGCTGTGAACTACCGGTTCAGCATGCTGTCTTAAGCATTGTTTGTTGGCAAAACTGCGCTTCAGTGGGGGTCATTCCCAAGTCGAGTGGGTTGTGCACTTCAGGCAGCACCAACCCCTGTTGTGTTGCAAGTGGCCAATTCTCCTGTGCGCCTCAGCACTAAAAGAGCATTTCCTAAAGAGCAAATTTCTCTAAAAGAGCTTCATGGGTGTGTCTTTTCAAAGAAGACAGATCATCCTTATAAGGTTGCCATTTCACCCGTGCGTTTCTGGGTCAGGTCGTTATCTAGCAACGGGTGATGGTCACAATCACTGGCTTACATGTCTGGCAATTTGTAGTTGTAGTTGTAGCAGACCGGCCTCTATGATGACGCAGTAGACAACCTGGCCCAGCAGTTCTCGGTTGCACAGGAGCAGACTGAGGTGGTCCATCCTTCTGCCCGGCAGGCATCTGCTGCCTCCACCCGTCCACCGGCCGCAGTGCCCCAGCCTGCCTGTCGCTGAGGGCAGCCCCTTGTGTCTGCCCCTGCTCCCGCCCCACATCCATAGCAGCCTCCAGCAAGTGGCGCCATAGAGCTGGGCGTAGGCAGGCTGCCCCACCCATCCTGGCTCCCGTCAATCCTGGCGGTGAGTGGAAGAGCAAGAGTCCCTGGGACGGGTGACCCAGAGAGAGGTGGTTGCTTTCTGGGGGATGCTGAAGGCACTTCTCCCTCCCCAGGAGGGGGGCTGGGTGGAGAATCTGGAAATCTCATCAATAGAGCAGTTTTCTCTATCTCTGGGTCCCAGGAGGGCACGGAGAGTTGCTGAAGGCCAAGCACCGGACCTCATTCAACCTGAATTTTTCCAGTGTTATCCAATCTCACCCAGTGAGGTAGTGCTTTGATAATGGTGAGTGGAACTACTTGTTCCGAGCCCCGACCTACACCTAATAGGGGTGCAGGCGACTCGCACAGGTCACTGGAAGGGGCAACACCCATGACACTTTGGAAGGGATCCCAATTCGTCAGTCACTGACGTTATATAGAGAGTGACCAACTGAAAGTGAATGTCTTTGTTACATATGGTAACCCTCATTCCGTGAATGAGGGAACTGAGACGTCACATCCCATCGCCACGGTTGCTGTACCATCGCTGAGCTGCTAGGTCTCTGGCTCGGCTCCTCAGCGAAAACCTGGTATGCATTGCACCTGCTGCCTTATTATACTCACGCTGTGATCCGCAGCAGCTGGATGAAATAATTGCATGCCAATGTGCATTGGCTCATTTAGTTTATACTCGAGGTAGATTGGTCTATCGAAGCGATATCCCAATTCGTCGGTCACCAACATTACATCTCTGTTTCTTCCTTCAGGGAACGAGGGTTATCATACATAACCGAGTATACCGATTATAGCTCTTAGTTAGGCTAGACCATTGGATGAGCATACAGCCTGTTCAAATGGTCTATTGCATAACACTGTTTTATTAAAAAACTGATACACCTTCATTCAGGTAAAAGCAAAAGTGATTTGTTCCATCCAAAGTCAGTATCTAAGTTAGTACTTCTTTTGATTAAGTAAATAATTTGTAAGTGTTAAAGGTGCCATATGCAAAAATTGAGATAAAAATATCCATAACATGACCTACACGCATCAAAAGAATGAGAAGAAATAAGAGCGATGATGTCATTAAAAAAATGTCAAGTTATAGTGCTGCAGAGATATCAACCTTAATTAGCATTAGCATTGCTAGCCCCGGCCCGACAGGTGTCGTAATACCGGTTTCGGCCATGGGAGGCGGTATGCGGGCAACATAACCACCAGCCAACCTGCAATACACAAATAACTCGTGCAGCTTGTGGGCGTGCCTGAACCTGATGTCAATAATGTGGAAAGTACAGCCCACTACTTCATTTCAGTTCAGGGAAGAGAGAGAAAGGATGGCTCAAGCCCTTGGCAAGAGACCACCACTCGCTACAGGGAAACAACCGCGCTCGGAATCACAAATCAAATCCGATAAGAAAAGGAGCAAATGAGAAATGAGGTTCGACTCCGAAATTGCAACATTTCTTTTTGATTGGTAAGTTAGATGCTGTTAGTATTTCGCTAGAAGTTTGTTTCATATGTTTGTGTATTTGTTTTCGGGAAGTTATAACATAGAAATGTATCGAAGGCTGTTCGATAAACATGTTAATGTTAGCGATGGCTAACCGTAGCTGCGTTTGATAATTAGCTAGCTATAACTTAACGTTACCCATTTTATTATATCATAACTAACCTGCTCTGTCTAGTCTGTTGGTCTCCGTGTCCTCTTCGTGGTTTTTCTGTGCGTGAAAAAATTGATGTGTGGCGTGAAAGGGTGTGAAAAGAGTCAATTGCGTGTGTCTCACGTGAATGCTTGAGAATTGGCACATTAGTTCCCAAGCAGAATAAAGGACAGGTTGATTATTGCTGTTTAGCGTTTGTATTAATCTATGATGTGTCCCTGTTTGTGTACAGGGACATAAAAAAATTTATTAAAAGTGATACGTGGACCAAGGTGTCTGAGATTGTTCATTTTAAGTAAAGGATCCTAACATTTCGTCCACAACAATATTTAATGAGGTTAACTTATAACTCCTTGTGGTTAGTCTGCACGAGAACAACAAGCTTGTATGCTTTGTGGCCGCTTTAAATACAAAATAAGCATTCGATCTACGTTAGAGCATCTGAGCGCTCACAAATCTTTCTGCAGCGTCGTGAGCAGAGCGGCAAGAGCGATTTTTGACGCTCTAGAGGCTGGCGGTGTGAACGCACAGTTAGGCTTCGGCCATGGCTGTAAAGTTGTTGTGAAAGTAGGGGCGGAGCATAGAAAGACTATGCCATTTCTCGTTTGTTACTCTAGAGTAGACCAATTCACTTTATTGAGGCATACTGCCCCCATCTGGTATGGAATGTGGAGTATGACTTGATTATTTTATTTTTTTGCCAAACATGATTAATCGTGACTAATCAAAATATGTATGTGGTTCTCTTTCACTGCCTTAAAATCTATTAGTCTAAAAAAGACTCCATCTGTCAAGACAACAAGCAATTGTATTTATAATAACAGGCAGAGAGAAAAATAACTTTCCTATCTACAAGTGTGCTGTACTTTTACTTAGTTTAATAAACCATGATACCAATCCAAATGAATTAGTGTGTTAAATGGGTGGTTTTGTTGAAGTACATGGAAAACTTCAGGTTACGCTGAATGAAAATATAAATGTCACATCTACATTAACAAGTGTAAAGGTTTTTTTTTGAAACACTCAAATATTTGAATATATTAAACAGCACTCATTGTAATGCAATTATTATATTTGTTCTAATAATTGTTCTTATAAGACCTTGCTTTGAAATGTACATCAAAACTAAACAAGTGAACAGATGAATCTTTAAATAATAATAATAATAATAACAATAGGAGCTTTAACGGTCCCGTTCTGCGTGATCCCATGTTTTAAACTTTAGTTAGTGTGTAATGTTGTTGTTAGAGTACAAATGATATCAGTAAAATTCTAAAGCTCAAAGTTCAATGCCAAGCGAGATATTTTATTTAACAGAATTCGCCTGCAAAATACGACCCGTTTGGACTACATCCCTCTAGTTCCTGCAGTAATGACGTCACTAAAACAGTTTTTTGACTAACCTCCGCCCACATGAATACACAAAAAGGGGGCGTGGTCTTGTTGCGCTCTAATGGAGAAGAGGAAGAGTTGTGTTTGTGTTTGTCGCCATGTTGTCGAAACGCTGTTATTTTCATCCCGGAGTCCAATCACATTTGTTTGGGCTTCCCAGGGACATTGTACTTGGAGATTAATGGTTACAATTAATGGTTACAATTAATGTTTAACTAGGTTCCGAAAAATTATAATCCACATGTAAAACTATGTGCAGCACATTTTGCTGAGGACAGCTTTCTCAATCTCAATTCCCTCTTTGTCTGGAGAAGGCGTTGTTTATGGACCACAACCGGTAAGTGTATTTTATTATTTAAGTTGGTGCGTTTAACAGTTTCTGTAACTTATTACACAAAGGGCAATGCTGTTTAGCTTTGTTAACTAGATGTTAGGGCTGTGCAAAAAAATGAATGCGATTTTCATGCGCATCTCGTCAGTAAAAATGCTCCTTTGATTATAAGTACATCTCCAGCACATGCTCCTGCCCACTTGCTTCTCAAAACTAGTCCAATCACATTTCCAGGAGCGCAGCGTGCGTTAAGCTGGTGTCGAATGACAACACAGGAACCGCTGGCCCAATCAGAACTCGTTACATATTTCTGAAGGAGGGACTTTATAGAACAAGGAAGTCATCAGCCCGTTTTTATGACAGTGAAAACAGTGGTATACAGAGAGGTGAATTGTGTGAAAAATGTTTCTGTGTTTTTTTACACGCGAAACATGAACACATGTTATACTGCACACTGTAAACACAATTAAAGCTTCAAAAAAATGCGTAAAACAGGACCTTTAAAAATAATTTTCCAAACCATATTTTTACTTTACTTAAATACACTTTAATAGACCAATAATACTGAGTTATATTTTGGAGCTGTCAGGATGGATTTTGTAGGAAATTGTAAACATATGCCATTCGTATCATGTCATATTCATACACAGAGAAAAGTTGGTTCGGCTACACATTGAAGGAGAATAATCGACCATGGATCATTCAAAATGACATTTTCTTTAGTAAATCAAGTGCTAAAACAATGTTGACAACGTGCAAATAATCAATGTTATCAGCAATAAAAAGTCTGTGACTCCATTTTTTTATTTTTATTATTATTATTATTATTATTTTATTTTTATTTTTTTGCAGGGACTGTTTTTTGTGATGTCGCTGCTGAGGGTTTCATTTCTCCATCTCACTTCAGCGCACATGCAATTAAATGAACTTTTCTGACAGCGTGCTAGACAGGACAGAAAACTAATGACTTATAAATCTGACCATAAGGAAAAGAGATTAAAAAAGTTTGCAGAAGCCTCAACGCTTCAGATTTCCAAGAAAGTGGCTTACGGGGAGCGAGGAGAAGGTGCTGAAGGCGCCTTGTGTAATTCTACCGCAGATGAAAACTCTTAATGCCATTTCTATCTTATCAAGGTCCCCTCCTCAGCCTCGACAACTGAGTCATCATCTGAATACTAATGCATTGGTAAGGACAATTTTAGAGTTCCATTAAAGAGAAAAAAAATCATTGCACAACTGAGCTGAGGCAAACTCATCATCAATTACTGCTCTGAATAGCCAAACTCTCTTTTTTTTTTTTTCTTACTTGTAGCCAGTAAGTTGAGCCTGTGTGTGTGTGTGTGTGTGTGTGTGTTCTTGTTTTTGTGACATATCAGGACACAACTCTATATAATGACATGTGTATGACACAGGTATTACCAGAAGAGGGTGACTTATGAGGACATAACCCATGTCCCCATTTTTCAAAATGCTTATAAATCATACAGAATGAGATTTTTTGAGAAAGTAAAAATGCACAGAGTGTCCTGTGAGGGTTAGAGTTAGGTGTAGGGCCATAGAATATACAGTTTATACAGTGTAAAACCATTATGGGATGTCCCCACTTTTCAAAACAAATGTGTGTGTGTGTGTGTGTGTGTACTGCATGAATAAATAAATGTTCAATATATTTACACGCATGCTGTACCATACCTTATCACAAATACATATATGGTAAATATATTGTCACATATGTTTCAATGTATGAAAGCTGCAATATCTTATGTATTTAATATATTGTAATATATTTACACAATATATTATTCTGTATATGTTCTAATATACCATTATATAATTGAATACAGTATATTGATCATTCAAATATTAGGAAATATATTTTCTCAAGGGTGTGGGTAGTCGAAATGCTCAAATAAGCAAAACACAGTGTATGTCTGTTTTCATGTGGAAATCATGAGAAATATGAAATATTCTTTGAGACATATCATAGAAATGTGATGATAGCAAAATGATGCCTGTATATGCTTATGCACAACCAGTAAAGTAGCCGAAAAATGACTGTGTCGTTCTATAGAAAAACCTTTATTGGGTTTTAATTTGTTTTGAAATGGAACACTTTGCTTTGCTTTCCATAATCTTGTTTCTTTCACCTGCACAAACCAGTGAGAGTGATGGTGAGCTTCTACAGAAGGGCCTTATATGGAGATGATTTGGGCTTGTTTTATGCAAATTTCTAGCCAAAGGCACATCACCTGTTATTAAAAATGAATCAGAATCATAAAAAATAGGTGCAATTTGGTGGAAATTATGATTAGTAGTAAAGCCATGCAATTATTAATGAATAATTCCCACGTTTTGGAAAAGTCAGTGTAGAAATGGTTTTCTATTACTGCCTCTGGAATATAAGAAAATATTTTAACACTCCACATCAGCTTTAATATTGAAAAGTGCCAGTGGCATTGGCATCCTAAATATTTTAACAATAATTAGAATAAGTAATTAGCAATAATAAAAAAAAGAGCATAGCATTGCAGCCTCTGTCTTTCAAATCTTTCCCTATATTCTTACTGCATTTTTACAAACTGTTGCCTGAAGTCTCTAAAAATATACAGTACTTTATTAAATCTGAAGGCACGGATAGTCAACATCAGATTTCATCCGAGGCATCGATTTAGCTCACACTGTTAACTTCTTTAACCAAACACGTGTCCCACGAAATGAATGCCTTGTGTGTTTCAAACATTGCGTATGGAATTATAACTGCACAATATCTTCAGCAACTTTTCCAATCTTTCTCACAAATAATCAATCACTTTTTTTGGAAATCGAGAGGGAAGAGACGGAAGAAGAGAGATTCAGGACTACAGAAAGTCAGATCAAGGCAGCTACTTAATGGTTTAAACTCAACACTTTCGTGGCGCTGAAGGGTGTCGGAGTGAAGCTGTAACACCCAGAGTCTTTAGAACAGCAGAGGGTCCAGATCTCGATGTCCAGATGGAGGAGAAAAGAAATAGAAGGAAGAACATTTGAGATGCAGCCCCTACTGTTTCAGTGGGTGGTAGGAGTCGATATTTTCAGTCTTACATCAATGTCCATATTTATTTTATTAGCTCTGAAATGCAACTAAAATAGTAGTAAAACAAATATTTAGTGGGCACTTTCCAGTAATGGGGTGAAAAATAAGGTTTGCAACCCTTTAAAAAGTTTCTCATCCTTTCAGCAAATGCTCAGTAAATAGCATACTTAACCCTAAAGCCTTCTGGACCACATTTGATACACAACTTTCTAAGGCCTCTATCAACATGATCCAAACTTTGCTGAAAAATCAGTTGTACATGATCTTCTACAGACATTCTGTCATCTAACTGATAGTTTATACTCTTTTTAGCAAGTAAAATGACTATTAGTATAATAATAAAAAAATATTATTATTAAGTATAAGAATAAGTTTCATATTATTAGTAAAATTCATATTATTCATCATAAAATCATCAGTAATCATGTTAAACTGTGAGTATCAAACATGATACAGGCTTTTGAGGATCATTTATTTTAATTTATTTTATTTTAATATTATTAATTCTCAGTTATTATTCTATTGCATTGCATATTTTGCCCTACATTAGAGCTTGATCATAATACTAAGAATATAGATATAATCTTACTAAGGCATCTTACTAAACAAAGTCACAACGGATGTGCATTTTGTGTAAGTATTACTGTACTTGTGATTTACAATACAAGCTATTAGGATTTCATCTTACTTTTTAGAAAAATACATGTCATATTTTTCTAAATATGTTTTTACATATATGTTGTATATGTTTATATGTCAGTTTTGCATATTTAAGATCAACTTACAAATGTATGTTTCAATTATGATGCTTTATTGGTGTTTTATTTTATATTTGGTTATTATTTCCCATTTTTACATGCATGTGTGTGTGTGTGTGTTTGTGTGTGTGTGTGTGTGTGCGTGCATGTGTGCATGCGTGCGTGTGTGTTTATATATATATATATATATATATATATATATATATATATATATATATATATATATATATATATATATATATGTATATGTAAATATGTATGTAATTACAATATTTATAAAACTAGTACATAATCTATTGCCAGCAAAACAATTATATGTGTGTGGTAGATTGCAACACACTGCATGTAAAGGACAAAAACTAGTTCAAGAAAAAAAAGATCACTAATGATGTGGCTTAAAATGTGTCATATTTCAGGAGCTTTGAAATGTATTGCACATTTCTTGTATCTGAAGGGTGAAAGGACAGTTTCAAAAGAGATATGTTTGCATTTGAATAGACAAGCGTGTCTCAGAGACCTCCATTATTTAAATTGTGATTATGCTGAGATTCGGTATTGGTCAGAAGGGTATTAAAAATTTGGAATATCTGTTTGCTCTCTCATAATTGGAAATATCTAGATGGCCTTCATGACTTCAAAGGAATGTTTCAAGAACCCTAAGCTCCTGTTGAAAAGGTCTGTCACTTCATCTGTGCAACTCAGCTGAAAAGAGGTAACATCGCCCCCTAGAGGTTTGTAAGATAGCCCTGATGATAATAAAAGTAGCATAAACGATCTGTTCTCAGTTTGAAAATCAAAAGCTTAAAATCTCTCCAAACCCTTTAAATTAATATCTTAATATAAAATCACTTTTTTTTTTCACACATTTTTTTTTCATCCTCTCTATTATGAGCAGATTCTCCCCTTTGCTCAGTGCTGCAATTTGATCCTGGATTTGTTTAGTTTATTATAATGTACTATAATGTTCTCAAATGCCTGCCTGCAGAAGAGACATTAGCCAAGTGGCATGACTGGGTGTGGTGAAGCCATTTATTGGGCTGAGGAAGGGCGAGTGGTGGAGGATAAACCCCAATGAGTTAGAAGTGGAACAAAAATGCATGGGCAGACAAGCTACACTGACTCACCAATCCTGTGAAAAGGGAACTTGGCTATTTATCATCCCAGCCTCAGATTTGCTCTAGGGGCCTTAACCAGACAAGCCGCTCCATGTGAATCATCAGGGTATAAAAAAAAAAAGTAAAAAAAAAATTGATGTATTTTACATCAAACCTCTCCTTCAGCAACATCTAAGGGCGTCTAATTGCGATCTTTATAGCCTGGGATGCACTGCATAGAGAACAGTGCATTTGCTTTAAAAGCCAACGGGGAAAAGAGAGCAGGGAAGAAGATAGTCTTAGAGTAATTTCCGCTCTTCTTAATGTCCTTTCAGGTAATAGATCAGACTGTGAAATTTTACTGCTGAAGGGAAGACAAGCTGCATATAATGTATTTCTGGACGTTAGGGCGTTTCTCTGGCCGCTCTTTCAAAGTGAAAAGCAATAAACCCATTAACGCAGTACCAAAACCTAGTGAGCTGGCCACATTTTAAGACATCATAGCTGCACTTCCAAGTATGTTCCGAAAGGCAAGTGGCAACATTATGCAGCCTTATGAGAAATGTATAGGTCTAACTGAAAGACAGGATTACGTACACTGAAAATAATTAAATAAATAAATACTAGGGCTGTCAAACGATTAATCGCATCCAAAATAAAAGTTTTTGTTTACATAATATATGTGTGTGTACTGTTTATATTTATTATGTTTATATAAATAAACACACACACATGTTTATATTTAGAATTTTTTTTTTCATATTTTAATTTTTTTTTTTTTTTTTTTTTTTTTTTTTACAGCTTTAATTTATTTTTTTCATTTTTCATTTTATTATTTTATTACTTTCATTTCCTGATGGGCATTTTTAATCATAATTTTTGAGTAAAAAAAAATATATATAAATATATTCATATAAAAGCTATATCTTTCTCCAACCAAAGTGACTTGAACGCATCTGATACAACTTCCCGACTTGAATGCACTAGCAGTTGACAGCAAGGTAGTTCGGCAAGCTTGTAAAGACACTAAAGTCACCCCTGACCTCCTTCTCTTTTAGAAATCTTCTCTTCTTCTCTTTTCCATTTAGATTCCCTCTCATTTCACTCGCTCTGTCTACCCACCCTAACCCATTCTTCTCTCTTTAGTTCTGTGCTTTCCACTTTGTCTCATTAAAAAGTCATCAAGCTTAACCTATCTGCTTACATGTGGCAAGGGTGTCACCAATGAATAACTCAGTTTCTGCAAGTAAAAAGACCATATAAATGCGGGAGGGGGACTTGCGACAGTAAATGCCACACTCTTATTGATAAGAAATGAATCTCAATTCGGGTCATTAATCATGAGGAGGGGGAATCGGTGACAGGCTGAGTGCTCCACGTGCCGCCGTCTGCAGACGAGCCGAGCAGCGGAAATTGTGAAATTACCTCAAACGTCAAACTGTGGAAGAAAATGCAATGCTGTCATCGAAGTCAGTGTCAGATACTGAGACCCTAGCTGTAGGATCACGCAGTGTTAGAATCAACCAGCAAACATGGGCTGTTGTTGTCCGCCCCTGAGTTATTTGTTTGTTAATCAATGCCAATGCAATGCCTTGATGTACAAAGAATGGTTTGCACAACATGACATTGTGGGCACCTGTTTACATATAGTTTTCATTGCAGTTTTGACCTTTTAATGCCTCCCCATTTCTTATCTGGCCTGTTTTATGAAAACATCCATTTGTAACTGATGAGCACTTCACAGTATTCTCCCATCACAGAAAGCTACAGTATCACGACATACTATAACTCGTTGGCCATGTGTGGCATTCCCAGTTGCACTTCCAGGAGCTGCATCCTCTCGAATTGTCACTTTATCTTGCCTCCATCATATCCTAGCTCTTCGTAATCCACACACAGACCATATTAGAGTCTGCACCTGCACAGTTCTGCTGAATGCTGCAGATTTACACAGAATAGACCTTTATCACAAGGCTTCAGTTGTAGGGTGAAAAATCTTCTGCCTTTAGATTTTTAATGCAGAATTCATCTTAAAGAGTTCATCTAAACAGACCTAGTACCTCAGGTATCAGTGGGTTGATGGTAAGAATTTATGTAAAGGTTTTTTTTTGTTTTTTGTTTTTTTGCCATTCAGCTGAACACAGTATGAACACATGTATTTTCCAGTATCAGGAGGATAACTGTAAGCAGACTTATTTTTTTATGACAGAAATGCAACACTGCAATGCACACAATAGTACAGTATAGCATCATTAGAGCAAATAAGAACAAGTCGTGGGCCTACAAATAATAATAATAATAATAAATAAAAAAGGTACATTGAGTAATGATTGTACAAGAGTAAATCTTGATAATGTTTGCATTGATTTCATGCCCTTAGTATTTGATTTCATCATCATGAATGTTTTAAAACCATTTTTTTGTTGAACAAACTTAGAATAGTTCTTTTAAAATAGTCAGACAATTCAGGAAACATTGGTTTAAATATATTTCACATGGAGTGTTACCCTCCTTGGTTACAGTGAAATGATTTGGGCATGTGTTCAGGTGTGTATGTAAAGATAAAATGATGGTTGTATGATGATATGAATGCATTTAATTTTTTGTTTTTTTATTTTTTTTAAGCAAAAACATCACTGTCTGTGGTAGAAGTACAAATGGGAAATGAACATTCACAGTAACGTTAACATCAAAGTTTATACAAATTTTTCGGCAAGTATAATGCTAGACCAGGTGAGCTACCAAGCAAGTTTACCAACTTAGAAAAGCCATACAAACATTATGGAGCTGATCACGTGATGAAAACATGAAAAAGTTTACAAATGGGGCGATTCTAGGATTTTCATTTACCACAAAAAATTGTTTTAATTCAGTTATTTCTATATTTTGTTGTAGTGTGTCAGTAGAACATATCTGTTTACATTTCCAAACATTATTTTTCCCATTAATTGTAATAATCCAGTGAGATTTGTGTTTGCACAAGGAGTCTGACAGCAGCCAGTGCTCCACTCGGAGATCTGATCTCACCATTATCCAGTCTTTCTGGAATAACAAGAAGAAACAGAACAAAATGAGACAGACTAAATCCAGAAGAACTATGGCAATGTCTCCAAGTCACTTCAAGAAACCTACCTGCAGAGCTACCTAAAAAAACAATGTGAAAAAACAAGGCTATAGTTTACATGTTTACAATGTTTACAAATCATGTGCTACGGTAAAAAAAAAACACACACACACACACACACACACAGTTGAGCCCATATTGTGCCAGGAATGTGATTCCTCATACTTTCAATGATCACAGCAATTAAATCTGCTGAAGTGTCTTGACTGATTCATAATTTAATGGTTCATTACGATGATGAGTCAAACAGGACCCCTGGGACACCCCATCCCTGTCCAAGCAAGAGCATCCACACGGGAGACCTCCACACAGCTGGTGAAGCCAAGGCCTCCAAACACACACTTCAGCCTAGATGCTAAATCATTTATTGACATCAGCTGAAATATAATCAGGAGCTTGCACACAACAAACCCGAGCAGGGAAGCTAATCAATGCAGTTTCTGCAAGCGCACTGATATCTATTGCGTGTGTATCTATCAAAAATATATATCCCTGAACTGGTGCATGCATGTGTGCTTGGTATTCTGTAATGGTACAGTACAGTGCTATTTCAGTGTATACAGTACCTGTTTCCTTTCTGGGTATAGTCCTAATTAAACCAAACTGCTTTGAAAGACACCACAGGCGACCATGCAACACTGAAATCAGCCTAGCCTCATGCTGCCTGTTATGGCACGATTCCTGTTAAATTCTATTTTTTAAAAGAACATTTTTTGTCACTGAATTCTCCTCTAGGCAACACAATTACATTAAGCCTCAGATTCACAGAGCAATCGCTCAGCCATTACCCCATCACAGGAGCATTTCTGAGTCTCAGGCTGTGAGGAGGTCTCCTGTTCATCACGAAAACCGTGGAATAGCTCCAATTCTCCCCGTCACTTGAACTGACTGTTGCTGAATCGAAGAGGCTGAATGCTAAAATACGAAAATGACGAGTGTGGGAAATTACAGCTTGCACACCAAAAAGAGTTGCTGTCTGATTTGCATTCCACATATGAACTGCAACTGCAGAGTTGCAAAAAAAAAATACTAATAATAATACATGGGATTTTCTTCTCATGGCTTAGGACTCTTTACTGAACATATTATTGAAATGAAGATGGGGGCTGATGATTGGTTACTGATGAATTCTTGTCTTTTTGCTCATGTCATCTTAAATCACTAAATCTAACTAAAAATAAATGACCTTTGGTTGCGTTGTCAGTCTGAATGCCTCTTTGCAGGCTGTCTGTTATGTTGCACAATGGTTTTACACTAGTTGCATTTCATTCTACTGCTGCTGTCTTTCAGTTTTGGAGTAATGGAAAATTTTGAATTGCATATGTAAATTAGTTGGCCAAAGTGTTTTAAATTCTTCCTCCTGCTTTGCGTCGACTGAATGCTCATTTGGAATTTGACATCATTATCGCCCCAGCGCGCCCTGTTTTTGTGGCCGATTCTACCGGCTCCAATTAGGCTGAAGTCTAATTACTTTCATTTAGAAAGGTATTAATTCAGAATCCCCACCCCCACTCTCATTAGTTCCAGCTCAATCTATCAGACAGTATAATTAGTCTGTTTGGAGTTGAAAAGGGGAAGAAAAGAACGGAAAGTGCCCGAATGACATGACGATATTCATTGACTGACGTATAAACATGATTTCTGTTGCTTTATGGTTCATTTCGGTTGTTTTATTTCCTTGGTTGACATTTATGTGGTTTTGGTAGCTTTACATCTGGGTTATGGGTGGTGTGAGCGAACAGTATAGCCCTTAAAGGAGTTGTTTCGAGCGTTTGGTTTATTGTAGCCATATATGTCTGGCCTGTTTCATTAGACCTTGAAAACTGCTGCAGGTCATCAGACATCCAGGAGCTTTCCTGATGTCACACACAGATAGATCTACTCTGCTGTATGACCCTTCAGGCCGTACAAGATATTGTCAAAGCGATCTTCCTGATATGTTGTTCTCTCTCTCTCTCTCTCTCTCTCTCTCTCTCTATCTGAGGATTAAGTGAGTGACTGTTATGTTGTGCACTCAAATCAGGGTAAATCTGCCTTTCTTGTGTTTTATCACCTGTAGGGCATCTGTGAACACCATCATCCATGGCTGTAGATCCCAGATGGACATGTCCACACCAACTTAGGTCATGTAAATCAATAGGGCAAGATGTCACTGGCCACCCCTTGTTAACCATATGGCCCAAAATCTCATCTCAAAACATTTAATGAAAGACTTTGATCTTATTAGTTTTGTCAGTTCATCTGAACATGACCATTTGTGCAATTTAAGCAGTAAAAACAGTTTAGTCGTTAACTGAACTAATTTCGTGCATTTGTATAATACTGTTTTGTGACATTGCATTAAATGGAACATCAGCGTTTTTTGTATCTCTTAAGAGAGGATTTGTGGACACATTAATGTTTTTAGATTCCTGGAAATATTGTCTTTATTTTGCAAAAATTGGTAAGCCTTGAGTGACATGCTACTACTGTAGTGTTATTATATATATATAATTATTATTATTATTATTACTCAGTTATTACATTAAATGTATAGGCTATTTTAGTCATCTTCCCTACTTATTTAAATCTATATTGAGTGAAATTGAGTAAAATAATTACATTTGATTATAAAAATATGAGCAATTATATATGTACATATATTCATATGCCATACAATGTCATAGGATGAATGTACCTTTTCGTTAAATCTATTTTACTGAGATTCTGCTTTGTTGGTCATCATTTATTTAATGAATCGGCTTAATTGTAAAAAAAAACAAACACAATTTTAAATAGAATAGTTGATTTGTATTTTACATTTATGACACATAAAAATATAAAAAAAATTTTTTATATATAATAATATATTTAAAAATAGTTTTATATATTATATATATATATATATATATATATATATATATATATATATATATATATATATATATATATATATATATATATATATATATATAAATATAAAAATAAAATTACTTTCCTTGGAACTATTTTCTTTTGCTGAAATGCATATAAACCAACCTGTCAAATTTAGTCTAAAGTACAAATAACTGGGTACTAACTTTTCTATTGAACTGTATCAAAGAACACTTTCAATTGCGAATATCAACCGAGACATAGATAGATAGATAGATAGATAGATAGATAGATAGATAGATAGATAGATAGATAGATAGATAGATAGATAGATAGATAGATAGATAGATAGATAGATAGATGCCACTTACAATATAGATTTTGTATTACTATTATTTGATAACGGAGATATATGTATTTTTTTAACGACTTTATTAATGAGAGTGTTGAACGTTAAGAGTAAAGCTGTTACAAATGCAGCACGTCTACGGGTGTTATCTAATGTAACCAGCAGGAGTCTCTTGATCTCAGGCTGACTGCTGCAGAAGTTTGGCTTGATGAAAGTTCCGAGCGCGGAAGTGAAGAGAAACTTTCGCGTGAATCTCTGCAAGAGAGAGCGACACTTTCCGCGTCCGAGTGTGGATAAGGATGACAATGATGACACACATCTACCAGTCTGTCTGAGGAAATACCGAGTTGCACTGTTCTGTGAGGCTTTATTTCAGGTCTGATTATGGGGTTGCCTACTTTAGAGTTCAGTGACTCTTTTGTGGACAGTCCGGACTTTAGAGACAGACTCAAATGTCACGAGATCGAGCTGGACCGAACGAACTCGTTCATCAAAGAGCTGATTAAAGATGGACACCAGCTGGTCTGCGCGCTCAAGAGTGAGTAGCAACACAACACATCGCTAATAATAACACGCGCATCTCTACTATCACCGCTAATGTTAGCTGCAACTCAATGCATAGAGTGCTGTCTACTTAGAAAGCATGTGTTCACTATAGGCGTGTTTTAAAGCGCGCGTGGGACGCTCAACAGTGGTGTCTATGTAGGCGTCATACTAGGTTTTGAGACACAGTGATGAATTAGAAATATCACAGTTTGTTTACTGTCGCCGATAACACACATATTAATAATAATACGTGATGTTAATAATAAAACGTGGCCCACTTTTATTAAAAACAAAATATCACTCAAAAGTTCCAACTCACATTTTACTGCTGGTTATATATTCTCTATATAATCGTGTATGTGACAAATAAAAAAATCTTGATCTAATCTAAAATCTAATCTTACATGTTTAATCAATGTTTATTGCTTTGAGTTTAATTTAAATTCAAATAGCACATGCATATGGACTAAATAGATTCTAGCTTTAGTTTGCAGCCTTTTTGTGAAAGTGACATGTTAACAAATGTTGTTTCGTTATAAATATGCTTGTCTGATCAGAAAAATGTATGTACATTCAAAAAGGCATAGTTAGAAATGTTCTGAAATTGACTAATACATTTTGATGTCACATGTATGTGATAAGGTAGCCTAATTATAAAATAAAAAAACAGAAGTATATCGATTTTTTTATATTAATTTTTTTTTCTGGTCAGGGAAGAGAGACAGAAAAGGAGAACAAACATTTTGAAATGTTAAGTGTCGACATTTCTATTTCAGTTCATGTTCTCCCTCAGAGTTTATCTGAAGTTCTAAATGGCGAATAGTTTACTGATCCAGGCCACAGATACTCTGAGACTGTTGTGATTCTCAGCGTCGTCCGTCACTAGAGGCTTTCGGTTTATTAGCTACTTACACTGATGAGTGCTTTTCTTGAAAAAGAATCATGGTGAATTCAGTTTTGTACTTTAGATAGAGAACTCCTATTTTAGCCACAAGCCATTTTTTATTTAAACATGTCTTTATGATGACTTGTTTATTACAAACATGGTGATTTTTTTTTTCTTTATAATACATTAATTGATTTACTGGAGTCATGTGGATTACTTGTGGGTTATTGTGATGTTACAGTACTTGTGGATTATTATCAAACCTCTCTCATATAGTTTCATTATAGTGTCACAGATAGCTAGGACTGATGTCAAGATTTTTAGTGAATAATATCTTAAACTTCAGTCTGCTCATCACACAAAGCTATCAACTGGCTTCAGAGGACCTGAAATACCACATACAATGAATATTAACTTCTTTTGCATCCTTTTTGAAGCTTGAAAGCCTCCAGCTGCATGGGAAAGAGCGTATAAGCAGTATTTAAAATCTCTCTTTTTGTGTTCCGTGGGAAAAACGAGGTTTGGAAAAGCATGAGGGTGAATAAATGATGACATCATTTTTACTTTCAGGTGAACTATTCCTTTCGAGTTCATTGCTAATCACAGTTACTTTCTGTGACACTCATAAACTCTTATGTCCTTTAGATCATTTCAAATGACACACAAAGACACAGACTTGCAGTTTGATACAAAAACATTAAAAAAAATTGTACAAAGGAACAATTGTCCTAAAAGCTCTGTTTCACATAGGTTTACGATCCCTCTCTGTACTGTACATTTGTTGCTTTAACCTTGCTTTCTACCCGGCAGGTAACTTTAAAAACTACCATTTATTTTTATCATTTAAAGTGCTTCTCTCAAGTCAAATGAACCCAAATGAATAATACTGTCTTTCACACTGATGTGTCAACGGGCGGCAGTGCAATTTTGTTCACTTCATTCAATGCTTCAGCGGGGTGCATGTTTTTGGAAAGGTCACATAATCCTGCAGTTAACGGCGGCACATAGTGACTGCTAGAATCTCGGGTGGTAATTTTCTGTAGCTTTTTCGTAATCTAATATAATACATTCATTGTGCTTTTTTACTATACCACAAAACAAAGATCTTTCATTGTTGCAGTTTTTTTAATCAATAAAACAAACCAAGAAAATTACAGTGTAAGTGAAAATATGCAGTTGTTACCTTCTGACATTTAAAAATGCTTTCCCGTTTGCATACAGCCTGGTCTCATTATATATAAGTAGGTATTTGTACATAAATACATTTACAGGTAGAAAATATACAAATATAGAGGTTTATAGACATATTTTAGATCCCTTAACCCCATTCCTAATCCTAAGTACAACCATTTTTCAACAATATACAAAATGAAACAGGCAGAATATATACATTCCATGTGTATGCCATTTCATTTTTTATATTATTGAAGAATGGTTATAAAGAAAAACTTAAAACACAGACAAGTTTAATCACAGTAATTTATTCCAAAAATGTATAAAAAGAGTACCAGAGTAGTCCAAATGACATAAAACCACTGTCACTGGCAGCAGATTTCATCGTTACGGTCTCTGTGGTAGGAAAAAACAGCTGTATGAAGATTTGAAGTTGGTTCTGTTCCTCTCACAACGCAATCAAGTCTATATTACAGTGCAAGTTATGTTTATGATGATAATTTTATTGTGCATTTGTGGTGTACTTTAGAAATATTTTTAACAACATATTAATCATTTTTTATGTCTTTTTTATTAGCAGCATGTTCAGAAATCTTAAATAGTTAATAAGTAGTAGAAAAATGAAATTTGATTCATTTAGAAGTTTCAAAGTGGTCTTTTTTAAGATTATGTAATCTGGCATCAGAAGCCACAATGAACAGATAGAAATGTTGTAATTTCTTGTTATATTGTTTAAAATACATTTATAATTGTTACAGTACAGTACATTTGTAATAAATGCAATCAAAAGCTAAAGCTTGTTGATAATAAATACAATAGAATCAACTGAATAATTCTATGAATTAGAATGTCCCTATTATGGGTTTTTGAAAGTTACCTTTCATCACAGCTCTAAGTAAATGAAAACATCCTGCAAAACTGAAAGTGCACCGTGTATAGAGTTATTGTTTCTCAAAAGAAAGAGTCGACTCTGAATCATTGAAACGAGTAATTTTTTAAACAAATCAAAAACCTTTTCATGTTGATGTCAACGTGAAAAATTAGCATATTGCCCACCCACTTTTTGGTCTTTTCACATTGGTCTGCATGAAAATGCTAATTCATTCTTTGCCACTAGGTGCCGCTTTTGGAGCAGAAAAAACAGTGGTTTCCCCGGTAACACTGTACACAAAGCAGCACTGCTCACAAACCTGCTTTATCAGGCATTAAATGCATGATGAAATAAAACTGAGACGAGTCTGACCAATCACCGCAGATTAGCGTCACACAAAGGAGGGGGTTTGGAAAAAGGTTTGGAATTTTTGGGAGTCATTAAGCAAGTAAGGTAAAAATAAATGCATATTAAAAGACAATAAAAGTGTCTTTTTAGACCTTGCATGCAGGTAGTCCTGTTACTGGGGAGTCCCAAAACCAAAATATAATCCTTTCATACCCCATAATAGAGTTCCTTTAAATATTCATAGATTAAATAAGAATTCATAAAACTTTATCGTAAAGTTGTGTACGTAAATGATTCATGTTTCACTACATTAGAATCGTTTGTTTTTGTGTCTACACTAATAGTTAATTTGTGAACCAGTTTTGCAGTTCAAATCAAATTTTTCATATTTGGAGCTAGTTATCATACACCACCATTGTAGTTGACATGTAATTGAAGCCAGTCTTGCTGCAGTACAAAGATGCTCACTCAGCAATGGAAGTTTGAAACGAGCCATGGCTCTTCTGCAAACATGATTAGTCCCATCTAATTCTGCAGCAGAGAGTCTGTCAAGGTAATTAAGGGGAGCTCGAGCTGAAGAGACTACTTACCGCCCTAATGGGTTAGAGGTGCTTCCTGATCAAAAGGCTCTTTGCCTTATGAAGGTGATTAGTGATCTCCAGCTCTGAATAAGAAGGATGTGAGGGTCGGATTTCTGTTTAAATTAACATAATGATGTCCTTGTAACTGCTATACAATTGATCCTCATCTCTGAGGGAAATATTTAGGAAGAAGTATTGTATATTAGAGCCCAAATGCATAAGGACTGAATAGGCTAGTGATTTTTGTTTGAATTTGTATATTCTGATTGCTTCTTGTATGTGCAGTGGTTGCGTGATCTGTTGGCTAGCATAGGTTAAAATCTTCTAAACTAGTATGAGTTGAAACAGTATTTATAGTTACTGACTTTTAATAAAACAGGCTGTGTGACTTTGAGGAATAATGCACGGATAATCTAGCTCAAAAGGTGCATTGCCATGCAGGTTCAAGGGACTTCATTTAAACTTTTGCTATTGCTCAAGTGTAATGATTATCTCTCTGTGTGCCAAGGTTTCCGACCCACGTGGTAAAGGAATGTGAATGTCTAGGTTAGTTGAGATCTATTTTTAGTGTCGGTGAGATTGTCGATTACCAAAGAAAATGTTTACTTGTCTCAGAAAAATTGCTTTCAGTAATACATGTATAATGTGGATTACAGGTCACGGCATTCTAAAGCGTTTATATAACTCGAAAAATCTACACACTACTCAAGCTTACAGCATTGATTTGCGACACATTTTTAGCAACATTTTGGTCAATAAACCTTCCTCAGGTTTACAACTCATACAAAAGTATCAGCAAAATTAATTCTTTTTTTACTATATTTAGGTAGCAAATTGATACAATTTTTGACTATATTTGGAGAAAAAGGTCTTGTTAATGTTTTTCAGTTTTGTACAAGGTAATTTAAGCAACAGTTTTTCAATAATGGAAGAATATATAAAAGTATGGTAATTGAGGTAAAAAGCACCTCTGCCGTTCGTGCTGAATTAATGCACAATAATTAATTAAGTAATATGACGTTGCTAAAAATAACATTATTTGGTGTATTTGGTGAAATGTAATGGGTTTATGCGGTTTAAAGTTCCAAAAACACATTATTTTCTGCATACTGTACATTATTGCTTCTCCTCTATGCCCCGCCTTTCTGAATCGCGTACATTTTTACAAAGCTCATCATTCTGAATAGAGAGGTGTGCTTGGATTGGCTCAGACTTTCACACTGAAAACACGGCGTCTCCACAACATGGAGGAGCGGCAACAGCGAGAATAAAAGTAACGCCTTCTTTCTTTGTGTAAAAAATATTTGGACGGTGTTATGCAAATCTTCCCACACTGTGACGTAGACATGTGGGGGCGAGTAAGAACGAGCCGTTTCAGGGGGGCGTGGTTGACTCGTATCTATTATAGAGAATATCTCTTTTGATTTGAGACTTTAGTCATTGCAACTTAACAGATCTTCTTTATGCACCAAGAGCTTGTAACACTCCAAAGAGAAAGGACAAATTTAAATCACATCATATGACCCCTTTAATATGATGATAGAAGAGCTGGCTGACTTTTCCGTTTGTTGACATTACATGGTAAAATTCAGATGGTAAATATCATATTAAGTTGGGTGTCCACCTTAGAGATAATCACTGTTTATAATGAAACCATCACGTTTAAAAATATAATATTAATCATATCATATCATTAAACATAACATTTATTGTTACTACTTCTACAGCTATATTAAATTATTATACGAACCCCTTCGGTGCTTTCATACTTATTTTTTTAGTTTTGTCTCTATATTTTTTTTAATTAAATTATATTTATATTAATATTTGCTCATATTTACTGAGCAAAAATGTATTATTTTATGTATCAGAATAAACAGAAAATAGCACAGTTTTTGCTAAAGTGATCGATTTTTAACTTATCAAAAACATATGACTTTAGCTAAAGTATGAAATCGCATTTTCACTGTCACACAAGATAAAAATGGTAATAATTAGTATTGTCATTATTTAAAATGCATGTTAAAATCGTTGAACATTTCTTTGTCCTACATGGACCTGTTATAAAAGCTGACGTGTCTGTTTATTTATTTATTTATTTTGAGCCAAATCTCAACTTTTATAAAAACTTTTAAAAAGAAAAGCATAAAAATGTAAATACAGAACATCAGGCATAACTTTAAAAGTGTCTATTTTAGTAAATTGCAGTCTTTTTTTCATCCATATATTTCTAAAAGCATAGGAACTTGATACATTTGTCAATGAAAACCATGTCCTCTGGTGTGACACCATATGGTGATTTTAAGTCAGCCAATTCCACAGACAGATTTAATCCCCATTCAAGATCATTCAAGATTACTGAAGCCCCATCTGAAGCCCATGACATGTGGGCTTTTTTCTCAGCATTTTTCAAATATTTAACTTTTTTGGAACCGCTATAAAAGTGTAAAAAATTTTGTCATTTGGTGCTACACCCCTAAATTATATTTGTTTGCAAATTTGAATTGATAACTGCTAATGACAGGTCAGCTAGGAATAGCAAGGTCATAAACCGGCACAAAAGGCTGAAACATCCTTTGGTGTAGACCTGTACTGTCACACCGGAGGACAAAGATGTCACACAAGAGGACAAGGTCTTTTTAAGAATCATTTTTAAATTGAGAAACAAAAAAGATTTGTTTAACTACTTTGTATTATTTTTGGATCATTTTCAGTGTTCTTTAATACATTAATTAAATTAAACCTTGTTCTGATGTTTCTGCAGAAAACTTGTACTGTTATTAAGTTTCATGAAAATAAGTATAAAATGTGATACTTTGTTTTTGAGATATAAAGAATTGAGGGAGACAAATGAGTGGGAGAAAGAGAACATGGACATTTTTGAGAGAAAATTTACAGGAATCCAGAAAGTAAATAGAATCAAAATGATGCATTAAAAAGAGCAGCTATATACTATATACTGTAATATATATCTATATATATATATATATTGTTATATAATTGTAAATGTAATAATCAAATCTATTTTCTTGCAGTTGTTTAAAGGCTGATATGTAAAATGTATCATTTTATAAAACTTTGTTTTTGTGAAAACTTGTAAACTGTAAATTATGCTTTTTACAGTTTAATATGGTACTATAGACATTGCCCTACACCGCTCATATGGTATTCATTTTATTTGTGCAGGTCTTAAAAAAGGTCTTTAAAAGTCTTACATTTGAGCTTAAAAATCCTGCAGAAACCCTGTTATCTGCATGTCATGGCCATTAATCAACATCAAAGGGTACTTCAAGTTTAGCTAATAAAAAAAGTTTAAGAATGGTTGTATTACACAAATAAGAATTAAAATGAAGTTGTGCATTTCACTGCAATGTGTTTGAAAGACAAAAGCCTTCCAAAGACACAGTTATTGATGCTTAAATAACCTTTCATTAATGTGTTCATCAGCAGTTGATGCAATGTTGAAAAACTTCTTAAACCTGAACTGATTTCTGTAAGTCCAGTGTTCTGAAACTGTGTAGCAACCTGAGACTAGTGACTGTGATTTTAGAACAGAAAATGTTTAAAAGATGAAAGAAAAAGGGAATTAGGGAAAAATCATTTATTGCTATTGTGTGAATAATATGCAATCATGTAATCAGTAAAAAAGTAAGTGTAATCTGATTACAAGCACTGTTGGGAACGTTACTTTAAAAAAGTAATTAGTTATAGTTACTCACTACTTGTTCCAAAAAGTAACTGAGTAAGTAACTGAATTACTCGATAATAAAATTAACTCGTTACCAGGGAAAGTAACTATTTGCATTACTGTAAAAAAAAAAAAGTTGCTATATGTCAAATAATTTTTTATTTTTTTGCAGTTTTCACAAGTCAGTTGAAAAGAGTAGAACAGACAAGTACATAACTTTCTACATTTATCGCACGTCAACAGACAGCAGGAGTTTTATCCTGCACTTCAAGTATTATCTTTGTAAGAAAAGTGTTTTTGGCCACTAGCTTTGTAGATGCATGTGTTACACATGTACACATAACATGCACGTTCTTGCCTTTGACCAGAATGAATTTGAAGTAATGCTTATATCTCCACCTTGAAAATGCCAACTTTTCATTGGATTGCTCCTGACTCGCCATTTCTGCTGCTGTTGCGAATCTGTGGAGCTGACTGTTGCGTGTGTGTGTGTGTGTGTGTGTTTGTTTGGCGCCGCTGGCGCGTGTGCAGGCATGTGTGTAAAAACACTGGTTCTGATTGGCTACCATGAAACACATGACTCTGCCTTAGCCAATCGTAATCGCTTATCTCGTTATTAACCCATCTGCTCACTTGCTGTGTGAGCCAGGGGTGCGTTAGGATTGCATAGTTTATTAAATCAATGCATAGTAACGCACCGCATTTAATGTTCAGTAATGTTAACGGCGTTGTAAGTTAGATTACCCCGTTACTGAAAAATAACGTCGTTACCTAACGCTGTTCTTTTAAACACCGTTATACCAAACACTGATTACAAGTATTTTAAAATGTAATTTAATCTAATTACAAGTACTTAATTTTTGGAATCTCATTATGTAATCCAAATTACTAAAAATACGCACACAAATATTATCATAGCTTCATAAAATTAAGGTTGAACCACTGATGTCAGATGGACTAATTTAACGATGACTTTTCTACCTTTCTGGGCCTTGAACGTGGTAGTTGTGTTGCTGTCTATGCAGGGTCAGAAACCTCTCGATTTTATCAAAAATATCTGTATTTATGTTCTGAAGATGACCGAATTTCTCATGGGGTTGGAATGACATGATGATGAGTAATTAATGACAGAATTTTTCTTTTTGAAAATGAAAACAGCGCCACCCACCCCCACTTCCCCGCTCTCGTAAAGCACAAGTCGCCAGTGCACTAAAATTGAAAGCATTTCTTTTCCTCTATCCCTGCACTAGTAAGGTCTTTGTTTGAATTTCACTACTCTTCTGGGAGTGGTGTGTGTTTATGCGGGTAAGTGCAATGCTCCAGGGGCTTGCCACAGGAAATGCACTGTAAACAATGTTGGGTAGGCTTGTCCTTTCCTCCCACACTGATAACTTTCCTCACTGACAGTACTGCAAGTGTGTGTCTGTGTTAGTTTGTATCAGTAGGATCCAGGATGCCGAGAGGCTAATTAATCTGAACAAAGATTGGATTGTGGAGAGTTATTTACACAGTGAAAGGTTCTAATTCTTCAAGGCTCCAAGAAACAAGGTACACAGAGTCCACTGTTAGAAAATGTTAGACTAGCCATTTCCATCTATAAAAAATGTCACTGTGAATACGGTTCTGACCTTTACAGATTCACTCCCAAGAGCTGTTGCCCGATATGACCTGGAGTCTTGGATGAGAGAGACACTCTTTAGTGACTAACACATCATCTCAAGTGATGCTAAATGAACACACCTGGATGGCATGTTAACAGATTTTCTTAATGTTGTATTTGTTATGCCCATTACAGATACTGTAATACAGTATATCTTACTTGCTGTATATGCTTTATACTTTATATGAGTTTTGGCCATTCATTTACGAGACAACGGCATTTTGGGAGCCTGAAAATGCAAACTTTTGAAAATGGGTTTCAAAGTCCAAATATTTGAAAACAGTACTGCTATCGTCTACTGTAAACTACCAAAACACGAATTTGTGAAATGGTTATGTCATACGCATGCATATTAAATACTCTGTCTATAGGATTGTGTTTTGTGCATGGGCACATAATGGCGTAATACATCATTTTTAGTATTTTTCACGAATCTGTGTGAATGGGGATCAGGTTGTCGTCTGTGCGCAAAACAGTTTTTAGTAAAATTCTTGTCATTTAAATGTATGATAAAACTAATATTATTAAAAACTGAAAACGTTTTTACAATTATTTTATTTCAGCTAGTTGTCAAGGCAACAGTTCTCTTTTTTATTTGAAGTACTAAAATAACTAAAACTTAAACTTTCAATTTTTTCACATTGATAACACTAAGAAATGTTGCTTGAGCAGAACATCTTGAATGATTTTTAAATCATGTGTCACCAAAGAATCTAATAATGATGCTGAAAAGTCAGCTTTGCATCACAGAAATAAATTAAATTGTAAATATATTTGTAACGCAGTATAAACTTCATAATCATCGGGAAGAAGGAGGCGGAAACCGGCAGACAATCAAAATGACTTTAATAAACACAAAACAGCGCGGCAGCCCTCACGGACGACTGCCACGCACAAACAAAATAAAAACACAAAATAAATCCCAGTCCTGGTCCTCTCTCGTCCTTCACTGTCGTCGCTCCTGTTTTATATTCTTCCATCTCCCCGTGGGACTCGAGACCGGTGGGTTGAGCAGGTGTCGCTCATTTCCAATCACTCCACCGTCCTTGCCCGTTCCCACGGCTCTCGGCCCCGCCCCACTCGCCACAATATTTAAATAGAAAACAGTTATTTTAATTAGCAAAATTACTTCAAATTATTAATGTTTTTACAGTATTTTTGATTAAATCAATGCAACTTTGTTAAGCATAAGATCATTTTTCTTTCAAAAACAGAACAAAATTATTTTTACTTTTAATTATTCAACACTTTAAAATGCAAGTGTATGGATATGGACCTATATATAAAAAATAAAGACAAAAATAATCAACAAGAGGAACTAAGAAAAAAGAAAAAAAAAAAGAAAAAATAAAATAAAATAAAGGCAATATAAAAAAACAAAAAACAAACAAATTAACAAATCTAAATATTAACAAAAGTATATCAATGGTACTAAAATAACCAACTTTTATGAATGGCTAATTTTTTCTTCCTTCGGCTGGTGCGTGTAATTTCAAAAGTACATGACCTGGATGATGTCATTGTTGGTTTATGGGCACTCAGTTGTGAAAATGGCATGTGACTGCATTAGAACTACTTGCAGTAGACCAAAAAACATATCTATTTGCACAACAATCAGTGTCCTCTAAAGTATTTATATGCTGCTTGCAGAAGAATTGTTTGCAAAAAAAAAAAAAATATTAATCCTGTTTATATATATTTTTTGTGATGCATGTTCCTAGTCTGATTGTGCATTTTTCATCAGGGCAACAGTTGTCTTTGTTATATATATATATATATATATATATATATATATATATATATATATATATATATAAAACATAATATAATTTTCAAAATGTAGTTATATGCTCTGCCTTTGAAATTACTTTCCTTTTCAGATGACTGTGAATCGCTTTTATTTTCCAAGCACATATTTTCAACCACTTAGCTCCATTCTGGTAAATAATGACCACAGGTTTTCTTGTTGAATATCCTGGTTCCTATATCACATTGTTGAAAGTAAAGTTTCAATGTACTTAGTAAAGACATGGTGAATTACAGAACTGAAAACTTGCTCCTCAGTCTAAACAAACCATTAACTGAAACTTGGCTTAACTTCCTGAACTAGGTACAGTTAAATATCAAAATATCGTGATCATTTTTTTGCATTGTTTATTCAGGTCCTTCTTATATTTTTCATTTATACAAGCATGCATTCATACGTTTTCTCACACTTAATTTAATGAAGCGGCAGGTTGTTCAAAAGGTAAGTGTAAAGTCTGAAACTGCAGTTTCTCAGGTCTTAACTACAATTGGCCAAAATAAAAATGTGGTTTAACTTGAAGATATTACATAAATTACTTTTTTAAATAAGATACTTTAAATAATAATAATAATAATAATAAAAGTTTCAAATAAAACATAAATAAAATAATCATAGCATTATTAACACAACCACCTGTTTAATTCTAAGCATTATTGAGAGGGAAGATAGTAACAGAAAATGAAATCCTATTGTTTGTTGCAAGAAATCCTCTATTAGTATTATCAATTGAGCTTGACTAGCAGTATCACCCAATGGCCTGTCTTTCATCTTATAGTTCTATCTGTCTTACATTGTAAAACTCGTGCCAAGATCTGAAGATATACAGTACTGTATAATTGATCATTTATCCAGCTGAATTGTAACTGAACCCCATTCAGCTAATGCATTATACAATGATCTTTAAATAATCCCGACTGATGTTAGTATTTGACATTTCCCTTTGCTCAGCAGAAAAGAGCATTTGGCACTAAACAATATGCTCTTCACTGCTAATTAAAATTGATGCCGTGTGATAGAATCTGAATGAGATGCATTAGTTTGTTTTGCTGTATGGCTGTTTGCCTTTGTTTATGCAATATATTTCAGGCATGGTATTGCTTTTTATGTATCTAGTGCATGAAAGCGGACACCTGGTTTTGTAATTTTGTCTTTGCTCTGGTTGAAGTTGCATGATTACCATTTGAGATGCATGTCACTTTGCTTTTGCTTTTACTTTAAGAGGCTTGTTTTTACGACTTGTAAGAGTGATTCTATCAGAATCAAATCAGAATGAATGTATTCTGAGGCTGTTGAGCCATCGTGAACAGAGCTGTTCGTCGTCTGTGGTTCTTGTTTTGTCTGAAAGCTAGTATTTCTGATAATGGAGGTCTTGCATTGCCGCTGTGACCTGTTTGATTGGAGATGTTTGGGTTTCTTTTTGGCTGGTTGTGTTTATTGTGTTACCTTAACCTCTCTTTAATGATGCAGCTTTCTAGTAAGTTGGCAAATGTGTCAGAATTTTGCATACATTTTTGACTTGGCATGTTGAAGAATTTTGTTAGCATATTTGACACATCACTTCAGATTGCCAGAAACGTCTAATTAAGCTTGCACTGGAAATACTGACAGACTTTAGGTACTCGCTCACCCACGGGCACATGTCACAAGTCAGAAAATCAGAACAGAACGGAGAAAAAATAAAGTGAGTATGCGTTAGATTAGAGTTCAGTAGGAAATTACACCATTTTTTCTTCTTTCAGAATATATAGGCTCTACTATAGCTAATTAAAAATAGGCAACTTTCCAAGTGTGCCATATAGTATATATATATATATATATATATATATATTAGGGGTGTAACGATACGCGTATTCGTATTGAACCGTTCGGTACGACGCTTTCGGTTCGGTACGCGGTACGCATTATGTATACCGAACGGTTCGTTGGAGTAATTAATTATATTTGAAAAAAAAAAAAAAGAGAGAGAGAGAGAAATATAATGATATGCGTTCAACAAGGTAGCCCAATAACCCAAACAACGTAACAGGCAACGCCCCTGACACTCCCGAAGAAGAAAAAAACACCATCTTATATGTTTATGTTAGGCTACTCACCAGGCGCTCGCTCACTCAGTACACGCTGAAGGCTCGTTGCAAAATAGCCAATGCGTTTAACAGACTAGAAATGAGAAGATCCTCCAATAACCAACAGGTCTGGTGTTTGGGTGCACTTTGGATTCCCTTTAAGCTATAATGGTGATGGCAAGAGAGTGGTGGATAAAAAAACAACGGTATGTCGCATCTGCAACATGACAGGGTACACCAGCGGGAATAAAAAAAAAAAAAAAAAAACACCAGCGGGAATATCTGGGATATATGCGTCAGTACTATCTGGGAAAAGACGAAAAAAAGGAGAAACATGCACGCAGCAAACTATCCCTGCAGCATTTAGAAACTATAGCTTACAGGGAATCCAACCCAAACACCAGACCTGTTGGTTATTTTAGGATCTTATATTTCTGGTCTGTTAAAGGCATTCGACATTTTGCAACGAGCCTTCAGCGCGTGCTGAGTGAGCGAGCGCCTTAGGGGCCGTTCACATATCGTGCCTAAAAACGCATGGAAAACGCTAAGCGCGTCTTTCTCCTCCTTTCCAAAGCGCTTGGATAGAAGCGCTCATGAGGCGTCTGTCTTTGCTAAGCAACAATGACGTGCTCTCTCCATGAGACGCGGAAATTTCAGCGAAGGATAAATGGATTTGCAGCTCTAAAAATCGCTTGCAGTAGCGCTGCTACTAAATTTATTTCAAAATTGCAATCCATATACAACTATGATCAGCTGATCCTTCATCTTGGCTGAGCTCTCAACGTTGTTACGGGAAAGGATGAAGCTGATTGGTTAGTTCTTGTCACATGACCCGCAGTGCGCTTGCGGCATTCTGAAAAGTTGAGATGTTTTTACATTTTGCTGTATCTAAAACGTATCGAACCGAACCGAACCGAACCGTGACATCAGTGTATCGTATTGAACCGAACCGTGAATTTTGTGAACCGTTACACCCCTAATATATATATATATATATATATATATATATATATATATATATATATATATATATTAGAGGTGGGCATAGATTTTTTTTTAATCTAGATTAATCTCACTGTGATCTTGAAATTAATCTAGATTCATCTAGATTAATCTAGATTAAAATGGCTCATTCGAATTCTGCCGACAGCATTCAGAATATGGGTGTTACCCAAATAAAATTGACAAACAGTAAGTCTTAGAGAAGGGGTTTATCAAGCTAGATGGTGCATTAGAAATGTTCATCTCCTGTTTCCAAAATGCATCACAAACTGCTTGAAAAAGCTGTAAACTAATTCCACATTGCACAAGGTGCAAACAACTGTACACCTGTTTCACATACTCACATATTTTTTTACGCACCCATGTTAATGGATTCCAGTTGCATTCCAGGAGTGTTACGTCTGCAGCAGTGCAGCGATCGTTTACGTACCGAGTAGCTAACTGCAAACACGTCCTGTGTGAAAGCACATCGAGTCTGTGCTGCACCACATACGTATAGTACACGGACTGCATACGCACTGCAGACGGACTATGTGTGAAACAGGCGTGAGCAGGGCCATAGCTGGGGTCAGCGGGGACCCGGTGAAGGTTGTACCAGTGGGCCCTGTTTGAAATTGTTTAATTTGTATGTTCGTTAATTTTTATTTATTTGTACTATTTATACAATGTTTAAGTTTTTTTCAAGTTTGTAGGTGTCAAGATACAGAAACTAAATAATTAAATGTAAAAAAGCACTGGATAGTCTTCAATGTAAAAATGAAATATACAATGAAACCTACATTTATTCAGACACCTTCAACATTTCTCACATTATTACAGTTTTGCTATATATATCAACAAATATATCTGGTGTCTGAATCATTTTTGGTTTGACTGTTAAAGCTACAAAGTAGTCAAGAGCAGTGAATGATTTTCATTTTCATTTTCTTGGATTAACATTACAGCAGCTAGTAGCTAAATTAGGCGCGGCCCCTTTAAGAGACGATGAACGCATCCAATATAATACACATCCTATTTTTTCTCAACTGTTTACTTTCACTTAAGAAATAACTGACAGTTTTTTCGAACATAATGTCCAAGGTGGATATTTTGACATATTTCGTATGTATTTGTCGGCACTAGAGTAAAAATTAGCTGTTTGATCAAAACACTTGAAAACGCTTATTTTTAGCATCTCGAGACGCCTTTCTCTGCATGAGCCCTGAACACCAGAACACCGCGAGTACTGAATTGGGCTCTTTCACATCTTTTTGTTTGCAAACTGCGATTTGTATTTGTTCATTCGGTGCAGGAGGGACTTCGAGGAGAATTTTTATCGCCCGATAAGAGTCTCGCGTTAACGCAGCACGTTAACGCCGATAACGGCCCACCACTAATATATATATATAGGGAGCAGCTGGCCCGTACGGTTAATTTATAACGGATCAACTACGACAGCCTACATTGCACATCCTGTGATGTGACTACCGTGGATTCGTACATCGCGATATCGATGCTTAAACGAAACATCATGCAGCCCTAGTTAACATATTGATACTGTTTACAGAAGCGGCACAATGCGATTTAAGACTAAAAAACTAAACAGTGATTCTTTGTGGAAGCAATTCTCCACAGTAAACTGATGCCTCATTCTATTTATGATGTGCTGACACAAAGGACAACTGATATGCAAGGTCACTTTGTGTAGACAGATACAAAGACTATTGTGGCACGATGCGACATGAGTGACAGCGGTTGTGTCTGGTGTAGATACTAATTTATACTGTAACCAGTTTTTTTTGGTAATGAATTAATTGCAATCATACTTTCAACATTTCTCTTGCATCCTGCATGTTTTAGGAGCACATATGATAACTTAAAATGATGTCTATGTAGGGCTTATGTTGTCATTTAATATAAAGCTGCAAAACCTTTCTACTTTGTGGCCCATGTAAATGCAGAGGTGCAAATTTTGGACAGCACCCATTTATTGCAGAAGATCCATTGGTGAGCAAGTGATGTAATGCTAATTTTCTCCAAATCTGTTCTTATGAAGAAGCAAACTCCTTCACATCTTTGATTGCCACAGGATGAGTAAATGTTCAGGAAATCTTTGGGTGAACTATTCTTTTTGAGTTGTGACATCCATAATTGAATGCACATTATTTTATCCAAGTCGCTTTGAAAAGTGCAAACATTTAACACAGGTTGTAAAATATATATGCTACAGATGTCAAAAGTGGTGCCAGTCTGATACTAAAAGTGCTGTGGGCCCTTTGAGATCAGCCATTATTAAGCAATAGCGTTCCAGCAGATCTTGATGAAGCCACCTGGCCATGTAAATTCAAAGATCTAATATTTATTATGCCTCTCCATGTCTTTTTTTCGAGATTCAAGCACGTACAGTGTCATTTAGGTTGAGATACAGCAGGCCTGACTGGAGGATTGGTGCTCAGAGAGCTGCTGACTGGAGGAGTGCCAGGCCTGATTTCCTCCGGCTGACACATGGGCACCCCCGCTGAGAGGCTGATGAGCGATTGTCATCGTTACCTGGGGCAAGACTCATCCACTTTCGATCCCCTCTGAGTGGAATCAAAGGACAGGGAACTCCTACGGTTCGATGAGAGAACAATCCCTTGCTTCTTGTTAAGCTGGAGGTAGACGAGGGTCTCTTTGATGGGCCCCTCTCATGGTAAATCAGTATGGTCTTCCTGTCAAGAGCATCTGATTGAGTATCAGAGGAATACAAGTTTTCTTCGAGACGTTCCGTAGTACCTTACTTGTCAGTTCTCAAAAGAACATTATAGTTTTGGCGGTTCTGTTTCACAATTCTTACGAACCTCGAACAAAGAAAACTTGAATGGCACTTTTTGAAACCGTTCTGCTTCCTAGGCATCTGATAAATGCTGCAGGGCCACTACTTATGCATGCTATTCCACAGATGCTAAAAGCGCCCTTTAGCACTTTATTGCAATGTAACATATTGCTTTCATTGAAAAACATTTACCGTCAGTATAATGATGCAAAGGGCATGAGAATTTTATGATCATGAAATTATTTGCTGGGATATAATTTTGTCATCATGGCATGATATTTGGGGCATGACTTTGATTATCATTACAGTATTGAGTTAGAATGGGTTTGTTTTTTTCAATGAATGTCAGTGGAGAAGAGTCTTCAGTATCCTGATTTCAGTACATTGACTTTTGTTAGGAAACAGCTGATAGCCTACATTTGAGTGAACTATATTATAAATCCTGTTTTATAAGAGAAGTCACTGAGAATTGTGTCATTATTTTTTATGCTATCCGAATGATTGACTGTCATAAAGCTGAAAGCCTAAAAATCTGATTTAATAATAAATATTTTTCAGTCATGACAACTCTCGGAAATAGTTTGAAAGACATTTTAGTAAAGTAAATGGAGATGTGCATAGGTTTGGTATTGGCGGACTAGATCTGATACGCTGCTACTGCAGAGCAAGTATGACTCACTTCTACAAAAGAACATATAAAGACATGCTGCTGCAAGAAGAGAGAAAGGTAGATCCCCCAAGCAAATCTAGACAGGTGGTGCTGGGGAGGTGGTGGGCTAAAGAGAGGGCTCTCATAGTACGCGGTTACTATGCACAGGTTTGCAGAAGACGAGGTTATATAGAGAAAATATTAATGAATGTGTGAAGCTGACTGGTTGGAGATGTTACAATTGAATAAACCTATCCGGATGCTAAAGGGTTTCATGGCTGAACTATTTATTTAAATTCAAGCTGTGACTTGATATTAATATAAGATCAGTATCTTCCCGAAACGTTTTAATTTGCTCCCTTGTTTTAGTTAAATCATGGCCACATTGCACTATTCATACTACTTTAGTTTAAAGTTGTACTGCTTTAAATTAAACAAGAGAATGGATTAATAAATTGTGGTAACAAATTAGGACATGGTCACAATTTACTTAAAACGAGAGACTGAATTAGGAAATCATGGCTAACAAATTGATAAAGCATAGTAATTAATTATTCATTTGTGGTGATTTCTGTATTTTATTTTTATTTTTTTCTGTATATCTGGGGCTCTAAACAAATTGGTTGCTGAGTAAAAACGTTCAAACCCTGAATTAGGAAAGTTAAATGGTGTTTGATTGTCATTTTATGTTGACTTCAAAGCTGCCTTTAATCCATTACTGATGTTTAAATTTAGTATCATCCAGTAGAAGTCACTGAACACACAGCATGCTTTAAGTGTTTTACAGCAGATACTCTCCAATTCAGGTTGTTTTTTAGAGACTTGTGTGTGAAATCATATTATCACTACAAAAGGTGTGATTTGCCTCATTATTGACTCTATTCCAACCCATGGAATATTTTGGAGTGTGAAGACAGAACTGAAATGCCATTTCTCTACACGCACCCACTGAGAAATAAATAAATAAATATATATATGTGTGTGTATATATTGCATACACAGCCACCCACTAACTGCAACACACAATTAAACACAAGCTCCCTCACTGTCTCGTAAGGCTTGCTGTGGTAGCAGGACCAGAGGAAATGTCCTTTCTCTAACAGACAGTGAGCTATGGAGGCACTCTTCCACGGCAGTCTGTGTGGAAGTGTGACATCAGATGAAACCTGCGATAAAAGCAGGCTGGAAGCCCGTCATATGTGCACACTGCCTCTGCCTGGTTCCGCAGCATGCCCTGTAATTACACTCTCTGCAAAATTATACGCCAGATGCAACACGCTTGTTAATATCAACAGGAATGTTGCTAAGTGCCGACATGCATGTTGAATCGTGTTTAAAAGGATAGTTCACACAAAAATAGGAAATTATGTCATTATTTACTCACCCTCATATCATTCCAAGAGCAACTTTTAGACTTTTTTTTTTTTTTTTGTAGAATACAAACTAATTTTTATACAACTCTTTCCATAGAGTGACATACATTTTTTTTTTATCTTTATTTGAAATAAAATAAACATTAACAAATAAAATGGTACTTGCCAAGGCTTTTTCACTTTGTTTAGCGAAACTTTAAGTAAATGACTTGAATTGTTTAAACTATAACGAATAAATAACAATGAAAACTACAATAAGAAAGTTTTTTTTTTTTTTTTACAAAACCAATCATGTTCAAACACAAAAAATTATACAATTATACAACATAGAATACAACATAGATAACATATCAAATGTTTAAACTGAGAAAATGTATTATGTTAGGGGAAAAATAAGTTGATTTTAAATTTCATGGCATCGACACATCTCAAAAAAGTTGAGGCAAGGCAATGTTTACCGCTCTGTGGCATCCCCTCTTCTTTTTATAACAGTCTGCAAGCGTCTGGGGACTGAGGAGACAAGTTGCTCAAGTTTAGGAATATGAATGTTGTCCCATTCTTGTCTAATACAGGCTTCTAGTTGCTCAATTGCCTTAGGTCTTCTTTGTCGCATCCTTCTATTTATGATGCACCAAATGTTTTCTATGGATGAAAGATCTGGACTGCAGGCTGGCTATTTCAGTACCCTGATCCTTCTTCTACACAGCTATGATGTTGTAACTGATGCAGTATGTGGTCTGGCATTGTCATGTTGAAAAATGCAAGGACTTTCCTGAAAGAGGCGATGTCTGGATGGGAGCATATGTTGTTATAGAACTTGGATATACCTTTCAGCATTGATGGTGCCTTTCCAGATGTGTAAGCTGCCCATGCCACACACACTCATGCAACCCCATACCATCAGAGATGCAGGCTTCTGAACTGAGCGCTGATAACAACTTGGGTTGTCCTTGTCCTCTTTAGTCCGGATGACATGCATCCTAGTTTTCCAAAAATAACTTCAATTTTGATTCAAAAATTTTTTCCACTTTGCCACAGTCCATTTTAAATGAGCCTTGGCCCAGAGAAAACGCCTGCGCTTCTGAATCATGTTTAAATATGGCTTCTTTTTTTGACCTACAGAGTTTTAGCCAGCAACGGCAAATGGCACGGTTGATTGTATTCACCGACAATGTTTTCTGGAAGTATTCCTGAGCCCTTGTTGTTATTTCCATTAGAGCAGCATTCCTGAATGTGATGCAGTGACGTTTAAGGGCCCGAAGATCACGGGCATCCAGTATGGTTTTCCGACCTTGACCCTCACACACAGAGACTGTTCCAGATTCTCTGAATCTCTGGATGATATTATACACTGTAGATGATGATAACTTCAAACTCTTTGCAATTTTTCTCTGAGTAACTCCTTTCTGATATTGCTCCACAATTTTTCACCACAGCATTGGGGGAATTGGTGATCCTCTGCCCATCTTGACTTCTGAGAGACACTGCCACTCGCCAATTGACCTAATAAGTTTCAAATTGTTCTTCCAGCTGTTCCTTATATGTACATATCATTTTTCCAGCCTCTTATTGCTACCTGTCCCAACTTTTTTTTAAATGTGTAGCGCTCATGAAATCCAAAATGAGCCAATATTTGGCATGACATTTCAAAATGTCTCACTTTCATCATTTGATATGTTATCTATATTATATTGTTAATAAATTATACGTTTATGAGATTTTTAATGATTCCATTCCTTTTTTACTCACAATTTGTACAGTGTCCCAACTTTTTTGGAATCGGGTTTGTGTGTATGTATGTATGTATATATTATTAGTTAACTTTATTAGTTATACATATTTACAAATTATGCATATTATTAATTGTAAAGCTTTTCTTGAAACATAGTTAATGCCCACCACCAAACTCTCTTAACATGTTGAGTTTTGTTTTGTTTGTTTGTTTGGTTTTTGTTTTTTAGGAAAGAGTAGTCTAAGAGTGTTATATGAAACAAGCAATGTGAAGATTTAGCAAAAATTCTCAATGTTCCATAAAAAGGAAAAAATACCAAATGAGTTTCAAATGACGTGGGCAAGTAAACGAATGAATTTTCAGTTTTGAGTTAACTATTTCTTTAAAGTTAAACGAGAATGAAAGAATGAGGGAGAGAAAATGAAGAGGCAGCAATGTGGATGTATGTGACCTTTTAAGTAATGTCCTATGAACATGCTCTTCTTCTGGTATCTAGTTTTTCCATTTAAGCCTTGATTGTCTTGTAAGGGAATGTTTTTTTTTTTTTCTACCCCTGAAACTCGGGAGGTAATGACATGTATCATCTCTTAGCAGACTTATGTGTGTTATAGGGAGTGGTTCCAGCTGGTTATATGTTCACTTGCAGCTTTTGTGAGTCAGTTTGAGTGTGTAATGCTTTGTGACAGCTCACATAGCTCTGTCATCCTTCTTGAAGCCATTATTCCATCTTATTCTTATTGATTTATCATTAAAACCCGGTGTGAACTTATGCAATTACTTAAAAACTCACACTCATTCTTACTGGTGCATGTCCCATCATGCAGTAGTGAAAACAGCTAGTGTTACTCTTGGCAGTGTGTTCATTACACCAGATGTCTGAATCAAGAGCTGTGTTCCAAAACCTATTGAGATGCCTACCTAGGGAGCATCTTTAGACATCATTGGTGTGCTTTTGACACAAAGTCTGTTGAAAAGTGTCATGCACCTCAGAACAGTTTGAGTCCAATCTAAGGCAGCATTGCTTGCTGGTGCTTCAAGTATAAATGGCTGTTTTGTTGAATAAATTGTATTTTTTTTTCCCATTTATCAGTGTATAAAAGCCCCCCCCCAAAAAAAAAATTCTTAAGTATCTGAGAAAATATCAGTAAAAGCTATTATGGGTCAACCTCTACACATGAATGACTATTGACAAATTTGTTTCCATATATTTTAGTCTCTTACGATGTTCAATTTGGAGGAGGATGCTGGCTTACAAGGCAACTTGCAAAGGTTTGAAACAGAGCCAAGAACTCCCATTTACAGCTCAATGTGACAGCTCTGTGGAGACGGACAGCAGATCTACAAGCCATTACCCATAGAGATAAAGAGACAGTTTGGAGAGCTGAGGTGATACAGGAAGGGAAGGGGAGCAGAATGCCACTATGGAGACCCTGGTGGCAGAGGTGTGATTTTATAGGTGTTTCCACGGCTTTGTGCTCAGAATCTGAAAACCGATTGGGCAGCAGCAGGTGTCCTCCTCCCTCCTCCTCCCCTCATGAAACCCACTTGCATTTTATTCAGTGTTTGATCATGGGAAAAGTGAGCCCTATTAGCTCTCACTGAAGGTTTTAGGAAAGTAGTGTAGTTATGGATCAGCACTGCAGTGGTGATGCTGTCTGTCGGTACGAAAGGTGAAGGGAGCTGCATTATTGATGGGGCTCATTCAGCTTGACTGAGCAGACACTTACATCTCAAACAGATTATTGACCAGCACCCTGGAGTCTCAGAGCTGCTGCATGGCATGAGATGACATGCTCATTCAACTCATCGGTGGATAACCTTGTTATGCACTCTCAGTGCTTGGGTGATGCATAAGGCCTCCAATAAAACCTGATACTGGATTAAATTCATGTGTGTATCTCAGTTAGAATCTATGACTAGATTTAATATATATCTTTTATTAGCAAGATGTTTGCAAATGGAAACTGGTTATTAGTGTGTTGTCTGTGGTTTCCAGAGTGTTGCTCTGCATTTGCTAAGGTGTTATGAGGGGTTTTAGTGCATTGATGTCATGCTTAGACAAAATTGGTCACCACTTTATTTATTATTTTCATATTATGGAAGTCAGTGTGGATCAGCAACTGTTTGGTTACCCACGTTGTTCAGAATATATACTTTTATGTTCAGCAGAAGAAACTCGTACAGGTTTGGAACAAATTGAGGGTGTGTAAATGATGGCAGGATTTTTAAACCCACAGGGAGTTGAATTGGAATGACAGGAAAAATAAAAATAAATAACACAACTAGCGCCTTCTGGAAATGTTAATTTATTTTATAATTTAATAAGTGAAACTCAATGCAAATCTCTATAATGTGTCATATTTTGAAACATCCATCAACACATTTCAAAGCATTTTTTTTTTTGACAAACTTAGCTTTTCTTCTTCATTATTTTTTTTACTTCCTCATATATCATAATCAAATTGCAATTACCGTATACGTCCAGTTTGCAACCACAACTCAAATTCATTTCAATTTAAGGATTGATTTTGCATTTAAAGGCATATTAGCATCCACACCTACAAAATAACATTCTAATTATTATAAGTGTCATGTATGTTGTATATAGATATGATGTACAGTATGTAGGAGATTCATTCATCATACGGTGTATAGACAACTTTACTGATTATGAGTTTTTTGACAGTTTAGACTTTAGTCAGTCATACTGTTCCTTGACAATGTAAATATACTTGCACGCTTTCTCTGTATAATTTATTTGTGGTTTGAATAACTTTGGAAGATACAGGTCCTAAAAATTAGTTAATTTGTGAAGATGATTCGGACATCTCTGAATGTTGAAAATGACATCTCACATCATTCCACTCTCTTTCATAGCGTCTTCAAGCTTCACCTCTGTTATTTTTTTTTTTTAAATGACCCCTAATGATGAAAAACTTGCATACATTATTGTGCCTTTATGTGAGTGTATCAGTTTATTAGATCCATACAGTCTGTGTTAAAGGGACATTGGCCTAATAAAGCTTTGTTGTCTGTCATTAATGTTAATCAAGCAACAAAAGAATACCTGAATACTACTGTTAGACCTGAACTGTTTCCTAAATGAAATTCAGGTCCTGAGTTTAGTTGATAATATTGGATAAATAACTAATAATATTCAGTGATGTGATATGTCCTCTGCGTGGATTAAGGTCTGACATGGTCACAGCTTTACAGTTTATTATTAAAACAAATAGAAAGCAAATAATCATTAATGGTCATTAATCTTAGAAAACATTTGCTATGATAAATTTGAACAGATTTTTATTCTTATTTTACATGTATACTTGTAAAATAATGGAACATTAGGTCATGAATTACTGTCTCAAAAGTCATGAATTCATCCGAATTTATTGGTAAAAATGTGTATGAACCCTGTTATTCTGTGACTGTTTTGTTTGCAAGAAACTCTGACTAAAATTGTGACCTTAGCGGAAAACAGCTACAAATATATGATGTGCTGTGTTGTTTTTATGGGATGTGGGAAAAATCACATCACATCCTGTTGCCCTTTGCTGCAATGTTTTCTTCAGTTAGGAATCATGGCTAATTTATCCACATAAAATCTGTAGCCATTAGAACTGAACCCTGTAAGTGGAATGTTCCACTGTTTACTATAAGTGAGATTGCAGTGTTCTCTATATCCTCCCTGAACTCTGCATTCTGAATGTATGTTTGACACGTGAGATTCAAAGAGCCAGAAGTTACAGAAATGTTATTTATCTCTGTTCTTGACCGTGTCTGACCAAAAAGTGGGCAGAAATTGTATGATGCACACAAAGCTGAAATAGAAGAAAATTAAAGTCATTAAGTGTAAATTTAATATGACCTGAAGCTCTCTTCTCAGTCCTCACTGCTATTTTGCAGTGTTCAGTGTCAATGCTATTACTAGATTTGACCAAAGCGAGCCATAATGCCCCAAATTAGACTTACATTGAACTTAAAAGTGAAGCATTTGCATGGAATTAACTTTTGATCTTTCTGGAATTACAAGCCTTTCTTTGTGGCAGATTTGTGTCAGTCTGCATATTAGTGCTAGTCTATCAAATGAGCATTACAATGCTTCCCTGTGGCCTTTCTTGATAGATGGTCAGTGAAGAATTTACCAAGCCAGCAGTCAAAAGTGCAAAGTTAGAATTCCTCCCTGCCACGTTGTGAATGTGTACGTATTGCACTTTTGACAAATCCTGTGTTCTTAAGATTGAAAGAGTAATTTTCCAATCCTGTGTTTTTCCAAATAGAAGATTAAGGAAAAAGTAATGAGAAAACCTTTTCAGAGTCGAAAGTCAGAAAGCTTTTGAATGCTTTTTTTGGTATTTGGAGGAGCAGTCGGGTCTATCACCTCTTTTAAGGCATGATGAAATGGCTTTTCTCTGCAGTCTCATTACCGTTTTTTGATTGAGTTGCTTAGCATTTCCTGCTCAAGTCTCTTCCACCCACTCTTGATGACTGAGATGTACATTTAGCACTCCATATGAGAACTCATTTACTCTCAGCAGGGAGTGAGGATTGTGAATTTGTCTTTTTATACAGACTCCCATAGTATCGTGTTGAAAAGAGGATACACCTCTGACTCAACTGGCTTTGATTTTAGTTCGATTTTTATCTCTTTAGTTTTAGTTTTATGGTTTAAATCTCTTTTTCTTTGTTTCAGACCTCTCGGCAGCCGTGCAGAAATTCTCCCAGTCTTTACAGGAGTTCCAGTTTGAGTGCATTGGTGACGCAGAAACAGACGATGAAGTAAACATCGGTAAGTGTGATGTCAACTGCTTATTTGAGGTCTGCTACTGCTCATACTCCTTCAGTCTTGTAGATGCACATGACAAATCACAACAGGTTTCCTTAAATATTTCAGTTATTTGTCCAGGCAGGTAGATTAAATTGAGAACAAATGCAAATATTTGCTGAAGTTTCCTGCTTAAATGTTTTACAGACAAAAATACCTAACGGAGTTTCAGAAGCTAGGGCTGTGAGATTAATAAAAAATTTATTGATTTAGATATGGGCTTCCAGTGATTATGAAAGCATCAAGATAAAATGATTATTGTGCTACATTATTTAACTTTCCATTACAGCGGTGCATGTTTGACCCTGCTTAAAATCCCAAACTTCACATCCAATCATGTAACATGAGTGTCATAAAAAATAGAGTTTGGGTACTTGGACTTTGGACTGCAATAATGAATGAACTAGGATTTGAGATTGACTCAGACATTTTGGACTGGAATTGTCTGAGTGCAGACAAATCTATATCATGTGTAACATGAAAGATAGAAAAAATTGATTGAAACATATAATTAAGATAAAAGGCATTAACAAACACCTCCCACTCAAACTCAATTGGTTAAATAATAGTTCACCCAGAAATGAAAATTTACCCATAATATACTTACCATCATGCGGCGCCTACATCCTACATCATCTCTGGAATGCCACTCTCTCGTGAACACACATACGAAAGTTAGCGGAAGCTAGAGATTACAGATTTTTACCACCGTGGTGGTAATGGACCAACAGTTGCCGGTGGAGCAGTGTTGATATAAAAATATAATATATATAATTTATGTATAAATATATTAGTGGTGTCAAAATTATTACGTTAACAATGACGATAATTTTCAGTTTAATACATTAAAAATATTTATCGCAATTAATGCAGGGGCGAGACTAGAGTTGGCCACCCCACTCACAACTGCTGCTTCTGTCTCTTTTTCAAGAAGTGAATTCATTCAAGTCGCAGAACAACTCAGAAGTCAAGCGAGCGCAGAAACGGTCCTGTGGTCGCAGTGCGTGCTCTTCAATCGCATGCACAAAGGCACCAGTGCTCGCTTTTTTCGTATCTTTTCAAATAAAACCGCAAAATAAACTACATGCAGTGTTGTAGTCATGGAGCCAGCTCATGTTTATTTAAGCACTTCCATCAGTGAATACGCAGCCTGTAAAACATTAAAATAAATCTCAAAAAAATAATACAGTTAGACAAGAAAGTAGCCTAAATAAGAAAGTTAAATACGCCCTGTCTATCGGACGCGAGCGGCGCAGCGCGATATGATATTACTCATTATATTCAGTGATGCTACACTGTATGCAGCACGACACGACATGACAGATCCCCGACAGTAAACTGCCTCGTCCTGTCGTTGAGGTACTGACATGGTGTTCAAATGTTCTGAAGACACTAGACAGACTAAACCTGTTGCGATGTGGCAGAGTTGTGTCCGTTGAAGACACGGTTCACTGTTCCGCTGCCAAGCAAATGGCTCATTAACTCCTCGTCTGCCCGTGCTCTCTTTGAAATAGGAATAGTTACCACATCTCTTGTTAACATCTTTATTTTATCACTGTCTCATTTGTATTTTGCCAGTTTGGACAAAGCCTCATCAAACCTGACCAGCCAGCCATTTGCGCTCACAAGAACTTGAACACACTTGTACAAATTCGGATGGGTGAGATGAATGGAGATGGGTCCAGATATAATATTTGATTTCCCAACAGGGTTCATCGCACAACACAAATTTTTCTTTGCTGAACCAACCAATTTGCTGGCATTCGTCTGAAAGAAACTCATATACACTTAGGATGTCTTGAGGGCGAGTAAATCATGGGGTAATTTTCATTTTTGGGGGAACTATCCCTTTAAAGACTTGATTCGAACTTGAAAATATGGACTCGGGCCTTACACTAGTAAAAAGTATTCTGTGGGACGTGCTTGATATTATAAAGAAAGCATATAAAGCTGTAAAACAGAACTCATGCTCTTCCCCAGGCATCGTTCTGTGCATGTGCTTCTAGACAATGAGAAACACAGACAACCAAACTATACTTTGGGCTTCAAGTGTAAGCCTAAACTGTCAAATACACAATATGTATACAATATAAAATATGTCAAAATTCCCACCTTGACGCCTTTAAGAGATCAGAGTAACTAATTGTGATTTGTGTCAGAGATTAAGGAAAATGCAGACGGCTCACCCTCAGTGGGCACGGAGCAGATGTGCTGAGAGTTCATACGCCCTGATGGGTTGATCACTCATTCTGTTCTGTCTCTTTTTGGAGCCATTCATCTCTTTCTATCCTTCTCTCATTTCTACGATCTCTCTCATTACTTTGTTTATTATCTTCCTGTCCTGCTCTGTGCATTGTGTGCTGGCATGACACTCAGAGCATCTGCATCTAACAGCTGGCTTCCAGTCTTTCCGTACTCTCAGTTGCACAAGCCTGCTACCTTTTCCTCTTCTTTTCCCAAGCAATCTGATGAGGAAAAAATCTATTTCAATGCGTTGAGGTGTGGCAAATCATAATGGAGTTCATTTTGGCCCTTTCGTATCTCTGTCTAGTCGCCAAATAGGAATGGGGTGAATTATTTTTCCCAGTATTTGTATGATTAAAAGGGATGTTGGGCGAGCCGGCCTTAATGGTAATGTTTTGGAAGGTAGCGACACAAAGGCATCTTTACGGCTGTTTAGCTAATGGACAGCTTTAATGGACAGAAAGGTTGATAGGTAGGAAATAGGGCTACAGCTATTGATTTACACATGTAATGCGGCGGAATGATTTTGGTTTGCATTCCATGGACAAGTGAATTTTGATGAAACCTGTGGCTGCATATTAATACAATCTCTTTGACGTGAATCCATCATTTTGTTCAAAGTCTGTTCAGTAATACTCAGATAAATATTGTAATCTATCCATCTATCCATCCATCCATCAATTACTGTATATAATTGTTTCATTTGATCATAGCAAATGAGAGGTAGAAAATAATCTCTACAAAATATTTGAAAGAAAAAGTCGCAGCATTGTGGTTGAGACCTACCGTATTCATTCAAGTCTGGCCATACCGGTATATATACAGTACAGACCAAAAGTTTGGAAACATTACTATTTTTAATGTTTTTGAAAGAAGTTTCTTCTGCTCATCAAGCCTGCATTTATTTGATCAAAAATACAGAAAAAACAGTAATATTGTGAAATATTATTACAACTTAAAATAATTGTTTTATATTTGAATATACTTAAAAAAATAATAATTTATTCCTGTGATGCAAAGCTGAATTTTCAGCATCATTACTCCAGCCTTCAGTGTCACATGTTACATCCAGTCGATCACATTATCATTAGAAATCATTCTAATATTCTGATTTATTATGAGTGTTGGAAACAGTTCTGCTGTCTAATATATTTGATGAATAAAAGGTTAAAAAGAACTGCATTTATTCTAAATATATATTTTAATAATAATATATATTCTAATAATATATATTCTTTACTATCACTTTTTATCAATTTAACACATCCTTGCTGTATAAAAGTATTGATTTTATAAAAAAAAAAGAAAGAGCAAAAAAATTACTGACCCTAAATTACTGACCAGTAATGTATGTTGTTATTAGAAAAATATTTAAATTTTAAAAACATAGCTTCTTTTTTTAACTTTTTATTCATCAAAGTATCTTAAAAAAGTATCACATTCTGAAAAAATATTAAGCACAAGAACTGTTTCCAACTTTGATAATGAATCATAATATTAAAATGATTTCTAAAGGATCTCTATTAAGGATACCTCTATTTATATAATATCAAGCTTATTAAGATTGTTGGCAAGTACTTGTGAGATTATTTAATATATCAGAAGACCACAAAATCACCAAGCTTATTTATTAGATTATTTAAAAATAAAAAAAAATGCATAAAAAGTGTTTAAATACAATACAAATTTTATTTATACTTAAATCCACAGCTTTTAAAAAATGTATCAGTATTAAATCATTCAGCAATTCTTGCCTTTTACTTAGTGCTGTTGTTGACATCGACCATTGAAAACACTATATCTGTTGACCAGCAGAAAAACATTCTCATCTATCAGTCTTCATGGAAAGTTTTCGAAACTGTCTGGTATTTCTGAGTTTTGTTCCCATAGTGTCCCAGTCATAAAAGGGTACGATTACTCTTACTGAAGAAAATGTAATTGTCTTGTGGAATCAATCTGGTCATCGATGAAAGTGAGCTTTCAGAGTGACTTGACCGGACCCCTCATGTGCTGTGGGACCAGAATCTTGATGTAGCTGAGCTGCAGTCTGCTTTGAAGCTCCAGCCAGTCTGTGTCACATCAGCAGTCTGTCTGGGAGTACAGACAGGGTCACCTGACCTATCGATTTCATTCCATGACTTCCTGCTGTGACATTCACAATCCACACCAGTTATCCTGAAATCAATCTCACAAAAAGATTGATGTAGCTCTAGAAATATTAAATGTCCTAAAAGTATAAGACTGACTCTTCTGGACAATGACTTTTCCATTGTCTCACATAGCGGAGCTGTTCACTAATGACGTCAATTTGTAGACTGACCTAGGAGGAAATAGTAGAAATAAAGTCTAAAAATGTCATAACCATCCTTCACACACATATTTTTTCAATAATGTTTAAAATATATATATATATTATATATATATATATATTATAATCCAGGTAAAAAGTGTATATTTTTATTTCCAAATATTTATATATTAAACATATTTAAAATTAAATTAAATTAAATTAAATTAAATTAATGCATTTAGCAGAAGCTTTTATCCAAAGCGACTTACAGTGCATTCAGGCTATCAATTTTTACCTATCATGTGTTCCCGGGCAATCGAACCACCAACATTTCGCTTGATAAAGCAAAGCTCTACTAATTGAGCTACAGGGACACCGTATTTAATTGTATGTATATTTATTACATGTTTAATAGAATGAATATAAAATTATATATTGAATATAAAAATGTCATATAACACTCAACCAAAAATGAATACTGTATTTTCTAGGAATCATAATTTTCTTAAGATTGTTTTAAAATATATTTTTTAAATATATATATATATATATATATATATATATATATATATATATATATATATATATATATATATTTTTTTTATTGTTTACATTTTCAAATAAATCATTTATATATTAAATATTAATGTATAGAATTAATATAATATATTGGATATAAAAATGTTATTCGGCTTAACCCTCCAGTAAAAAATTATACCATGAATAATTATTTTCAACAATGTTTTTTTTTTTATGTATTATGTTTTTGGAGAGTCACACCCACATGACATTTTACAATCTGTACTAACTTTGCCTTGTCATATAAAGATCAAATTTAAGGATGCACCGGTTGACTGGCCATGAATCGGTTTTTGGTCTTTTTTCGGACGATTTTTCCGGAAGTGCACCCATGTGCACAGAATACACTGTGTTCATTCGCTATCATGTCATTTGTTTGGAAGAATTTTGAAATCTGTGCGCAGGACACGGGCAGCCGTTCAGCACTGGAAGTGCAGAGCTACACATCTGAGGCACAGATAGCAGGAAGCAAACAGCCGCTGATGTACTGCGCACAAATAAGAGCCTTACCTGCACGAGCGTACTGTAACTGTCCGCGCCCTGCACAAGCGGAGACAGTGAATCGATGTTCAGCTTAACTTCTCATGTGTTGGATGAGAAATGAAACGGACTAAACTGTGACAAAACTGAAATGTGTTATTTATTTATTTATTTTTTGTAAAGTGGTACTTGCATACATGTTTGAAAAGGCAGAAGTAAACGTCAGTTTTGTATAGGATGATTAATTTATTTTACCTTAAAATTACATCGACTTAATTTGATTTACAATTCACCTGCTGTTGCACACTGAAAAAAAGTGTTTCATTCATCCAATTTAAAAAAAATAGGGTAATGATTCACATCTATATTTTTTTTTTACTTGAGCCAATAGTTATTTATTTTTCTTTGGCTTAATGTAAAAAAAAATATAAAGATGTGAATCATTTCCCTTTTTTCTTTTCTTTTAATTAGACGAATGAAAAACTTTACATCTTTGTTTTATTCGCACCAACATTATTTGATTTTAACATTTTGGAATAATGTATTTATATAGCATACTTTTATTTAGTCTCACTGGTAAAGACCTTTTTTTATTTAAAACCAAATTTAAAAACTAAAACAAAATACTGAATTCTGATTAAGAAACATCTTATTGAGTGTGTGTTGATTGTGTTGTGTTGATTGTAGAACTATGCAGTTACTGCCTTAAATTTCACATGGTTACAGTTAATCTTTTCATTTAAGGCCAGTTCTCTGTAGTTTCAACCCAATTCAAAAGCAAAAGCTAAATGCTGATGTCTGTACCATCTATGTTTGTATTGAATGTAGGCTGCTTACTGTGCAGTTACTCTCGTTAATTTCAGATGGTTATGGTTATTGTTTTCAATAGCCAAAAGCCAGTTTGGCCTATTAAATACCAAATAAACATCTTGTTTATGCATACTTTCCTTATTTCTTGTTTGTTGCTTAAAGAAATAAAAATCGGTATCGGAATCGGCCAGTTTACTTGTAAAAAAAAAATCGGTATCGGCCATGAAAAATTATGATCGGTGCATCCCTAATCAAATTATATGATATTTTGATTATGAGAATATTTGACTTTGAATGCTGTTTTCACCACATGATCCTTAATACAAAATAAATAAATAAATAATAATAATTTAAATAAATTAATTTAAAAAAAAAACTCATGGCTGTTATGTAACTAAAGCCTAACTTTTTTAATATAAAGAAAAAAAGAAAGAAAGAAGATAAATATTGCAATAAAAAAACACTCTGAAAATAATGTTGTTCAAGTGATTTCATGGGGTTTTAAAGCTATTTCTTGTTGAAGCGTAGTTGTGTGCGACCGGTCTTGATTTATGGGTGGTGCATTAAGGGTTTTTAAATGAGAGGGCGAATCCTTGTCTGCCCCTCTGATCAGTCCCTCTCAAATGTATGTACGTCAGATCTCTTCTATCCTGAGCCAAAAGCCCATTTCACAGAATGACTCATCCCTGTCATTCTCCCTATTATCCTGTGAATGATACATACCTTCTAACCCCTTTAAGCCACTATATCCTGCCTTAAGTACCTTATAGTTTAATAGAGACATTTATCCAGCGCTTCTGCTCTTTTCTTCCACATCTCTCACTTTATCCCTCTCACTCTCTTAATTAATGAATAAATTCCAAATTGTATTTATTATTATTATTTTTATTTTTATTTGTATGTAAACGTAAGATCACTTTGAAAACTATTGGTAAGTACACAATAAAAAAAATAAAATAAAAAAAATAAACAATGGCCATGTTTAATTAACTTTTTATATGTCCATTAATGTCCCTAAAGTTTGTTTCATTTTTATGTATTAAAATCTTTCAATGTAAAAAATAGGTAAATATATCTATTTTTACAGTGTGAAAAAAATATATGTATTTATTTATTGTTGAATTCAACATTTAATAAATTTTCTTTAAACATTGTCAAAATACTAAAAATGATCAAGATATAGTTTGAAAAATAATATTTCCCAGCCCTAACAGTGATTGTGTTGTGTGCATGTCTGGCATCAGTGGGTGTTTTTGGAGGATTCTGTGAGATGGCAGTCTTACATTCAGCTGTCTATGCCTGCTAAAAGCCATGATGCATAAATGGACACAAAGAGAGTGGACAGACTATCTGGACCGATGGTTTGATAATTGCATTTATAGAGTTGGCAAGCTGAGCTTGACCAAGTGTCCAAGCTCAAACGTAGGTAAAGTCCATCCAGGCAGAGACAGCAGCTGTCTCTCATTCACAGTCTGTTTAATTGAAGCGATGGAGCCATCAGTGGCATGAAGACGCTGTTCCGAGCAATCACAAGCTGTTACTGTGCTACAGCGAGAGAAAGAGGGTATAGTGCCAATGCTGGATGGTGATGAGTTTCATTTTAAAGGATGTGTATTTCTTAGTGAAGCACTTAACACAATAGTCTTCGAATTCAAACTCAAGATCACTTCACTCAAGAATGTAATTTTGTCATTATATATTGAGAATGGGTCATAGTTTTAGTTGGTTAGCATGGTACAATTTTTTTTAAAATAATAATTAATAATAAAAGTTCCATAAAACGTAATTCATAATTTGAGCACTATATTTCCTAATTTTCATTCATAACATTCATAATTAAGGGAATTATAGATGGAAGACTTCATCAGACTATTTCCAAACATCCATATGTTTAACTTTTACATTAAACTTAACTGTATGGTGAATTTTATAATATGCGCAGATTGGAATCAAGGTTATTTATTCACACTCACACCTGCTTCTGTTTAAAATTTTTAGAAAAATAAATAAAAAAAATATTCCAAGGATAGCTCATATTAGGCTACATTAATTGTAGACTCGCTTTCTCTCTTGTAACCTTTGGGTTAAGTACTTTGCTCAAGGACTGTGGGAATTGTGGGAATTAAAATAATTTCCAGTTCATGGGTCAACTCTATTTGAGATTGATCTACAGTACCTTCAATGCAGTGGTTAATCCTAAGGTTAAGGTTATGTTTTTTTAGCCCCTGCTGGTAGAGGCTGTAACTACACCATCTGACATCTGAACTTGTTTAATTATTTTCTTTTTCATAATATTACATTAATTCCAGTATTATAATCAGTAATCACAATTAAATATTATTATTTTTTTGTAAAATAATAAAACTATTATTATTTTATATTAAAAATGTTTTTTAAAATATGAAATGGTTAAGAGTTGAATCTGGTAAAAAGTGTGTGTGTGTGTGTGTGTGTGTGTGTGTGTGTGTGTATACATAGAATTTAGTTTAAACTTTAAACCCTGAAACCAATCAGCAGCACCTAAAAGCCTTTAAGCACTCAGTTGTGGATAAACCATTAAACACGTCTATACCTTTTAGGTGACCTAAAGTGGAGGAATGTCTTTTTTAACTGTTCTGTATTGATTTAAATTCATAGAATAATGTCCATTGTTCATTCTGCATTTGTATTAAATGCTGAATAATTTATATAAGTAGCAGTGGCAATAAATCAATGCTAACACTGTTTACTTAACAGCATTTCTATTGACCCACATGAATCAAGTTATTATAGTAAGTTAGAACTTTTACCAACAAATGAAAATGGATTAATAACTCTATTTTACTTCTCCAGCTCAGTCCTTCAAAGAGTTTTCCCAGCTGCTGAGCACCATGGAAGAGGAGAGAAGGCGGCTGGTAAGTACTGAGTATACATACTATAGATGTGTTTATGGTATCTGTAAAATGAATAGCTGTGTATCCTATGAACATCATTTTATTTTTTTTATTTATAATACCATAGTAGTACCATATTGTTTTCCCCATGTCATTGCTTTCTTGGGTGTGTACTGTATGTTTCGGACATGTTCTATGGCAATACCATTATGGATTTATTTATTTATTAAAGATTATAAAGGTAAAAAATGTGGTAATACTGTAAAGCATAATTTTTGCAGATGCCAAGAAAGTACTGCTGTTGTTTCCTGTTATCAAATTAACGCTCCATAAAATCCAAATGATTAGCAGAGCTGATAATGAGAAAGCAAGAAAACAAACAAAGCCTGCCTTTCCCCTCTGATCAGTAAAACAGCAAGTCTGAACAAGTATGAATCTGTCAGATAAATAATGTTTAATCACCCTGTCAGGGTTTATTTAATGATAATGACCAGTTAACAGTGTGTTATCTTGCTTTTACACAGCTAATTTACCAAATAAAATAATGCTATTTTGTTTGAAAAAAAAGAGACCAACACAGGAAATTAAACAGTTAATTATACAGTTGTTCATTATATCCAAAGAGCTGTGCAATTTTTAAACAGCGTTTTAAAACAGGTACACTCTTCAGTGTAGATCATAGTGGCACGCTAGACTTGGTCGTACATTGTGTCTGGTTTATGTGTGGATGTGTGTGTGTCTCAGACCTCAGAACTGACTTGTCAATGAAATCCAGAAAACAAATATTAACCACACAGCTCTATGGTTAATATTTTTTGACGTGTGTGGTCACTCATCACGACTTATATCACGTACAGTTCCAGTAATATGAAGTACAGTTCTGGGAATATGAACCCTTGCGCTGTAGTTTGACACCAAAGGTTCAGTAGTTTGTACGAAGTCACTGGTGCACGTAGCCCTTGGGCCTTATTTTCTTCTCATTGCGTCATTATTGTCCTTCCTGTTAAATTAAATGTGAGAACAGCAAACACTTCAGGCAATATGCAGCTTTATTTAGACAAATGTTTTTAAAACGTAACCACAAAGACGTGAGAATAATCCAAAATGCTTAATAGCACACTTAAATGGTGCTTTAATGATGTGTGTGATTATCGACCAGTTACCAGCTGTTCATTTAAACCTTTACACTACTTTACTAAATGGCAAGAATAATACATCAGACAAATTCAAAATCAGGCCATCCATTTTTAAATGATAAGTTTTATAGTTTTGTTTTTAAGTTGTGCTGTAGATCCAACATTCATCTTTCTAAATGGTTCATTGCTTGCTGTCAGTAGTATAGTGATGTATAAATCACAGCTCACAGAGAAATCACAAACCAAGCAGATTTTGGTGGGTCAATGCACTGTATCTATCCTCATGACCCTCTTGAACCTGTCGCAAAATCTGCGTGGGGAAATCTTTTGCCCTCATGTGAAATTCCCAATCACGTGGACTCCATTTGAAATAACTTGGTTTAGCAAAAGATTGTTGCAAGTGCTTATTCTTCTCTATTGTGACATCAGAGTGAAACTGCTTCTTGAACAATAACACAAAAAAAGTATAGGGAGTTGATTTTGTCAACTGAGTATTGATTGGATCATTGGATTTCTTGTCATTTGCTAATTAGTACAATCTCATGTGAGTAGTTTCTGGAGGGGAAGCCATATTGCCCACCTGGGTGTGCATGTCACCAGAGAAGAGATGTTTATGTGAGGGGGAAGGATGAAAACAGTTTTTACGGATTATAAACATTCTATCAGTGCCAATGTAAACTCTGATAACAGCTCAGTCTAATTTAAAATTGACTATTTAGAGCTAACTAGGGTATTGTGTTGTAGAGTTTTTCAGTGTAGCTTAGCATCATGCTAACAAGAACTAGGGCTGTCAACGAATATTCTAAATGTTAATATGTATTCGAATAGTTAAAAAAAACGAATTTCGAAGGTGAAAATTAATATTAGAATTTAAAAAAATGTGGAAAAAAGGCCCACGGTAGTAGAAGCGTGGTTGTCTGCTTTGCGAGTGGGCGCGCTAGTGCGCCTGAGGGTTCAGGGACAGGGCACAGCATCACTGCTGAAAGTTGACGCGTCTTCATGGAAGATGCCAGCAAGTGCAGAGCCCAACTCAACCACAGCAGAGAAAATGAGGTAAAATTGTTGACCCGCGAGATAAAGTTGTATGCAAGCTATTTAAGATACAGTTAGCATAACATTCGACCACTAGCGTAACATCTCAAAAATGTGCACCCAAATGAGCATTGCATAATGTGTGGAACTACAGCTAAACAGTCACGTCTTGACACTTAACGTTACTTTGCATCGCCCGCCGCAAGCTCTTTGCCGGCAACACGACAAGAGGCCATAACGGATAAAATAATTTCGTTCATTTGTAAGGACATGAGACCAATCAGTATCGCGGATGGGGCACGCTTCGGGGAGTTCTCTCAAGCAATGGATCCGAGGTTTGATTATTTATCGTTTCATGTCAAGGAAAAGGTCGATGTTTACCACAGCACAGCTCACTCTGAGCATTCAATGTCGGTTCTATATGCTGTAAAACTTCAATTAATATTAATAATATTTGTTTCAATCACTGAGTGAAGCCTGCTATATTTGGGACAACAGTCGCGACCTAAAATTGCTTGCACAAAAATTTGTTTGTTCATTTAAACTATTATGCGCAGAGAACGTGAGGGTGAGAGAGCGTGAAGTCTGCAGACTTGGCCATTAGTTGATTTCCTTGTTTTTGTGTAGGTAATACGTTGTCATATATGTTTAAACTTAAATAGACTATCTATACAAGTAGTTATGTCTCTTTGTATTATTTTGGCCTGTTATTGACGTAATGCGCAACTAGATGTTCGAATAGTTCGAATATTCGTGTATTTTTTAGAGGGAATATTCAAACGTCATTTTTGAGCAATTTTGACAGCCCTAACAAGAACCTCCACTGAAATCAATTGTGAGTTGATTCTACCATACACTTCACAAAATAATTCACATCCTTTTGTATTTGGACAACATTCTAATCTGTCACTTAAGAGGTTAGATAACAGATAGGATGTTGCCTTGGTAGACAGCATGGAAGCTCACTATGTTTTGAAACAGAGTTTAAGTATTTGTGTTTGTAAGTGATCCCAAATGGGAGCATTACTGTTTGCTTCCTGTGAAATGTTTGAAGTTATAGAAGATAAGGGAAGTTTGATAAAATGACTAATGGTTTGTTTTCGTGACCTATGTTGCTGTTTTTTCTAGAAGACCTGCTCCTTGATGTCTCTGAGTTTCGTTCGTATACTGCAACCCCTGCTAACTGATCTCCATATATGTGGGGGAAAAAGCAAAGTCTGTTTCATTTCAGACAGTGAGTAATAGGGTGAATATTATATAAAAAAGGACTTTTAAATATACATTTTATTACGCTACTCCTAAATGCATAATTTATGGATTTATGGCTGGAATAAACTCATTTGCGCGGTCTCACACAGTAGACACATTAGTTTTATTGAGAACAAAACACTTTTGAGAAAAGCAGCCTCAGTGGATTTGATTTCATTTTCCTCTCCATCATCTTAAACATGTAATCTCTTTTTAGAAGTCTTCATGCATAGTTTGCTGCAAAGAAGAAACGCAGAAGATTTAGTCAAAGAGGAAGCCCACAGGACAGAAAATATCTCAAATGGGATGTCTTTATTATCTTTCTCCTAGAAACAATAAGTTTAAATGGAGATCAAATGGAGGCTTAAAGGTACAGTCTCACAGAAGCATGTGAAATTATTTTGGACCCTGGAAAAAATATAAATTTGTATTCTTTATATTGAAAATATTTAGAACTGTTGGTCAAACAATTTTTATAATTGTATGTATGCCAAAATGTATTTATAAAAAAAGTTGAATCCAATTTGAAAAATAAAATTGATTTTTAGCTTTGACAAATACTTACTTCAATCTCTTTTTGAGTCGATTGTGTGTTTAGTCTCGTGTGCACCGTATAGAGTAGAAGTACTATTTGTGAGTTGCTGCCTGTGTTGAGCATTGCAAATCACTCATTTGTGAGGTTGCATTACTCAGGATGCTGATGTTGAAGACAGCTGTACGTAGGTGGTAGACAGCGAGGCTAGGTTTTGAAACAGAGCCATTATTTTTTCTTTGCATTGTGTGGATCACTGCTCTTTGTTTTCGGCGATTGACTTTCCTCACTGCTTAATCAGACATCCTGTAATTCAGGGCCAACCATGGTTAATGAGAAACCACATGGAATGTAGCTGGAAGTCAATGAAACTTTCCACTTTACTCAGTTTATTTACATAGCTTAGTGTTTCATCCCTTTGGCCTGTAAGTCTGCTCTTTTTAAAAGGATGTAATGGCAGGTGTGTGCTTTTTTAGGGTATACTTTTGTGTTTAAAGCTCAACCTGGAAGAAAAGGAGATTTCAAATGCTCTCATTGCTCCATCTAGCAAAACCTTGTGTCATACATTTTTGAACAGATGAATATAAGTAAGGGAGGAAGGAGATTTTCCAAATATTTTCCATGGTAGAGTTGCTAGTGCGCTCTTGATCTCCTGAGCCCAATCAGTCATGGAACAGAGAGCGCTTCACTGTCAGACTGAATCCAAGGCAGCCGTATACATACATTCGTCAGTTCTCTTCAGTCGAGTGGGATTGAAGCCAGGACCTTGTGATGCAGTAATGCTCTAAATAATTCTGACCTGTTGACGTGACAATGAGAGAAGAATTGTGATTATCTATCCACGATTATCTATCCACGTCTTGTGGAGATCAGAATGCTAAATGGCGCTTCAGATTTTAAACTTTCAGTTTGCGATAGGTTTGCACCTCTGAGATGCTCTCTAATCATTTATTCATCATTTACATTAAAGTAGGGGCCACAAAATCCCTTAATTCATCTAGCAAAATTTAATAAACCACCCAGTGGCCAGATACATAAACCGTTTAGACTGTTCTCAAAAAGTCAAAACAAAAAGTTATTATTTCATTGAAGACTTATTAATTAAGGTACAAAAAGGTAGATTGGTCTAATTTGATTCTGAAAAGTAAAAAATTAAGACTGAAGACTTTTCTCGGCTAACTGGTTAACACAGTAGGGGTGTAAGAAAATATTGATATACGTGAGTATCACAATATTTTGTTTGGCGATACAGTATCGATTCTCAAAAATGGAATATAGATTTTTTTTTAAATCATACTAGATTAATGGCAGTTGTTTTGTAATTTTGAGTCATCCCGGCCGCTAGATGGCAGTCTCCATCTCTGAATGACAGTCAAAGTGACAGAAAATACTAGCATTAGAGCATGCTACTGGTGTTAGCATTAATATCACTCCAAGTAATGGAGGCTGAAAGAATTGTCCCTGTTCCTGGTTCAGTGTACAAAGCTGAAGTGTGCTGTCATTTGGGCTTTGTAGTAACGTCCACCGTGGGACCATGATGAGGTCCCCGCCTCGGTCCCGCCACGTCCCGTGTGAAGAGGGGCTCGCGTGGGGCGGGTCAAGGTGGGCGGTAGGGTCGCTGTGCGGCGGAGCTGCAATAATTTTGGGGGTGTTTTGTGCAGTTGGGGCGGTGCTCGCGTTGCGGTTTCGGCAGTTACACATATAACATAAATACAAAGTGAAAAACCTGTGAAATCCACTTGAAAAGGTTCAACATCTGTATTTATTTTATTGTTTTACAATTGTTTTGTTTTCTTTAGGAATACTGTAAGCACTTTTTTATTTATATTAAGCAGATGTAATTTTTTGTTCAGATCAAAATGTTATGACATTGTATCTCACAATTGTAAACTGAAACAAAGCAGGTTCTAATATATATATACATACATACATACATATATATATATATATATATATATATATATATATATATATATATATATATTCCGTACATTACTTCCATATGTACATTAACTGACAGTCACCACTGATAAGTGACTACTAAACTTAATTTTCTGTTTAGTTGCTTTGCAGCAATTTGTATTGTAAAAAATGCTATATAAATAGATTTTAATTGAATTATGTTCTTAAAGACAGCTTTCCTAAAAATATATCCTTTTCCTAAAATAACTGATCCCAATATATTATCTTGCTGACAGTATCGAAATTTATCGCAACATATCATATCGCAACCCCTGTATCGTGATACATATTGTATCGCCAGATTCTTGGCAATACACAGCCTTAAGACAGAGTCTTAACATAGTGGCTATTTTTATGCAGCTGCCCCCAAAACTCCTTAGAAACCACCTGTTATTGCCTTAGCAACCACCTAGACCAGCCTAGCAATGTCTTAGCAACCACCCAGAGGTGCGTTTCCCAAAAGCAACTATGGTCCCATTGTTATCAATAGAGTTCAACAGAATTTGCCACCATATTTATGCCCCCAGGAACTTTATGCCTTTACCCAGGAACTAGGGACTTTGGCCTGGTCCTTGGTGTGTTTCCACCGCAGGAACCAGGAACTAAATAAAGTTCCGGGTAAAAAAATGCCCCTCAGAAAGTCCCTGCTGGCGAGGTAGTACTTTTTCTAAGTTCCGGAACTTTCGGGGGCGGGACCTGGGCGCTAAACATCCTGATTGGTTGAGTTCACGCAGCATTGGTTGAGTTCAACCACCATTTTTTCTGATAATTTAAAAAAATTTACTGTTATTGTGTCATGAAATGTAATTTTAAAAGTATTTCCAGGCGATAATGTAATGGTTTAAAACTAAAGGATGTGGTTTATTTAAAAAGACAGCGCCTATTTAAAAATGTTTTTCCGCCGATCTCGGAGACGGTGAGCTCCAGGCGTTCAGCGGGAGCTCAGTCCTCATGTATCCGCCAAGAGCAACTCGTCTAGACCTTCTGATATGTGCCGCTGGCTCTGATGTCTCTTTAGTGGTTAAATAAGATATAATTCATTTTGGGTAAATCTAACAGGTTATCTTTGGTCTGTATTCAATTTATCTATATGTTAAAATAAAAATAAAAAAGGCAAATTTATATAATATTTTGTTTCATTGTAATGGCTGTATATATACACACATATTCCTGAACTAAGTACATTCCTGCAGCTGTTATTATGCTTAAATGAAAACGAAAGGGGTGGTATTTGATATCCTATTTCATTTTAAATGTACAGTGAGGAAAATAGCAGTAGCCAAGGCGAGCTGACTGAAGTTATCAAGTACGCTGCTGCTTGCAGATTTACCAGATTTGCGTCGTCGCGGACCTCACACTCCCGAGTTGATACGTCTGAACTACCGAGGATGTACGTCCGAAATCAGCATACTACAGTATTGAGAAACACACGCAGACCTACGTCACCAGTCTATTTGCCTAATCTTCCTCGTACTTTACACAATGGTGGAAACGCAGAAAGCAACAGGTCTGGGAGGGGAAAAGTTCCAGGTACAAATGTTCCGGGTAATTTCAGTGGAAACGCGGCATAAGTTTAAAATACTTTTGAGAAACAGCATAACATCACCTTAATAACCACCTAACAACATATTAAAACCTCCCAGAACATCAAGTATAGCACCACATTAGCAACATTGTATAACTCAGTCTATCGAGGTCACTAACAACATTAACAAAATGGAACTTTGCAGTGAATATATCAGGGTCTTTAGTAACCATCAAGAACAGCATAGTAACAACCCAGAACATCCCAGAAACCACCTAGCAATGTCTTCACAACTATCCAGCTCTATCAAACAAAAGCATGCACCTATATCTCACCAAAACATCATAGCAACATGCTAAACAATTTAGAACACTTTGGCAACTGCATAGCAACACCCTGGCAACCAGTAGCACTGTAGCAGTGAGATTTGCATGGGCAAACATCACCCCCAAATTCTTTTTTGACATGATATGAATGAAAACTAGAATGAATGGATGGCTGAAGGTTTTAACAAATAAACTCAAAGCAAACCCAGCATTCTAGATCAAGTTTCTTTTGGGGCTTTGCGGGTGTGTGCTTTCACAGATGAGAAATTGAAACAAAATCCTCAACCCCCACCCAACCCCCCGTGTCCCCTAGTCACATCTGGAGTCAATCAACAACCCAAAAATAGAAAAGACACTGAGCGATAAGAAGCTGCTTTCCCTCACTGCCTCATAGATACATGTGTATCAAATTAGTGCCACTTCCTGTTTTAGAGATTTATTAACTGAAATATATATTTTGGTGCCAGGACTAATTCAAGGAGGTTTTGGAATGGTTTGTACAGTGAAGTTGGGTTATTGGCACTAGACAGGCATGAAGGTTTTATTACCGTCATGATGGTTTGCTTGGCTCAAAGCCACATAAGAAATCCGTAACCATAAATGTGTGTGAATGTGTTCATGTGTGTGTGCACCAGCCACCCAAGTGTGTTATTGTGGAGCACAGACTTATCAAATTCCACCATTTTAAAGAGAAGTCTGGTTGAATTCCCCCTGGTGTGAGACAGCAATCCTTGAACAGCAGAAAGAGAGATGGAAAGCTTGTGTGTGTGTGAAAGAAAGAGAGAGAAAGTGCATTGAACACTGCACGGTTGGAGATTGTTTAAAGCTGCTGAGTTCTGATGGTATTCAGAGGCCAGGGGCCTGATGTTGTGGCGCTGTTTTAAAGGTGATCATATCCTTTAGGGAAATCCTCTTGAAGCTGTTCCAGAACAAATCTGCCCTCAGAGCCAATAATTTTGTGAAAGCAGTGAAATTCGGTTCCTTTTTTGTCAGTCTAGCCAGGTGGGGTTATCTTCAGCCTGCAAACTGTTTTGTAATTTCCTCACTTGCTTGAGCATGTTCCTCTTAGCTTTTTTTGTGTTTTAGACAGCTCTAAGTACACCTTTACATCCCGTCTTACATTAACGCTATTAAGAAGACAGGCCCTGTGTTCATTCATATAATCTTGAGTTACAGGGAACACACATTTATGCTTACATTCTGCCCTAAACCACTCACAGCTTATTGTACCCTCACATCAAGCTTCAATTTGACGCGATTCATATTTCAAGAAATGCTGCTGTTTTGAATTTTATATTTTATATTCATCAAAGAATCCTAAAAAAATATATATATGGTATCATAGTAAAAATTATCAAACATAGAAAACGGTTACTTATCATTTTTACATGAATAGTTCACAGTCTTACCGTTTTACTGCATTTTTGATCAAATAAATGCAGTTTTGGTTAGCATAAGAAACTTATTTTAAAAAAAAATATTTAAAACTTTTTTTGAATAGTAGTGTATGTATAAATAGAATTAAAAATTGTCCCTGACCTCAGTGACATTTAACCAATAACTTACAAATAAAATAAATAGAAGTTTGATTTTTTTTTGTGAGAAGGGCACAAAAAAAACACCTCTTTTTATTATTATTAATATTCTTTATTTATTTATTTGTTAAAATATTTTTTACTAAATTAATCATATTTGTTTAATTTTAAATTCAAGTGCATTGCTGAGAATTTGGGATGGATCATATGCTTAATTGTTATAAATATATATATATATAAGCCACCAAAATTCCAGTAAAGTGCTAATTCGAAGTTCATGCAAACCAGGACCTGGTTTAGGCTAGATGTGGTGAGTTGTTCAGTCTCCTTGCTGTTTTGTTTATCTTCGCTATGATTGCGTTGCCAGTGTGGGCACGCAGTGTGCTGAGGCCAGTCTTATGGAATGTCACATCGAGCATGACGACAGAGAGGGTAGAGAGATAGAAAAGAAGTGATTGTTTTCAAGGTTTACAGAGTTTGTTAATGGGACTCATGAGGGCATTTATGGTGAGACACATATGGACTGTACTCTACTGTGAATCCAGGACTCGAGATGAAATCACTGCCTCACAGCTAGAACCAGAAAACAAGGAGATTTATTTGAGTTTACTGTAACTAAGACAAAAGTGTCTTTGAACAAAAGACACCACATACCTCTCACAGCTAAATAGAATACACAGAGAGAATGCAGCTTCATGGATAATGTCCATACACAATGACAACTTTATATATATATACATATATATATATATATATATATATATATATATATATATATATATATATATTTTTTTTTTTTTTTTTTTGTGAAAGACTTCTCATGCTCAGCAAGGCTGCATTAATTTGACTACAAAATATTGTGAAATATTAATACAGTTCCTGTGATGCAAAACTCTTCAGTGTCATATGGTCCTTCAGAAATAATACTTATAGGCTGATTTACTTCTCAATTATTATTGGTAATCAGTTATTAATATTGGTTCTTGTATGATAATGTCAAAATCAAAAAGTTTTTGCTGCTTAATTTTTTTTGTCAAAATCATGATAAAATGTTTGTTTGTTTTTTCAGCGTTTTTTGATGAATGTCCAAAAGAACAATTTATTTTAATATACATTTATATTTATTATAGATGCCTTACATACAATCAAATTGTGTATCACAGTTTTTTAAGTATTAGAAATATTAAGCTGCAAAAAAGTATTAGAAATATTAAGCTATAAAAAAAAAGAAAAGAAAGAAAACTTAATTATTCCTAACTTTTCCTTTGACTGGTAATTAAACCATTTTACTTAACATAATGTGCAATTTTTCCTAGAATGAGTAAAAAATCCATCGGGAATTGAATGGAATGTTTTAAAGACCAGATAGAAGTGGCAGTTATCTCTTTTAACATCCTATCTATGAAATCTGACTGTTTTGAGCAAAACAGGACATTCTTCACCTTACACCTCTTCCAATGAATTGAACCTTGAATGAGACAGCCTCTCCGACGCCGTCATGCTCAGAAAAACATCTCATATCTACTCATCGACTTTTCAGATGAGTAGGATGTGAGGGTTTATTCAGGAAACAGGTATTTGGCTGCATTAGCACCTGAGGTGGCAGAGCAGGTCGGGGAGATTTGTGTTTCGCTGAGAGCGCACTTAACATAAACACAACATAATTGATATCTTAATGGAGAAAATGCTGTCATGAAAAATCAATACGAGTTCATCATAAAAAGTTAATTTAATTTGCTGATGAAATGCCTTATGGGTAATGCTTCAGAGCCGAAATGGATTTCCCTCTCTCTTTAGGTTTATCGGCGGAATGTGTGCTGCAAGATCTGTTGAACGACATCCAAATGAATTCAGCAGACATTCGGTTTTCAGCTCAAAGAAAATTTTTGCAGTCAACCTCACTGACACCAATTAGAGTTGTATATAGATCACCGCCGACTGTTCTCAGATGCCCGGGATGAACCAGGTGCTTTGTTCCTTGCAGGCATTTTCTTTGATCTCTTTTGAAAAGTTTTTATGAGTAACTTGAAAGAGTTGATGAGTTTGTTATCATATGATTAAGTATAAGTTTTAATTGCTAACAATTTCATATATTTTTCAGTGTATGGAATGATATTCCGGACATTATTCAAAAGGAAAAATTTGTATTTGCAATTGGGTTTTCAATTTGTGGACGCAAAAAATGTGACATAATCTAAATGCAAATCGCGCATTACTGTTTGCATTTTCACTTTCGCGAATGCACAGTGAGTGCCAAATTTCAAATTGAAAAGCAAAGTCCATTTGCAAATGCAGTTATCATGTCTTACGAGCTATGAACCAGTGATATGTAAAAAGCAATATTAATTACCACATTTGCTTTTTCACTCTCGTAGCGATGGAACACTTTAATCCCAGTTTATACAAGGGCAAGATGAAAAAAAATAGTTCACCATTTGAACCTTTCTGAAAACAGGCAGTTCCCCTCAGAGACACATCTCAACCGACATCTCTATCCTTTAACACTTGAGAATGTATACAAGTATCACAAAGTATCTATTTTTATTCACAGACGCACTGTTTTCATAACAAAGGAGGCGTTGTGACAAGTTGAATGGGAATCCACTTGCAGGCTTTATTAGTAGAGGGTAGTCAAACAGGCTAGGTCAAACACCAGCGAAACAGCACGTACAAGGCAATCAAAAAGAGTAATTCACTAAATAAGCGAAGGTCAGGGCAGGCAGCAAACAATCATAAACAAATAAATAGTCCAATATCAAAATACTCCAAAAGAATTTTGGGAAATGGAGTCCGGGGTGAAGTGGCAAGAGTCTGGAATGGAGTGCCCCCTAGCGAAGCTCACAGGCACTCCAGCTAGAGAACATGACAGTTTTCCTTTGTTTTCTCTTTTTATTTAATTTTCACATTCCCCCTGTATTCTGTTCTTTTAGCATTATATTAAGGCCTTATGGCATGATGTTTCTTGGGGTGTAAAACAGTTCTAAGGAGTGGAATATAAAATCAGTCCACTCCAACTTTTTGCATGTACTGTATGTTTTACATAAACTTGCTTCGTGATACAGCAATTACTTTTCGCATTTAAGGCCTTTTTTGATGTCCTTGGTATGTCTTCAGTGACATGTGATCCCTATAGGTGAGACTGTCTTCAAAGGCCCCATCAAGACAGGCCATTTCAGATAAGGGTGATTATGGCAGCTCATCCCGAAATTAATTCCAAAGGCCAAATGTCCTGAGAACTGCCTCCACAACTACAAAGGAAGAAATGCATTGAAAACCTTCGCTGTTGATATCAAGTCATTCAGATTCAGATTAGTCACAGTGTCTGAGCACTGCAGCGCAGGATGTTTTGCTCTACAGCTAGGCAAGTTAAGATGGTATGAAATCAGCCGTGAGGACGTTCCACTCCAAACCGGTAATAAAGTGCAGCCAAGGTGTCGATTTAACTCATGCATTTAAATCATATAGATCTGATCCCTTTCAGATCTAAGCATTATCCTGGGAAGACACACACACACACACACACACACACACATAGTCCTATTTGTGCCTTACAGAGTTTCTAATACACATGCTTTATTCATTGGTCATAAAATAATAATCAAGGAATGAGCTGGAAATTGTAGCATTTATTGAGTTATTTTCCAGTTAGCCACATTTAGCGTCTCCATTAGCCGTAGGGATGATGTTCTCATCGCAGTTCTTCCCTCGTGTCGGAATATTAATCTAACCAGTAATTCCTTTGATAAAGTTATGCTTTCAAAATTCTTCATTCAAGGCTTGGGGGGGGGGATATTTTTGAATGCCAATGAAGCAGTGCTTCCTAAATTGTAATAAAACAAAGGAATGAAATGAGAAACTGATAGAAACCGTGCCAGTTTTGGGGTAGATGAGGTTTGTGTGCCTTTGTTAAGCAAAGGTGAGGGTGACCGTGTGTTTCATGGGCTTTTTGAGACAATGAAAACAATTCTTTTTGATTTATGGGTAGAGAGCGACGCTCTCCAGAGATGGTGGAGCAGAAAGGTCTCTCTAAAATTAGACTAGGTATTATGTGCTGTGTTATAGCTTTATCACACACCCTCACAGTGTGGAATAACTGTTAATCAAAGCGAGTGTCATGTCACACAGCCACGGCAGGTCTGCTCCACATACGCCGATGTGCATCCTGACCTGGTATGTTTGCATGTTTTGGGCAAGGAGGTTTTTAATACCTGGTGAGAGGAATATTCATTAGCTTACCAATTCATCTCATTGACAACTGTAATGTGCTGCTGCTGCTGCAAATATAAAAAAAAAGTATTTGGCATTACAAAGATCTTAAATACATGGTATACTTACTGCAGGTTTAATGCAGCTTATATATTCTGGTTTCCTTTTACGTATATTTTTGCATTTTTAATGTTATACATTTAGATACATTTTATATTATCTTATAGACGGTTTCAACAGCAACAACATGAATAAACGTTACCGCGCATGCGCGCTTTTGAGGACCTAACTTAACTTCCGGTAGACTTCCAAATAGAATCAAAAACAACAGCCAAGTCCCTCTAGAGTAGGGATGCACCGAATCCAGATTTTTGGGGTTCGGCCGAATACCGAATCCACTGTTTAAGATTCGGCCGAATCCGAAACCGAATACCGAATCCTACTCGCATCCTTATTCCATTAAAACAGTAAAACACATTAATGAAGTAAACAACGTCCACAGCAATGTATTTTTCATTTTATTTTATTTTATCTGTAAAAAAAAAAGAGAATGGGCAACATTATGCCAGGATGACAAGCGATAATTTTTTTTTGACAATTACCAAGCTTATACTTACCCAAGTAAACAACCAAAACCTTTCAATAAAAGTGCAGCAATGCAAAGAAAGGTGTTTTTCTTTTCTTTTTAAAAATCTGAATATGTTTGGTGACTTAACTGAAATTAATGTTATTGAACATTAACTCAATAAACATGTATAGCAGGCTGTTTAGTTTTCGTTTATAACAGAAGAATAGGCTACGATTAGAACAGTAGCCAAATATTACGAAAACTATTACGGAAGATCACACACATCTCCTTCATCATAATTAAATTAACGTAAAACCTCTAATCTTTCTCATGAAATGTGAAAAACAAGACGCTCTGCATTAACAGGTGACAGCCGGTTGCGAGGGTTGGAACGAATGTCCCCAGCAGTACTGAAAAGTCTTTCACTGGGCATAGATGTAGATTTTTGCCATTTTTGCCATGCAGCATTGGAAATCGCTGCTGGTTTGCCTTCCACCACTGAAGAGGATCCTCTCTAAGAGGAATCAAAGGCTCACCGAAAAAAACGCTTCTCTCCACGTCAGCACCCGATGTGACTGGCTGGCTCTGTATTGCTACGGTATAAGCCGCTCAAGATTCCTGAACAGTTTAGGTTAGAGCGAACTGTTGGGCCGTGTTCCTCCTCATATAAAAACCTTCACGCAATCAACGGCCGCTTGACGTTGACCAGTGTAGCACAAGCCTAGGGTTCGGTTCAGTTCGGTGAAAAAAAAAATAACTAAGATTCGTCCGAAACCGAACCCCGTCAAAAAGCCCAGTATTCGGCTGAATCCGAATCCTGGATTCGGTGGATCCCTACTCTAGAGTAGTAATTTTTTGATAACAAACAAAATATGTTTGCTGCGTGGATCAGGCGGACTTAATGAAAGTGCAAATTCATTCTTTGCCCAATCTGAAAAAAAATATATGATATTATATTTAGGGGTGTCCCTGACTAAGGATTTTCATAGTCAAATCGGAATTTTCGAATCTTGCCGATATTCGACTGATAATCGAATCAAATGTTTGGGGGAGGGGCAAAATACAATAACAAGAGTCAAGTCAGATATTCAACTAACATAATTACTGATGTTAACACACAGGGAAAATGTGTAATGAACACCTTGCAGATATAAACGGGGGAAATAATGTTTTATGTTTTGATTAACAGATATCTAACACTTAATGTCGGCGAAACGTTTTATTTTATTTTTTACAAAAGTGCTCTCATTATAATATTAGCCTAAAACGAAACGTTAGCAGTTAATGTTCTGCAGTTCTGTTATGAGCTGCGCATGCTGACGATGACCTGTAGAGTGACGCATTTGATAGAGTTTTTACTCAATGGGATTCAACTCATAATTTCATATAGAATACGCTTCGTTATCTATACAACATAACATTAATATTAAGACTTATAGGCTATTTGCAAAAAGGGCCCAAAATGCACATGAACATATCTGCGGGGCTCTGAATGCTAACTCCTTTAGTAGACGCGTTCTTCACGAAACAATGTGCAAAATCACAGCAGCTAAACTAATAGCATTTTAGTATAATGGTCTTCTCATTATAATAGTATGTATATAACAGTCACAGTCTTAATCCAGTCTCTGTGTCAGTTTGAGTCTTGGTAAAGTTTTAAATCCCTGCCGCCAAGATGCTCCTCTGTCGGTCACGGATTATGGAAAGTGGAAGATAAATCTAAAGGGGTGGTTAGATTTATTCTCACACTTTAAAATATTAATTTGAAGCTTCTTTATTTTCAGATTCTTACAGCTTTATCATAATAGGCTGTATATTAACTTATTGGGAGAAAACCAGTAGTTCTACTGTATGTGAAATCAGACATTTAAGCTCCCCCATATAGTCAAAATGGCATAATCAATAACTCCCCGCGAATGATTGAATGACTGTTAGATTGGTAGTCGAATCAGGCTCCTCGAATCGAAGCATCGATTCGTCGACTATTATATTATATTATATTATATTATATTATATTATATTATATTATATTATATTATATTATATTATATTATATTATAACAGGAATGCTGGAGCCTATTCAGCATCTTGGGTTGATTCAGTGTGTTAATTAATGTAAATCAAATATAGTCTATAGAATGCAGTTATATGCTCCTAAAAAAGGTTTATGTCTCATATTTATATCTTATGACATAAAAAATATATCACACAAGCAACGAGTGCATGATCACACAATGCGCTGCTTTTGTCCAAATGACAGAAGTGCAAATCTGATACTGATTTTGTATAACAGTTTTTTTTTTTGTTTTTTGTTTTTTTTGATAAATTATTATTATGATTTATTTTTCCGATGACTATCCCTTTAAAACCAATTAAAACCCATTAATAGCACAGCATAATTTATCCTTTTAAATCGCAGTATAAATGCATTAATGCCTCTGACCTGCAATAAACAGTCTGTAAATACCTATTCAGATGCAGCAGCCAAAAAAAAGAAGAAAAAAAAAGAGATGGAGCCTAAAAATGTGTGTAAAACTTCTATGTTGAGTCAAATAAAATATTTATTTCTAAAGCTACTTTTTGCAGTGTTTATTTAATAAATAAATAAACAGCTGTTGACCAATCAGAATCAAGAACTGGAACAGTTTTATAATGTCATTTCATATATCATATTCCTGGTTTGAGACCTTGGGGTTCATATTGACGACAGATATTGACCAGGGCAAACAACACTATCTTTCTAAAATCTCATTGGTTTTAGTGTGTGTATAGCTGCACACTCTTTTAATCTGTTGACATGACTGCCTTGTTCTACACGGTAGTGAGCTGGGGCTCTTGGTGTAACAATGCAGATGAACGAACTCATCAAGAAAGCAGGCTTTTTCATCAGAGAAGAACGGAAGCATCTGGAGGTTGTAGAGGAGAGGAGACTGCACTCTCCACCCCTTCTATGACATGGCTGTAGAAATGAACAGCACGTTCTGAAGTAGGCTGATTCAGCTGTGCAACTGAAAGCACTACAGGAAGCCAATCATGTCTACTGCCTAGGGTGGCCATATGTGCCGTTCATACGGGACACGTCCCAGCCAGGATTTTAATACGGCCTAAAATATCAAGGTTTTGGCTATTTGCACTGTGCAGGTTGATCATTGTGTAACATTCATGAGAGCTATAAAGAGCAGAGCAGACGGCTCCTTATGCCTTGAATCGCTTTCACGTGTTTGTTCATTCGTTTGACTTGAAGCATTGTGGTGCACTTTGTTTTGTTTTTTTTCTGAGCAGAGCATATTGCCACCCTACTGCTGCCATAATCAACAACCATGTGCAGTGACACCATTGACCTTTAGTGTACAATCAGAAGTTCTTGGGCACAACATTAAAAATCATGCAACATTGTTGCAAACCCCTCAGTGAGCTCCCATAGAACATCCTATCTTCACCTTGGTGACCTCCTAGAACACAGCACACTAGCAATGCCTTTGTAACCACCCAGAATATCATGACAACCACCTAGCAACAACACCCTAGCAACTGCCCTTTCAGCAACCCAGAGCACCATAATAACCACCTAGCAACATCTTTACAAACCTGTTGCTGCTTCCCAATTCACATATGTATAAATAGTATTTGAAAAGAATTGGCATGTCCCAAATCATAGTAGGTTGAAATGAGTGTTAAAAAACTACAAACAAGGTGGATATGTGAGATGATGTAAAGTGGAGAAAGGGGTTTGAGTGAAAAAATAATCAATGTATATCCAGTCTGAAAAAATTATTATTTAATATTATCTGCATTACATTTCATCTGCAGCAAATTTTATACACATATGTTTGGTCATTAACTTTTAAATGCATCATTATGCATTCACACGAGTAGAGTTCTCGGCATGAAGGGTCCACGATTTGCAGATCAACCTGCAACTTCATTTCTCTCTAATATGGTAGGAAAGCAAGTTATACGCAATGTGAATTATGTTAATGTGACAAGACAATTGACAGGGCGGTTTAAATGGTGACAGAATGCACGAAACTAAGCAACAGAGTTGTCTGTTAAAGACACAGTTATGACAAAGTAGTATGTCCCAAAGTTTGCCTACTATTCTGCTAAACACTCAAAAGTATGTACTTCTCCTTCACAAAGAATATATAGTACAAGTAGGCTAATTGGGACGCAGCATGGGTGAACACCTAAAGAACACCCTAACATCACCTAGGCAACCTCCCAGAATACCCTAGCAGCAGACTAGCAATGCCTTGGTAACCACCCAGAGCACCTTACAGCAACTACCTTACTTAGCTATTTCCTAGTAACCACTCACAGTATTGTAACAGTTACCTAGTAACAACACCCTAGCAACACTCCTAACAACCACCTAAGACACCCCAGCAACCACCCAGAGCACTGTGCCAACCACCTAGCAACTCCCCTAGAAACCACCTAGCCATATCTTAGCAAAGCCTGAGTGAGCACCCTATAATTACCTTAGTGACCTCCCAGAATACCCTAGCAGCAAACTAGCAATGCCTTAGTGACCACCCACGACACCATAGCAGCCACCTAGCAACATCATTGCAAAGCCTGTGACCACCCATTGAAAATAAGCTTGTAATGCACTAGCAACCACCTAGAACATCCTTTCAACTTCCTAGCAGAGCCCTAGCAAATACCAGCATAGCAACCACATAGCAACACGAATGTAAATCATCTTGATCTCTGGTACAACATATGCGAACAAACACGCAGACTGATGCTGTAATTGAGAGAGTCTCCTGCTATCTGTCAGTGTGCTATGAGGGGCTTGTGATATAGAGATATAGGCATTTTTCAGATTTTAAATGCATGTGTACTGAATCTGTGGATGTGAAACTCCTTCTATGCTCGTTGATGGCCATATTCCTCTTGTTTCATTGCCTGTTTAAAACAAAAAGCTCTTTTCTTATTTCTTTATTGCTCAGATTCACAGTCTTCATGTTATTGCCGATTTCCCTCATTTTAATAGTCTGTGGAGTGAACTGTAGCAGTGTGCTCTGGAGTTCTCATTAAATGAATACTGATGAATGAAGTTTTATCACACTAATCATTACTGTTCTTCTGTCGGTGTGAACGTTCTCACAAGCCTGCCGCAAAAATGTAAACTCACACCACAAATTTGCTCTAAATAGTGAGCTTGTTAAAATTTCTCAGCTTTTGGTGTTAATGCTACACGTTCTTTCGAACTTTCATTCAAGTTGTGAAGTACACCGAAGTTAATGTAGTTTAATGAAGACTGTTTTCTCATGAAATGCCTTGCGTCTGTGCTTGACTGATTGCAGATCCAGAATGCCGATGATGTTCTGATCACACCCTTGGAGAGATTCCGGAAAGAGCAGATTGGAGCAGCCAAGGCAAGTCATCCTATTACACTTCAGAAAATAATCAAATTACCCTGGTATTTAAACTCTGTACCAACATTACTAAAATATGCTACTGATTTATGCTTGTGTGTGTTTTTGGAAATGTGTTTGCATTTAGACTGTACAAAATCTTGTTTGGAATATATTCTGTGAAAATCTGCTGCTGGGTTATTTATAATTGAAATGATCCCTTATAAGGGTTTTGCTTTTAGCATGTGTTGAAGGACAGAAGATAGTAATATTTTATGAATGTTTAGCCATTACAAGAGTGTCTTTATACCTAAAAAGTACCTAAAAGTGCCTACGGTAATACCATGTTTACCCTGCCATGATTAGTCAAAGTATCTTGGAATACCAAGTAGTATTGTATATGAATATAATTCTGTCATTGAGACCAATTTCATAATCAAAATAAACTGTAATGGATAAAATCCCGCCCAACGTGTCTTTTCTAACTGAAAGTCTAGTTTTACTCAATGTCATCACAGAAGTAAAATGGGTTTTGAATGTTGTTTTATGGATTTTATTGTTTTATTTTAAATGGAAACTGCAGTTCTAATTCTAATTATTGGAGAGCTCTGTTTCCCCCACCCTGGGTTGCCAGATGTAACAAGGAACAAGCTCAAATGACATGTTAGACAACAAACCTTACACTGTAAGTTGAAGAGGTGTTTTAGTATTCCTGTGCTCATAGAGCTTTTTAGATGGATGCCAAGACTTTTTAATTAGGTAGAATTTGCGATCTCTGACCCAGTTCTTTTGCTGGCTTCCTTTGGTGTCCAATACTATTGGGTAAAATGGTAGTGGACGGAGTCACACAGACCAACACAAAAACAGACATTCCGACACAGAACTCATATTTCAAAGCAAAATAACTGGCTGGAGCATTGTTTGTTGGAGAATAGTATATGAACTTAGCATGTTTCATAAATATCTGCAAATAATATGGTATTGTATGATCAAAAAATTACATAAACTTTTAAAATAGTGATTAAGCAAGATACTGTGCAGTAAAACATAAATAAACCATCTTCCTAAACATTTCTAATGTATGTTTTAATGCAAATACTCTGTACTTTGGTGGTACCATGGTAAAATTATGAAAACACATTAGAAATACTTTGATGTGCACAAATACAAAGTTACTTCAAAGAATACATGGCATGGCAAACATAAATTCTGTTGACGTATTTTTAGTTAGTGGTATGAAGGCACTCTCCTAATGGATAAACATTCATAAAATATTATCTTCAGGTATTCAATAATAATACATTCGAATCATGCTAACATCAAAAACCTTAAATGGAATATTTTCAATCCTAAATAACACAGTGGCAGATTTTGGCAGAATATAGTTCAAACAAAGCTTGTCCACAGTCTGAAACACGTTTCCAAATACACACACACATGGCAGCATCACTGTAAGGTAGAAACTAATTATACATTCAAATAAGCAGCATCAAAATGCCCAGCAGTTTGAGGCCCTTGGGGTCTGAAAGATCACAAACACACACACACACACACACACACACACACATTCAATCACACATATGAACAACTACACTCAGCCCTAAATAAATATATACCTACACACTCGAACACACATGCTGAGTGTCTTCCTTGAGGCGAGTGTTAGGTTCAGCCATCTGTATATAACCCAAGACCTCTGATTTATATTCCCACCTCAAAGCAATTTAGAAAAACAGTTTGTTCTGTTTCTTCTTGTTATTCCAGACAGACTGGATGATGATGTTTTGATGATTTGATGTTTTGATGATTTGATGATTTGGCTTATTCCTTTCTCCTGTACTATAAACAGTCCTAATGTTGAGAATGGATGAAACACTAGCCATGGAGTCAGGAGCCTTACTAAAGGATTATGAGAATGTGGAGGATCTGCCAGCTGCCAGACCTCCTCCTTGCTCAAATTTAGTGTTCAGAGGGTGGCTGGGAGGTGTAGACATCCATATTAGGGAATTAGAGCCTCGCTGCAGCTCCAGCTGGTTAACCGAGTGAGGTCAGTGGCCGATAAAAGGGCCACTCAAGCCTAAAGCCTGAACAATTTATTTCCTGTTGGCCAAACAGTTCTACTCGACACCTCACAGGCACAAGGCTTTAACTATGGAAGAGCTCTTACGTATGGGTCATCAGAGCTTAGAATCACAAGCTGTGCAACGTTAAAAGAACATGAGGAAAGTTTTTGTAGAATTGTACTGTTCTTTCTTCTCCGTGCAGTTAATGCCTCATTTTGTATTTTATAACAAATATTTGACATCTCAGTATTAAGTGTAGTTTTTCACATTTGTCTAAGAGATTGATTTTGTTTTATTAATAATTTGGGGTAAATTCGCTTTTTCCTTCCTCTGCAAATGTCACTGGCACAACTCTAGCCCAGAACAGAAGTTAATGATCTCAGCTCATGATATTAAGACTGGCGTATGTAATTTTCTGTGAGCCACGTCTCATAAAATGGCTCCAACAGGTCATGAAATCGGCATATCAGCTCAAAAACGTATAAATAATTAAAGCTGCATCGTCAAACTGGACCACAAACTTACCATATGCCAGGCATACAGTCATTGCCAACAGTATTATCTAGTTCACTGAACTAAAATCGGCAGCAAGCACTTCTTACCTTGCCCATGAAAGTAGGTTTGTATAGTTTATTGATAATAAAACATGTAACTTGCCAATTTGGCTATAGAAACCACTTGGGCCATTCTACAAAACATTCACCCCTTATATAAATAACTTTAAAAAGGACTAGCTGGTGTCAGCTTGTACTGTGTGTTTATACTGAGTTTACTAACTAATGTGATACAGTATGTGGCATTCTCTAGACATATTACAGAAATGCTTTTACTTTATTGTATATTTTTGTATGTGCTCTTTCTTGAGTTTAATTTCTTTATTTTGCTAATATTTACAATTTTGATTCAAGTCCAATTTATTTGTATAGCACTTTACACAGTGCAAATTGTTTGCATATAAGTAGCTATACAGAAAATCATGTTGATGTTTATAATATTTTAATATCTTCAATATTATAAATTTGTATTCGTATTTACCAGAGTGGAGTTAGTAAGTGCAATATGTATTTTTTTTAGCTGTAAAAATGTCAACCCTGTTATCATACGTTTTTAGAGTACATCAAATTAAAATTCTCTGTGAGACACCTTCTACTTTAATGACCTTACACACAAAACATTTAGGGCCATATTTTAACGATCTAAACGTGAAATGTAAAGTGACGGAAAAACAGTCTGTATTCTCTTAATAAGTAATGGGCGTAATGTTCAATAAACCAACCAGAGTGTCTTTAATCTCCAATTCCCTTTAAGAGCGAGATGCGGAAAAGCTGAATAAAGAAACCGATCTGCTCGTGCGCAAAGTTAACCCTCTGGAGTCTAAGGGTATTTTTGGGGCCTGGAGAAGTTTTGTCATGCCCTGACATTTGTGCTTGTTTCAGTTTCTTATAAATATCTAAATGGGTAAAGTCTAATATCACTGTAATCAGCACAAACTGGGCTATAATAATATGTGAAATGCATGTATGTACTTTTCTACCAAAAAAAAACATTTATTATCATCATCATCATCATCATCATCATCATTATTATTAATGTCGAAAAGAGCTGAGAATATTTTTCAGTTTTTTTTAGGGGGAATAAATTGAAAGAACTGCATTGTTTTTACATTTGTTAGAGTTATCTCTATTTGACACATTTATATTATTTACATCAAGCTTTTGAATGGTATAGTATTGTATACTGTTATTGAAACTTCATAATGTTTCACTTGATTATACATTTAGTCAGGAATTACAGTTTGGAAAAAGTATTTGGAAAAAGTCTAACTAGTAAAATGTTTACACGTTATGTGGAAACTAGTGCGTGAGCAGATCATCTGCGGGACAAGCAGGAATCCACCAAAGCTTCCCAAGGTGAAGAAGGCGTGGAATAAAGTAGAATTTCGTTCATCATTATAAGTAGTAATAGGCTGAATTACAAATAGGTAGCCTAATTCTTATACACGCAATGACTATCCATCATTACATTTTCATATTTATGTAGCCTACACAATAATATTATTTTACACTGTAATCCTTTTGTTTTTAATATTTGGCATGTTTGTATTATGCGCATCCCTGTGTGTAATAAGCAAAGTCAATGCGCACTGTGGACCCGCCCAGAGGCGCATTTTCTACCAACGCGCTCTTTAAATAATACAAAAATATTGTGTCATTGACTTTAGACTTTAGACCAGGTTTGAGTTGGTCTATGGCGCAGTCTATTTTCAGCTCCTTAAAACAGCAATGTGTCAGCAATGTGCCTGAACACACCTATTTTTTAGACCAGCACGCCCATGGGTGCACAAATGGGTGCAAATGCATTTGCTAAATGTGAACGGCGCCGGACTGAAACTAGCAAACACACTTGTGCTGCGCCTTGCATTGAATTGCGCCAGGTGTATGATAGGGCCCTTTAAGTCAAAAAGGTAAAACATAAAATCATCAAGCTGCCAAACCTGTTACGTTCCTTTAACCCTGAAAACATCACATTTAAATTCTCATTCTAAGAAGCACCTTTTAGTTTCATGACGTCAAGCACAAAACTTTTAAAGTCAAATAGACAACAGTGAACCCTGTTAAGTTCCTGAAGGAATAATTATACCACAAGTAGTATTAAGATTTATTAATTTAACTTGATATGGCACAATGCAGTTTATATCTGAAATGTAAAATGTATTTTAAAAATCACCTCACAAACTTGCCCAGCAGCAGTTAGATCATCAAGGCCAATAGAGTAATGATGGATGTGGGCCCATGGTTTTCTGTCACAGTGACGGCTGGAGATACGAGGCACGTGTGAAGCCACCTCTGGACTGATGGTGGCTGGAGCAGGTGGCAGAAGGCAGGGGGTGAATGAACATCTGCCCTGACCGGGACTTTGCTAATGAAACATGCTGCTATGAGATTGACTAAGTGGTTACACAGTCAGATTGGCAGACAGAAGACCACAAATGAGAAATTAGTTCCTATATAAAGCTAGATATCTTACGAAGGACGCTTCTTTTGATTGATAACACATAAAAGTAGTTTGAAAAGAGTGAAGGAAGAGGAGTGTTGATTGTGTGGAGATGTGTTAAAACTCTCAGAAAAAAAGGTACAAAAGCTGTCACTGGGGTGGTACCTTTTCAAAAGGTACACTTTATAGCTTTTTGGTACTAATATCTACACTTTATGCACTCCCTTTAAGGTACAAATGTGGACTCCTTAGGTACAAATGTGTGCCTTTTGAAAAGGTACAACCCCGGTGACAACTTTTGTACCTTTTATTTATTTTTATTTTTTTGAGATTGTTTGTATTTGCATTGATGTGTACGATCTTGCTTAAGACACGACTTTGTTGGAGGAACTAGCGTAAGGAGGAACTAACTACAGATTTCATATCTTCAGGGCCACAGCGTGGCACTTCATGCATAGTTGTACTTTATGTATGTGTGTTTTCAGTTTCGTTTGTGAGGTTCCTTTTCAGTTAGGTTTCTATTGTAAGGTGAATAAAAGTGGCTGACTGAGATTGTGAAGCAGAGCCGGTGTGTTCAGTTGTATGTGCATCTCTGAGACCTTGCATTTCCAGCCGGCAGGTCGAGCTAACCCCGGTCAAAGACAGAGCTGAGGTTTTGTTTATGTCCTCAACCACTGGGAAATTCACAGACAAGAGTTCGCTTACACAAAAACTCACACCGTCAGTCACGACACACACTCCCACTTCCCTAGACCAGCATGCATATCTGATGACATTCAAAGGTAACAGCCAAACTCGGAGCATTGTGCGAACATGCAATTACTGAAAGAAGTACATTGTGAATGGGGAACAACTTGTAATCATGAGCAAGAAGTAATCCATACGTACTTTGTTCATAGAGTTCAGTAATTGTAGATGCATGTCCTTTTGTTTATAACTGTTTATCTACTTAAATATTGAGTTTAAGCAACCAGTATGGTTTTAGATGTCTACCACCTACATTGGCAACTTGTTGTTGTAGTTGTTGTTTTTGTTGTTGTTGTTTTTTAAGTTGGAACAGTTTTTATCAATACTTTCCAATTAAAAACGTAAAAAAAATAATAAGAAGAATAATAAAAAAAAGATATTGAGTAAAATTTTATACAGTATGTATGGGTATTAGTGTTGGGCCGTTATCGGCGTTAACATGCTGCGTTAACGCAAGACTCTTATAGGGCGATAAAAAAAATATCGCCGTTAATCTATTCTCAAAGTTGGGTTGGGAGCTGGGTCTATACTAAGCAAGCTTATGATGACTTTCACCTTGATATTTTATATAACTGACTGGCTGAGGCCAACCTAAAAAGATGCTCAGGACAGTTGACGGGCCACTGCTGCGCATCGTCACGAAAGCTTATCTTTTTCACGTGTTTTAAGACGTACCGCTTGTCGATTTAAACATTAAAGCATCCAAACACAAGACATGGAAAAGCTGAACAGAGCGCGCTGTGTTCGGTGTGGAGAGAGAGAGAGTCGCATATCACAGACAGTGACACTGAACCGAGCTCTCTTCTGCGAAGTTCTCCTTGAAGTACCTCCAGCACCTGAACGAACAAATACAAATCGCAGTTTGAACAAACAAAAAGATGTGAAAGAGCCCAATTCAGTTCTCGCAGTGTTCTGGTGTTCAGGGCTCACGCAGAGAAAGACGTCTCAAAACACATGAACATCGAATTTGCTTATTTTTGGTCTTGTGCCGACAAATACATACATAATATGTAAAAATATCCACATTGGAAATTATGCTAGAAAAAACTGTCAGTTATTTTTTAAGTGAAAGTAAACAGCTGAGGAAAAAAAATGGGATGTGTGTTATATTGGATGCGTTCATCGTCTCTTAAAGTGACCGCGCTTAATTTAGCTACTTATCCAGACACCAGATATAATTTTTGATATATATAACAAAACTGTAATAATGTGAGAAATGTTGAAGGTGTCTGAATAAATGTAAGTTTGAATGTATATTTCATTTTTACATTGAAGACTATCCAGTGCTATTTTACATTTAATTATTTGGTTTCTGTACCTTGACACACACAAACTTGAAAAAAACTTAAACATTGTGTAAATAGCACAAATAAATAAAAATAAATGAACATACAAATTAAACAATTTCAAACAGGGCTCACTGGTACAACCTTCACCAGGGCCCCGCTGATCCCAGCTATGGCAATTCGAATGAGCCATTTTAATCTAGATTAATCTAGATTAATTTCAAAATCAGTGAGATTAATCTAGATTAAAAAAATTAATCAATGCCCACCACTATTGGGTATACACAGATTTCCAGTACTACACTTTTTAAATACCTTTTGTCTAATTCAGTAAACATCAATCTTTTGAGGTAAAGTAGCTTTTTTATTGACATTGCTATTAAAATGTATAAAATTATAAATCATGCATAAAGGTAAAAGTGTTTTGATGTCGTAACCAGTGCTGGGTTAGTGGTTACATGTAATCTGGATAAAAAAAATGTAATATTTGTAATTAGATTATATTGTGTTTTAAAATTCTTTATAATCATATTACAGTTACTTTTTTATGCATTACATGATTATAAATTATTCACAATGGCAGTAAATTATTCATCATTTTAATTTTTGTATTTATCTATTTATTTATTCATTTATTTTTTACACAGGGCGCAAGCAGCTTGACATAATACTGTAGAACCCATTATTATCAGTGATGCTGTGTACACTGGATTCAGTAAACTGATGCCTCATTCTATTTCTATTTATGACGTACTGATACAAAGTTCAGTTGATATGCAATGGTTGCATCCAGTTTAGACAGCCTCAAGTTGGTGCCACATCTGGTGTAGACATAGTGTAATTCTTCTTTTTCCTCTTTTAAACAGTTTTTCTAAAACATTCTAATGTGTCATATTATTGAGCATTGAATATTCACAGTATAGAATGGCCATGTAATTGTGTTGCAAAAAATGCTTCTGAATTTGGGGGGAAAAGCACCTATCAGTCAACTCTTACTATTTATTTCACCTGGAAACTGAAATGTAGACAGTCACACATTTTTTGTCAAAATAGGTTGCAATTTTAAACCATGACTTCAACAATTTTAAAAGAAAATGACAGTCAAGACTCACTGAGTTTATAACAGTATATTCTGGGATTGCATATTCCTTGAAGGATGTACTATATGTAATGCTGTCTGCTGTTTGGAACAGCTCTGTGATGCCTTATAATGTTGTCTAGAACTTTAGAACCAAGTTACAAATATCTGTGGCAGGACAAGAAATACATAATATCTGAGGTTTTGCTGTCAGGTCTTTCTAGGGTTTTAAAATTCACGATGAATGGTCTGCATCAGGTCATCATCTGCTCAAGGCCTGTCTAATCTAGGGCACTTCCTGTCTGGTGCAGAGTGCTGTACAGTGTGTTTTTGAATAACTTTTCTCTGCAGGAGGTGGACAGATTCAAAGATTACTTCAAACCTTCATCAGAATAAGAGCTGTGAGAGGAGCTTCTTGCCTCCAGAAATAGTTCAAAATAAGAGGTGGGAAGCTGACCCTTTACCCTTATGCGCTTGGCAGGAAATAATAGCTTTTATGTCTAAGGTTGATCAAACGTTGAGGGAAGAACAGTTCTCGTCTCTGTGACGCTTTCATGAAACAAGAATTGAAATGCGCTGCAGTATGTTATAGTATTCAGTTCTGTGATTACAGAGTTCTGATGTTTGCATAATAAGATTAAAAATGATGGCTTGGTAACTGTTGTGCTAAAGTTCTTTGAATCATTCAGGATCATTTTCATAATAAGGTGCCTTGTGATCACAAATATTGCTTTTTTTATATCATCGCCGGAAACTGTGTCTAATTAGTCATGTGAAAGTTTGCCGGATAAAATTGTTTATTATTATTTATTCAGTGTTTTATTTTCTTTTTTAAAGAGCACTGCGCGGCATCAGTAGAGCTTCAGTGTCTCAGGCACAGGTAATGTCCCACCTGCTCTTATCAGGTAACAGAAGACTGAATAGAACTTAATGAGTTTAAGTGAAGTGTTGTGTGAAGATCTTCAGGATGTCACTACTCATTATGATCCACAGCTCTATAGTGAGCATCACAGGACTGAGACAACTTCTCTTCACTTCTCTTCTCTTCTCTTCTCTTCTCTTCTAATACCTATATTTTATCTCTGGATATTCTCTCTTTTCTTCTTCTCTTGTCTCATCTTGTCCCCTCCTCTACTCACCCATTGTCTCATCTCTCTTCTATTCTCCAGTTTCAGCTTGTCTGGTTTTCTTATCTTGTCTCATTTAAGCTCGTCTTTTCTTTTATCTTATTACTTATTATCACCTCTCCCCTTTTCTTGTCTGTTCTTAATTTTTCTCTTGTCTCATCTTGTCTTCCCCTTGTTCTCTCTGCTCCTTGTCTTATGTTGTTTTCACTTCTCTTCTCATCTCAGTTTCTTTTCTCGTATCCTCTCTCATTTTTATTGAATCTTCTCTGTTCTTGTCTTTCTTGTCATTATCTCCTCATCTCTTTACTTTTCTTGTCTTGTTTCTTAATTTTGTCCTCTCATTTGTCTCTTCTCGTCACCTGAGTTTGTCTCCTCTTCCCTGTTCTTGTCTCATCTTCTCTCCTCTCTTCTCTTCATCTCATTTTGTCTTCATTGCTTAGCTCGTTTTAGTTTGTCTCTCATCTTGTACTGTCTGCTTTTCATCTTTACTCATCCTTTTTTACTGTTGTCTTCTGTCTTTTTCTCTCGTCTTGTCCCAGCTCACCTCATCTCCTCTGTTCTTCTTCTCTTGTCCTCTGGTCTCTTCTTATATCTTTTTTCTTTTCCTTTCACTTCTTTTTTCTTGTCTCATCACTTCTCCTCTTCTCTTTTCTCCTCTCCACTTGTCTTGCCTCGATTTGTCTCTTCTCTTCACTCATCTGGTTGTATATTATCTTTTCTCCTCTCCTTCACTTGTATTGTATCTGTATTTTTCCATCTCATCTCATCTTCTCTACTCTATTTTCCCGTCACTGCCTGTCTCATACACTCATATCGTCCATTCCTCTCATCTTTTCCTCTCTTATCTCCTCTTTTGGTACTAAGTAAGGTGATCCTCTCATATTTATTAATTGACGTTTTATCAGAGTGATACAAACAGTGGCAAAACATTCCATCACAGTTGTTTATATTTGGCACCAAGCTTGGAAAATGTGGATATTGGCTAATGTCTTCTAAAAGCAGAAGAGAGAAAGAATAAAGAGTAAGAGTCTGGGCTGTTTGTGCTGTCCACCCTTGGGGGTGTTGGTTTGTGTCCCCTTGGAGCTGTCAGTATCTCAGGCAGTGATTGCTCAAAATCGGTGCCATCTGCCTGTCTGGCCAGGTGGCTTCGCAGGCTCCAGGATTCTCTCTGAGTGTGTGTGTGTGTGCGTGCTCATGCACATATGTTTGTTTGCCTGGCTTTTTTGTCCCTTTGTGGGGGATCTGAAGTCTGTCTGTCATGCAGAGCCCCATTCGTTGCACAGTGGTCTTTAACCTGGCTGCAGTTCACACTGCCCCCGTGAGCAGAGGTCACGTAAGGTCGTCTCAGCAGAGGATGGCAGTAAATTGTTGAAAGTCTGAAACAATGCCCTGATGGCCACACTGATGGTCAGCAGACCCCCTGCAGGAACAACAAAACAGGATCACACTGCGTAGCGTGTCTCGGCACCTTATAGGTAGCACTGCATTGACTCTGTTACTGTAGGAGCACCACATTTCCAGAAATATTCAATATGAGTTTCCAAGTTCTACTTGTGCCCTGTGTTGTTTGGAGTGCTTTCATAGTTAGGGCTGGGTATCGATTTTGATGCTTGATTTTAAACCGAAAAATGTCATTTGTCGATTGCTACCAAAATTCAATACTTAAGGGAATCTCGTCAATGTCATGAAACATGCTTAATGTGCGTAAATCAGTGCTGGTAATTAGCTCTGGTGAGGAATCAAGAAAAAACACTAGTTTACACCGATTACACCCAGATACGCGGCTCACACATGAGGCTGTAGTGTGTAAGCGTCCCAACACCCATTAATGTACATTTACATTTTGAATAGCATTTTAATATGAAAAACGATCCTCGTCCATACTAACATTTCCACTGCGTTTCAGAAAAGATCTCTGTCCCAACTACATGACCAAAAACACACGTCACGTGACCTTTGATGCACACTTTGCTCGTAATAACTTCAGATTGCGATCTAATGTGTGTTTTGGCCATATGTTGCTAAAATATGTTATTTTTAACCTTCTATATCAAGCTATATCACTACACCTTCTTAGCATTTCTCATGTAACACCCTGTAAAATAGGCAGAACCTCATGAAAATCGCATACAAATCATATACTGTCATAATCGTGTGTTTATTACCTTCATGTTTCATCTGTAGAAATGTTGTTGTTTTTTGGGTTTCATATGTACAGAACTGAAGGCTGGAGTGTAATGGATGTATGTCATCAGAGACAGGACATGTTATGAATGTGTAATATGAGTGACATATGAGCAGAGAATGAGCTTCCTCTGAATCAGAACAGCGATTGTGTAAGAGAAAACACAGGCAGACAGCGCTGGATGCAACCAGGCGGCAAGGAAGTCGACCGTAAGTTGAAGTCGGCCGCGAGCTGCCATCTTGTAGCAGAACTTCACTTGCGTTAGCATCCCATTGACTTTGCATTCATTTTGGTGTCACTTTGATGACGAATGACTTTACATCTGAGGCATTTAAAAAGACTCCATTTGTCCATTATTTATTTCTAAAGATACACGACAATGTATAAAGGGCTCCATTACCTTCTATGTTACATTATGGCCCCATAGAAACAGTTTTTGTAAAAAATAGGCTAACGATTGCATCATAACCACTCGACTCTCTGTCGCATTACCGTACAGACAGGAGGAGAAGCTCGCAGGCAATTAACTTAATATGGCGTACTGGCGTTACATTTTAAAATACTATACAAAATAATTAATCAGAATACTTACTCCTGCTCACTCACGCCAAAGAACTCCCCGCTCAAGATCGCCGTCTCTGCAAGATTAATGATGGCAGCTTGCACGCACAGCTACTAGAAGATTTACATCTGTCAGACAGGTTGTTGACGTCATCAAGCTTCGTTTGAGTCTGCGCGTCAGAAACGGAAGTGTTAAAAAATGCTAAAAATGGGCTTCACTTGTCTCAATTGAGTTCCAATGGGGTCGCTGTGTCCATTTCTTTTACTGTCTATGGATGCAGCTAATGCTTAACAGTTAACAGGGAAATTCATAGAAATTGTTATTCTGTCTGAACTACGCATTTTAAAATGAAACACACCAGAGATGGGGACTCGAGTTTGAGACTCGGACTCGAGTGCGACTTAAGTCGCACAAACAGTGACTTCAGACTCGACTTGAGACTCGTCCTCGAAAGACTTCAGACTCGACTCGGACTCGAGCTCCGGGACTCGTGAACAATGTTAATTTTTAGTAAACGTCAGATGAGCTCGCTGTTAGAGTTGTGACGTTCGCGAACGAACCGATTCTTTTGAACGGCTCATAAACATGAACGATGGGAGCCGAGTCACGGCTGGAGGGGAGCCGTTCTTTCTGTCGCTCTTTTTTCCTATGCGTGTTTCAGAGCGCGTGTTTCACACAGATGCACACAAATGAGCTCCTCCGCGAGACAGAACAGTTATAGGGGGAGGGGCGCACCCAGCGCAGGCCAACCCTTTATAGCGTGATGATATTAGTTATTAGTTGTGCACGCATCCTTCACGTGAGTACTCCAGTGGAAAAAAAACCTGCGTGCCTCTGTCATTGGGTAGGAGCGGAGCCATGACGTTTTGCACAGATATTCATTGCAGCCCACTTTGTTATTGTTCATTGACTTGAAGGGGCTGATGTCCTATTTGCAAAGTTTACAGTAGTAATAGTATGTAGACATTTCCATTTTATTTATTCTAATTTTATCTACTTTAAATATTTTTGGTTCTCTATCAAAATGTTCTTGTGTGATAACAATGTTCTTGTGTTGAAGTGTTTGTAGTAAAAGCTGTTTTGCACAGAAATTCATTGCAGCCGGCTTTGTTTTTGATGTTTATTTGTGAGTAGGTATTGTATGAATAACATAAGTCAGCGTAGCTTTGTTCATTCTTAAGCCAGACAAGAGGTGTGCAGCTATACAGCCAGGACAGACAGAAGGCCATTACTGAATCCATAAATGCAAAATATTAACTATTAAAAGATATTAACTTAAAAGTAAAGCATTCTTGGTGTTTTTGTCATGTTGCAATAGCCTGTTTACACTGATTATATACCAAAATCAAAGTTGATATTGTATGCTAATAAATGGAGTTGTCATAATAACATATTACATGCTTTGAATTCCTTATATATAGCTATGCAGTGTTCTAAGCAGCTTGGATGGGTCGCTGTACGTGATGCAACATTTATTATAACCAGAGACTTAATATAATAAAGAGACTTGAGACTTGACTTGGACTCTAGCTCAGAGACTTGAGACTTGACTTGGACTCTAGCTCAGAGACTTGAGACTTGACTTGGACTCTAGCTCAGAGACTTGAGACTTGACTTGGACTCTAGCTCAGAGACTTGTGAGCATCTCTGAAACACACCAGTGTAAATGTAGCCTAAACGATGTGGAAACTGAAAGCTATTTAAACTTTATAAAAACTATTTTCATTGATTTCTTGTGTTGGTTACATTTTGTTATCCAATGTCAAAGAAACATTATTAACCTCAGCTGACATATGGATTAAGCAAAATAATTAGTAAATGTGTTTTAAAGTGTGATTTAAAATTTTTATCTGACTATAAGATGTTTTATTGTTAATTTAAGAGGCTATTATTCATTTAAGTTATTTTGGACTCAAGGTTGACATGTTGGTATTGAAGCCTGCAATCTTTGTTTTGTCCTCTACTGAATAAATAAGTAAAATATAAATTTTGTGTTTCCATCCTAACATGACATAGTTTCCTGCTAGTTTGGAGCCGGTCTGCAGCCAGTTCTCTCCATAACTCCGTGCAGTGTTTGTGAATGGAGTGGTTGTGTGTTGGACTACTGAGGCATTTCTTGGTGTGGTGACTGTGGCTGTAGTGTGTTTGTGGATGACCACTGAGGTCCTACCGTTCATCCTTACTCTGTGGCTTGGGATCTACGGGTCACTGTGGTTTGTTTCTTTGCTCCAACAGAGACGGCTTGTTTGCAGAATTGATTTCCCTTTTCATACTCTGGACTTTCTATTTTAGTTACTGCATTAAGAATTATTAGTAGAGATTGTCATGTGATCTCAACATGGCTGCCCCATGACCTACCGCTTCTTTTTAGGTCACTTGTATGATTTTTTGAATCTCATGTGACTGAACATCATTAAAATGTTTAAAATACATCTAATTGCCGATTTGTAGAATAATTTTGGTTTCATTTTCAAATGATTAAGTATTTGATTCCTTTAATACTTTGGATATTACACATTTATTTTACTCTATTTAAATCAGCTTTGCAGACTTCCACTTTTTCATCTAAATTCTAAATACAGATACTGCAGGGACCAACTTATAAGCAAGCCCTGAAGTAATTTGTAGACTTTTTAGTATTACTGTCTTTTTATAGCTGAAATTCTTATCAAATTTTCCATTATTGTCAGACTAAACAAACACGTATGAATTCTGTGGATTTGTGTGGGCCTGGTAATGATAAAGCCTCTGGCTTATTTCTTTGGTTTGTTGTTTTTTTTACTTCTAGTTTGAGTGGTTATAGAGAATTATCCCATTGATTTACAATGGGATCCCATTGATCCCAGTTTAATTCTCATAGTTTTCTTTATCTCTGATTCTCCCTCTCTTAGCATTTGTGTGTTGGAGAGAGAGAATATGTGTTTCCTTCAGTCAGGTTTTTGCAGTATTCATCTAAAAAAAAAAAAATGTCATCAAGCCCAAAGATCCAGTATATTGTATTCCTCTGTCATGCTCACATATAAAGCAAACAAACCCGATGGGGAATTTATTTGCTGTCAAGACACCATCTTATGTGTTTATTCATTTATTTGTCTGTTTTATTGTTTAGGAGTACGAGTCAGATATAGACACGACAGATTCCTCTGGAAAGATTTTCTCTTGGACACAGTAGAGGTCTTAAGACTCAATCTTACTATTACTTATTGATTGTTGTCAGGAATTTGGAAACGTGGTGGATGCAGGACTGTTATTATTTTGTCACTCAGGTTGTGTGGTGGTGAGATTGTTCAAGCGCATTGTTTAGCTAAGTCATATCAGTAGCCGTTATATGGAGTCGAGGGTTATTGGAGGGGCCATGGGAATGAAAATACACACTCAAGCTCGAGTTTCACTGGAAATTTCCATTCACTGCATGACTGTGTATAACTACAACTATAGCTATCTTCAGAATAGCATGTTAACATGCTGTTTTCACAGTATGCACTAAGTATTCTGTGCTCAGTATACACATTTTTCTGTACATATTTGCACTTTTTTTATATAAATAGTATTGAGGTTTTTCGAAAATGTTTAGGATCACATATATGGCGCTCATGCATTAACCTCAAGGCCCTGCATTAACCCTGGCCCTCAAACAAACCAGCTTGCTTCTTTTGACAGTGGTCCAAACAAACCCTCTGTCATTTCCCATGCTCCCACTCAGAACAGCACTTAAGTTGCTACAAATAAACCGAGCACTTTAAAATTTACATATGACCTTTGAATATAGTGATAACTGTAGAATCTAGAATCGCTGCATGAAAGGCCTTGGGCAAGACAACTCAGGTGTGAAAACACTGAATGGAGTCAGGGACTTTTGAAGGGTTCAGTGTTGTGGATTCTCTTGTGTGAAAATCTCCTCTCGTGAAGTTGTGACAGGGAATGGAAGAAGCAGATGGATATCTGAATGTTACATTCACGTCTGTTACTCTTCAATCTCTCTTTTCATCTAAAGCTTGCTGATAAAAAGTGCAGCAAGTTTTTTTTTTTTTAAATAAACTGTTTTGTGCAATGGTGTCTCCACACCAATAGGTGTCAATATAAAGTCTAAGACCACAGTCATGTGGTAAGTGAAGCCAAACAAATTACTCTGAGCACTCAAGGGCTTTGTCCGAAAGCTTAGGCAGCTAACTTGTTGCCTTTTGCTCTATCGGGCAATGGCTTTATAGGCAGCATTTGTACACAAAGGGTACCTCACTTAATGATTTCAGACAGATTTCTGAGGCAGCATAATGGTTTAATGATCTACAACAAAATAGAGAGAGCTGAATATTTAATTATTACATTTATGCTGCCTTCAAAAATCTGATGAGGGTTAGGGCTGGGCGATATGGCCTAAAAATAAAATCTCCGATTAAATTTTTTTTTAATTCGATTTCCGATTTTTTTCCGATTTTCCCCGCTACTTAAGGAAAGCAATAAGTACAAACAGCAGACAACTTAAAGCAAATTTAGCTTTTATTTTAATCAAAAGTAGGGGTGCTCTGATCACGATCGGCTGATCGTTATGCGCATCTCGTCAGAAAAGACAGTTATCTAATCAGCGGTACATTCCCTCAGGAGCGTGATTTCACATCGAGCAGCTGTTACTACACAGAGCCGTTTGTTAACTGAGAAGATGCGCAAATAAACGTTGAAAATGAAGTGGATTTGCGCATCTTCTCAGTTAACAATGGCTTCTTGTGGTAACAGCTGCTCTATGTGAAATCACGCACCTGAGAGAATTTACCGCTGATTAGAAAACCGGCTTTACTGACGAGATGTGCATTAACGCTTGGCCGATCGTGATCGGAGCAGCCCTAATCAAAAGCAAGACAAATGTAACCCCCATTTTCATATTCGGCTGGTGCTGCTGCTTTTGACTGCCATGGGCTTTAGGCAGCGTGGGGTCTCTTGCTCCACGTCTGTCGCAGCAAACCCATACCAGTTCCAAACAACAGATGATTTTATTCCTTTCTTGGGAACAAACTTCCAACTCTCATAGGTAGCCATGTTGTAGCTTGCTGTTTCGTGTGTGCTATGATGTTGTTGTTGTTGCTTGCCATACTGCCATGTGAAACTAACGCTATGGAAGCTCCGGGGAGCCAAAAATGCGCCATTACACAAAAATTTGATTTACTTATTTTTTAAATCGCCTGTAACAAAAAATTCAAAATTAATTAATTCAATCGATTTTTCGCCTAGGCCTAATGAGGGTATCTCAGTAGACAAGATGGTCACATAATCATTGGATTTGGACGTGCATATGCTACTTGTGGAAGCAGCATTTTTCAGCTTTTGGACACAGCCAAGTGCATGCATGGTCCAGTTGGTAAATGGTGTAACCGCACCATTGTGCTGCCAAAACAGCATTTTTGCACTGATGGGCTTTCAAAAGTGACTGTATTGTGACAAAACAGCGTATACCATCTTGACTTTTAACACCCATGACTTTGAACCTACTTTGTAAGTTTGTGTTGCTCTATCTTGATTCTCTTGGCTGAAATTTTAGATTTGTATTTATTGATTTTGTACGTTTCCTCTGGTATGCTTGAGAGAACAGTTCTTGCAGTGTGCATTTCCATAGAAGCTTGTCTATCAAAGGGTACATACCATACTACCAGTGTCACTGAGTCAGCATTTAGACTCAAATCTGACTTTTCTGTCTGCATGCATCTGTCAGGGAATGTAATCTTAATAATAGTTGACCCATAAACTCTCGAAGTTGGATTTAAATGGCAGTGAAGGCAATTGTGCATATTTTCAAAAGAGTGCTGTGATTTGCTCTTCTGTGACTGTTGAGAACAGAAAGAGATCAGTATCTTGTAACTATGTGTGATTAAGTATATAATCATCTTAACGCTTGGTTTAGTGACAATATATTTATTTACATGGAATATTTTAATTATGGGCTAAACTGTTTCTATAACAGTAACTGCATACTGTCTCTCATTTGGAGAAAGGAATGGGTTTGTGTGCTAAAGTATTAGAGTGCCATCTTATGGCCTGATAGGCAGAGCACAGACACATTTTGTTGTCAAATGTTAGTGTAACGTGTTCGTAGTTAATGTGTTTCCCTACACCTGTGGTAGCTCTTTTAGGACACCTGTGTGACTGACTTAATACACTAAAAACCACTAAAAAGTCAGTTTGGAGAAAAACGTTGAATTATTTTTGAGTCATTGCTCTGTATTTTTTATTAGTTACAGCTCTGGTAATTTTACAGTTTACATATCAGACTTTAAGCTGCTTTAATAATGCTAATATAATGCCAGTAACAATGTGTTTTTCATAGGAGGGGAAGAAGAAATTTGACAAGGAGGCGGAAAAGTACTATTCCTCACTGGAAAAGCATCTCAACCTGTCGTCCAGAAAAAAAGAATCAGCTCTCCAAGAGGTGAATCATTCCACAAATTAGGCTAGATTTGCATGTACTGAAGGAAATACCAGTGCTTACATGGCATCAAAAGCATTATAGTAAGCTTAAGTTAGTGCTGCATTTGAAGTGTCTGACCATCATGACATCTTGCTTTCTGAACCAGTAACTACAAAGACCAATCAAAATGTAGTCTGCAAACCAATGCAAGATAGACAACTGTTCACATTTATTTATTTATTAAAACAGAATCAACAGCATGTGTAAAACTGAAACTGTGTAAATCGCTCATGATCACATTTTTAGATGAGGTAGGACTAGGCATCTTAACCTTTATAGTTTTTATAGTCCTTGGTGTTTTCTTTTTTCTTTGCTTTTTTTTTTCCATTTTTGGATGTATAATCCTCTAGAAAACATCAGTGTTTAAAAGCTTTAGTTCTTTTATTTTTCATGCTGTTCAAAGATGTTCCTGTGCATTTTTGTAGCTTGTCATCACTCACATTCTCACAAAGCTGAGCCAGAAATTCTCGCATGTAACCATTAACCAAAGCCCAAACACGTCCAAATGAGTGTACAAGCCTGGCAGCCATCACTTTCTGTCCGTCTCTCCGGTAACAGCGCTCTTTGTTTGTTTGCAGGCTGATGCCCAGATTGATAAGGAAAGGCAGCTCTTTTATGATGCCTCTCTAGAATACGTCTTCAAAATCCAGGTGGTTCAAGAGAAGAAGAAATTTGAATTTGTTGAGCCGGTAAGATCTGTGTGATACATAAAATCACCTCTTATGTTAAATTTGAAGTCCACAAATACATACAAAGCCACTCTTATGCACATAAGCACAAGAAAAAACATGTATTCAAATGTGTCTATTATAAAAGAAATCAGAAGCCCTTCATGCAGTGTAATACAACGAAAATCAATCCATCTGGTCAATAATGGTTTTGTAGTGAACAGAAAGTAGCTGGACAGTTTATGACCACTGACGTGGTCGTGCCAACTTACATCTTACTCATTTCCTGTTTCACAATAACCCCTGATCTATTAAAGGTACAGTTCACTCAAAAATTCACTGTCGTATTGTTCCAAACCCTTGATGACTTTCTTTATCTGTGGAAGACAAGGTATTTTGAAGAATGTTGCTAATCAAAGTTTTTGGTTGCCATTGACTTTCATCGAATGGGAAAAAAGAAATTGAGACATTTCTAAAAATATCTCCCACAGAAAAAAAAAAAAAGTTGGGACAACATAATGATAGAGTCAATGATGACTTTGCATTTTTAGGAGAACCTAACATGCACTGGCATGTAAAAAAAAAAATCAATTTAAATTCAATCCAATAGGAAAGAAAAATCTCAAATGAGATCTTTTTCTAAGCAGCAATGAGATATATTGAGATTTCTGATGATACCTTCTGCTTCTCAGATTTTTCTCCAGAAAAGACCTCATTAACCTCAAGTATGTCTCCTCTGGAATTTTAGAAGAGTCTGGGACTGTGCTCATATTTGACCAGATAACTGCAACCAAAAGTCACACATTTTAATATGAGCTTAAACTTGTTCACTCAAATTGGTCCATTATCAATGATCTGAGCTGTTATCCATGATGTCAAGTTCTTCTAATGAATCTTTGAAGGAACATTTGAGGCAGACTTGATCCTTCCTTTTAACTTGAAACAATGACTGAAATATTTTTGCTATTAAACGCAGGAGAAGAACAGATCTTTGTTCTTTTTTTCAGCCCTTTTAATGTTTTACCTTTTAAATCTCCACCCAGCGGACAGCTCGCGTGAAATACACAACAGCTGGACCTCACATATTACAGCAGTGGGCAGAATTTGCATGACTCATTTCTGCATTAAGCATATTTATATGCATATATGTCTGTGATAAAATGAGGCAGAGAATGTGCTGTGTAGATTTAGAGGTGCATCCATTGTTTATCACCTGAAATGGGAAAAAGATGCTGTTAATCTCCCAGAAGCACCGCATTCTGGTCTGATCTTGAGTTTCAGGTTGTGACTTTTGCTAAAGTCACTATCAGAAAGTCAAATTTTTGAATAAGCGTTAAGTATGAGAGAGCTGGGATAACTGTAATGATTAATAAATGGGGCTTTAGTCATAACGTTATGCATTCATCGTGCACTGAAAAAAAAATGGTTTTGAAACAATTTTCACTCAGAAATTGCTATTAAATTTCACAAGCTATTACAATAAAAATGCGAGTAACACATTGATTTAAGCATGAAATTTTGAAATAGATGGACTGAAATTTTATTTTCTTGTAAAACATGCTCCAAAAACCAATAACTGGAAAATTATTAATTTCAGTGTACGTCAGTTCTATGCAGGAACCTTTTTTTCTCAATAGTTAATTTGGTAAATTAAGTAAATGCCTTCTCAGTAATTTTATTTTCAAAAATCATAGCATGCGTCACTTCTCCAAATCTGACTTGTACTGACACCTAGTGGTGTGGATGCAGAAACATGCAAAAGGAATAGTTTCCTGTTACCGATGCTACTGTAGAAATGGACTATTCACCGGAAGGCAATATTTATTTTTATTTGTCAGTGAAAAAAATCCAGCAACAGAATTTACAGAAGATTTACAGAAATACAGCAAAATAGTATTTGGCTGGTCATGTGATCTCAACATGGCTGTCCCCATGAGGGGACCCACTCCATGTAAAATGAAGGGTTTTTATTAAGACTACAGTTTTCTTATTAAGTCAATGCACATAATTTTTAACATTTTACAAAAGTACTATTTATGTATTTAATTAATTAATTCTGTCTTTTGTTCAGGATAAATACACTTTGTATTGTGTAGCAGTATTTAGAGAACTTTACAATGAATTTTGTGTGAAGTCTTGTCAGTCTTTTGACTGAACAGTTATGTAAAACCTTCAGAATTTACAAACTTACACAAAACATTGTGAAATCTCTGTGTTGCACTGAGAAAGAGGTAGAGATGTTATGTAACAGGCATATGATGGAAACTTGTTATTTACATCTTGTTGCACTTATATTTTGCTCGGGTTGCAGCTCTTGGCCTTCCTACAGGGTCTGTTCACATTCTACCATGAGGGTTACGAGCTGGCCCACGATTTTGAGCCCTACAAACAACAGCTACAGTTTAACCTACAGAATGTAAGTACAGTACATCTCTTGTGAGTCATGCAGCTTCTCTTTCACTTTTTCACTTACTGTTGACCAAAAATGGTTTTACTTTAGAAAATATATTTAAAGCCACATGTTGTTATGCCTGGCACATATAAAATGTTTTGCGTCCATTTTGCCCTCTCTTTTTTATGATGTGACATGCTCCGTGTGTCTTTGATCAATATTGGCCTGTAATAAAACCACTTCCTGCTGCTCGTCAGCATCTCGGTGTCTGAGCGCCGTGACCTTTGACCCTTTCATTGCATCACTGTCACTATAAACTCAAAGCAGATGTGGTGTCACAAAATGTCAGCCTGTTCTAAAGCACAAAAGACCAGTGCAGCAGCACTGCGGCATGTATAGGCTGAAACAACAATGCTGTGAAGACGTGAGGCATTAGCCTTAACAGTAATTCACTACCGCAGGACAAGCACCTTTAATATTGTACGAGTGGCATTGATAATTCACAGTGATGTATTTGGCTGTGATGTCAGTATCTCTAGAGGAGAAAAGGAGATGAAGCCATTTCTTTACAGCAAACTGTGAAAGATAATTTGAATGCACTTAGTGTGTACATACAGTATATGAATATATATATATGAGGCATTCATGGCTAGGTGTGCATTTGTTAAGTAATGGATAAAGCATGTCCAACTGGTTGTTATTGAAAAATATACCCAGACAGGGTTAATCAGGTCTTTTATCACCCGGAGGGTTTTATTTTGTGATAACAACCAGCTGGTTTTACATTATCCAGCTTATTATGAGGCTGCTTACCACATAAGTAAATAATTGGACACAAAATATTGAATTGAGTCAAAATATTCCATTAGCACTACACATTACTGCAGTACTATTACTGAAATCTTCCGATTTAATTTTCACCACAAATGCTAAATGGCACACAAAATGGCACCAGTCGAATTTGAACGTAACAAGAGATAATGAGTCTGCGGTGTGTTAAGAGATAAAAGAAGTGCCAGCTTCAGATATCAGAATGAGCTGTCTGTTATACAGCGTTGGTATTGACGACAGTCATTATCAGGAAACATTAGACCTTGGAATGCTGCAATTGACAATCAGAATCAAGTATTTCAGAGAATCGTTTAATAAACCCCTAGCTGCGGATCATCTTGCCTGCATGGAAACTCCATTGATGTTTGCAGTGCACAATTTGAAATATCAACAATATCACCTCTTTGCAGAGAAATTTTGCTTTTATTCAATAAAAGTCAGAGGGCAGTGTTGATGACTAGTCTCTATGCTCCTGAATGTTTTCTGTGTGATTGTCTCTTGTCGTCTGATTTTCAAATCCATTTTTGTTTAAAATCACAGTTGATTCACCTCGTAGCTGTTGATGATTGTTTGTTGAGAGAGAATTCACTTTTAGACCAACACAAGCAATAGCAAGCTGTCAAAAACGGGTATATGTGTTGTTGGCATGACCCAAGGAATATTTTGAGACCAGTTTTAAAATAACAATAGCCTAATAAAATCAAAAGTTATTAGCATTTTTGTAAAATACAATAAATGGTTTATTACTCTTTACCAGTGTTTGGAATAACGGCGTTTAAAAGAACTGCGTTAGGTAACAACGTTATTTTTTCAGTAACGCGGTAATCTAACTAATTACTTTTCCCGTCGTTACAACGCCGTTAACGTTACTGAACGTTAAATGCGGTGTGTTACTATGCATTGATTTAATAAACTATGCAATCCAAACGGACCCCTGGCTCACACAGCAAGTGAGCAGGTGGGTTAATTGTGATTGCGGTTGTGATTGGCTAAGGCAGAGTCATGTGTTTCATGGTAGCCAATCAGAACCAGTGTTTTAACACATATGCCGGCACACGCGGCTGCGCCAGCGGCGCCAAACACACACACGCAACAGCTACACAGAGATTCGCAGCAGAGATGGCGAGTCAGGAGCAATCCTATGAAAAGTTGACATTTTCAAGGTGGAGATATAAGCACTACTTCAAATTCATTGTGGTCAAAGGGAAGAATGTGCATGTAATGTGTGACACGCATCTACAAAGCTAGTGGCCAAAAACACTTTTCTTACAAAGATAATACTTGAAGTGCAGGATAAAACTCTGTCTGTTGACGTGCAATAAATATTGAAAATTATGTACCTGTCTGTTTTACTCATTTCAACTGACTTGTGAAAACTGAGAAATTCTCTGACATGTAGCAATTTTTTAATAATTTTTATTTTTTATTTTTACAGTAACGCAAATAGTTACTTTCCCTGGTAACGAGTTACTTTTATTATAGAGTAATTCAGTTACTAACTCAGTTACTTTTTGGAACAAGTAGTGAGTAACTATGACTAATTACTTTTTTAAAGTAACGTTCCCAACACTGCTCTTTACAAATTTGGTGAAAATCGGACCAAAGATCTAGGAGGAGTTTGAAAAAGTAGGTTGTCAACATGAATCTAAATTGTGGAAAGGAAGTTCAGCCAATATTGGTATAATTAGTATCTGTGTTCACGTCATGATCCAAGGGATATATCAATAGTTTCAATAATAGTTAATCAAATTAGTTTCGTAATGATATCCTAATGCGTTCATAAAATACAGCATTTTAGAACATAATTCAAAATGGCCGATGCCCAAAATGGCTGACATGGGCATGATGCACCAAATCTAAAGAGACCAGTTTTGTGATTTTTGGCCAAAGCATTCAGAAGTTATGAGCAAAAATATGCAGTTTTCATATCTGCTGACCACTAGGGGGCACAGCGCCAAAACACTTCAGGTAGTCTCAGGTCATGCCGTTGTGGAGATATAGCCTCACGTCCACTTTTGCAGGCTTTTCGTAGAATTCGTTCTCGTGCTATTCAAAAAGGGTATGACTAATCAGCTTGAATTCCATAAATTTTTGCCAGTGAGGTCTGAAGATGATATGGTTTCATTTTCATGGCAATTGGTTCAATGGCCTAGGACGAGTTCGAAAAAGTAATTTTTACAATCAATTGAAAAGTGAAAAAACTCATTTTACGATTTTTAATTTTGGTTTTGTGTATTAAAATTTTGTGGCTTATGGTTCAAAAGTTATTAGCATAACATTTTTGAAAGTTTAGACAAGTGGTGGCGCTAGAGAGTTTGAGTTAAAGACTCCAAATTTGCCATGGTAACTTTTCCCTCTGTCCTCTATCAGTGTGCCAAATCTCACAACTTTCCCGCAAGCGATTCCATAGGCTTCCATAGACTTGTAGCGGAAGAAAAAATAATCATGCTAACGGATACAATAGGCGCCTAAGCATGTTAAAAAAAAATCTTTAAAAAAATCTTAAGTAAAGTTGAGAAAAAGTTGTCACGACTTAACAAACTTTAATTTGAAGCAATAAAAAAGTATTCGAAGTCAAATGGGCAAAAATTTCATTTTTTTTTTTTTTCTGAAACAGATCATTGTGATTCTGGCAATGTTTTTATTATGCTGGCTTTGTACTTAAAGGGCCAGTTCAAAAATGAAATATCTGTGATTGGCACAAAAATTTGAATACTATTTTGCATTCGAAAATAGTGTACCATCTACACTAAACCCTACCTTAAACCTAACCGATAGTGTTAGCATGCACGTAGTGTAAAAATGCATTTACTGAAGCAACCATGTCTTTTTAGCTTGCTTCTACAAATCTTTGAGCTCTTTCATCATGACTTGTGTTTCATGAGACTGTACCTGGTGAGTTACTGAGCAAGTTTGAAAAAGCCATGCATATGGAGCTGATTGTATGCAAACATCTAAATGTATTAGTTTATAAATCATTCGCTATATCTTTTACAACAAAGCTTCTCTTTCCTTTGCATTTCTGTATACTGTAGATGTCTATTACTCTATACTTATTTCAGTCCCATGTCTGGATTTAATCTTTCACATTAAATCTTATTCTAAAATGGCAGTTGCGGTGCTGTCACACGATTCCCATGATCTGTTGTTATACATGTGTTTTTGTTTGTTGGATGAAGACAAGAAACAACTTTCTGAGCACCAAGCAAGAAGTAGAAAATCTGATGAACAGAGTCCGATCTGCAGATCAAGACCAGAAGCCCCCAGGCCAGTGGACAATGGAAGGCTACCTCTATATCCAGGAGAAACGTGAGTGTTAAATGGACTGACTACAATCTTTTAGGCTCTAAGAATGAGCAAACAGAAGGACAGACAGTCTGAGGCCTTCCATACCAAACACTTTTTTAAAAATATGATAAGTCTAGAATTTGGTTTACATGCATCTTCATTTTTATCTTCCCTAAGTGACCTCACTCTGGTCTTATCCTGTCTTTTTTCCTTTTCCTTCCTGCTGCAGAGGAAATGCCAGAATTAAATTGCTGTCCTCATGTAAACAGTTAGATTGCATTTGATTAATATTATAAAATCTCAGATAAGACAGTGAAAGACTTGGTCTAGAAAAGGATTGTATTGCCCTCTTGTGGATGGATGCATAACACACAGTTATTACAAAACAAATATTGTATAATATAATTTATAATTTTTTTATTGTCTGTAGATTGTAAAATGAAAACGCATTAAATGACCACAGTAAAGAAATAAAAAGTAGAGATAAATATCAAATTCACACCTTTTTAATCATTTGAATTAAACATTCTATATTATTCTATAAATGTAATAAAAATGTACATTAAAGCTAATAGAAGAAAACTGAGTTTGCTGTAGTCATGATTTGCTTGGGTATCTATAATGAAATGTGTTATTGTAAATCTATTTCCTTATTTTTGTAATAACTGTAATATTCACAAAAGGTGTATATATGTGTGTGTGTGTGTGTGTGTGTGTGTGTGTGTGTGTGTGTGTGTGTGTGTGTGTGTGCGTGTGTGTTGTCATTCATTCATATTTTAGAGTTTGAGCGCTTACACATGATTATGTTTTTCCAAGCAAGTATGCACATCTCATGTGTGTGTTGCAGGGCCGTTGGGATGCACATGGACACGCCATTATTGTACATACGAAAAAGGCTGCAACACATTCAGCATGTGCAACACAGAGGCAAAACCCCCAGCTAAACAGGTACAAAGATGTTCATGTTTTAGTGTCCGTAGGAGCTGCAACAGGAGTTGCGGTTTGCCTCAGGTCCTAACTTTCTGTCCCTCTCTTTTCACAGAACGGAGTCATGTCAAATCCCACAGAGAAGTTCAGACTGAAGTCCTGTATCAGGAGGAAGACTGACTCGATTGATAAGCGCTTCTGTTTTGACATTGAGGTGGTTGAAAGGTGGGTGTCTGCACTGACAACACAGCACAGGCGTTTCACTCCCTGAGAAATATTTCACCCAAAAATGGACATTTTGGACATTTTTATTCACCCTCATGTTGTTGTGAACCTGTGTGACTGTCTGATTCTTTCTAATATCACCTTTTGTGTTTTACGAGTCATACAGGTTTGTAACTAATAGAGGGAGAGTAAATGAAAACCAAATTTTCATTTTTGGATGAATTCCTGCTCCTTTTAACGTGCTATAGCTTCTATTTCTCAAATATGAATTTTTCCTTCTTGTTTTAAGAGTGGCCTGCATTTCTATTTCCTGCATGCTTCTTGTGTCTTTTATTTCACACTATATTATCTGTCTTCTGTATATTTTAGCTGTATAATTTTCTCCTTTTTTACTTACATCTGCCTTCATGGCACAGTCTTACGATATTAGGTGGCAAATATGTAAGCATTTGTGCATGCATATTAGAACGTGCACATTCTACTAATACTCAGTCCATCTGTGTGTAGCAAATGTAACTTCTTGTGTGTTCATGAACTTTTCCACCTAGTGTAAGGTTGCACTGTTGTTTTTCTGACAGTTTACCTTGTGCTGTATGTGCCCATTTCCCCTGTCCCTTCTCTGTGTTTATTTCAATCTAGAAATACCATCTATCGTGGATCTCTTTTCAGACCACTGCAATTTTTCTGTAAAGCCCGGTATGTGACCAGCCCAGAAGCATGTTTTAGTGCATGTGCGCTGCTTGTGATCTCATGCATTCGAAACCCCACGCTGATCAAAGCTCATTTCTCACTCCGGTGGTTTTAAAGGATTGCATGTTGAAAATCCAACACATTGCCTGCACCTGTAATTGGTGTAAACAGTTTGATTTGATTTAACTGGCTGAGTGATTTTTGATCTGGAAATCACATTATCGCTTGACATCAAGGAGCAAACATCACATCATCAAATCAACATTAGTTATAGCCACACCAGGCTAGAGTTAGGACAAGATGGACCAAGAAAACATTTTAAGGCATCATCCAATGCAAAGGCCCAAAATGCCTTTAGTTCTTTAGTTCATTTGGGTTTCATTTGGTCTGAATTATATTGGATTTTCCAAAATAGAACCATTGCAAATATAATTCTTGCATTTACGGACTGAAATTATTACTACAATCCTCATCAATGGTAACGTTAAAACACATTATAATAAAATGTATATTCCTTTAATCAGTCACTAATAAGGTTTTATGTTATTTTAAAAAGCAAGCAAGGCAGCTCACTATGTTTTGGAACAAAGTTGTTCAGAAGTTCACAATTCAAAGCCATTATAACTGATATGATATGCATACACTTGCTCGCGTACACAAATCTCCTCTCAGGAAACACTCCATCCATTACCTTTGAACTGCTCTGCAGCGTGCTTGCCCTAACAAGAGGGATAATAATCAAAGCATAAGTGAGGGTATATCTCGTTTAGCCATGCACAGATATTAGTGACAGCTGTTGCATAGGCATGGCTGTATATTCTGCGAGGAGCGTGTTAATGGCTATGAGCTCGCTCTAATGTTCACCTTAAAGTTACTGCAAATGCTGTCAAATCATGTGTAAAAAAACTCATGGGTAATATTTATGGTTGTATTAATTCATCCTTGTGATTCTAAATGAGTGTCAATATAGAATATAATGAAATTGATGTTTAAATAAATGAAGTAGTACTTTCATGTATATTTTTTCCCATACGATTTACTGAGCTTGGGAAATTGAAAATTAAGACATCAGTTTTGATTTTAGTTTCAAAAAATTTCAAGAAATAATTAGCCACAAACACATAATGCAATTTCAAATTCATATGACTTTTTTTTTTTTTTTTTTTTTTTGGGAACACGAAAGCAGATGTTTTGAAAAATGTTCACGCTGCTCTTTTTTTCGTAAAACAACAGCAAACAGTCACCAGGAGCGGTCAAGCTCTAAAAATGAAACAAAACCTCAATAAAAGTTTAAATAAATTAAAATCAATAAGATCAGTGCAAAATCTGTGTGCTGCTAAAAAAGCAGTTTGAACATTATTTGTGTTCCATTTAAGCAAGAAAGTCATACAGGTTGCCACACAACCATCCAAAAATCCAGAAAATTCTGTCATCATTTACTGAAAAAAGTTTTATACTATGGTATGAGGTCAGTGGTAACCAAAAATGTTTGGTAACCAACATTCTTCAAAATATCTTCTTTTACATTCCACAGAGGAAAGAAAGTCATACAGATTTGGAATGACATCAGGATGAGTTAATGATGACACCATTTTTATTTTGGGGTGAATTGTATATCACGAGGCACCATTTAATTTGGGTCTAAATCCTTTACATTCTTCAGTTTCTCTAAACATATACAAAGAAAAGGTTCTATTCAGGAACTATATTAGGTAGATGAGTAAGATATTTCCAGAGCATGTCAGACTTTTAAGTGCTGTGTTGTCTTCAGGCATGGCATTATCACTCTACAAGCGCCGTCTGAGTCCAACAGGAGACTCTGGCTGGAAGCTATGGATGGCAAAGAGCCGGTGAGTCCTGAAGCTAATTTCTTGCCTGATTTAATTCAATCTTGACATTTGCTTCTGTATTGATTCAAGCTTCTGAAGATCCTCAAGTCCAGATATTTTGGTTAGAAGATGTAATAATTAATATGCCGTTTATCTGCGATTTTATTGCTCAACAAGCAATTTTCAATTAACTACGTGCAGTAATATTTTTTTTCTCTCTTTCAGATCTACAACCTTCCTGCTATTCTGAGCAAGAAAGAGGAGAGTAAGTATTTAAGTCTTTAAGCACAGCCACAGTATTATTAATTCATTTTGTTTTATATTAGGTCTTGCCTCTTTTTTTTTTCTTTTTTTTTTTTAATCAGAGTGAGCTTGACGTTTGAGTCTGACCTCACATTGTCTCATCAGATTACGTGTTTAACACACACTGATTCAGATAGTGTGTTCTGTTTCCCTTCCCTTCACCCTTTGTGTGTCTCTGCTCTCTCATTTCCCTGTACAAGGTCGATAGCATTACATTTATGACATCCAGAGTAAGCAGTATCCCCCAGAGTGTGACACGAGCTAAATCCATCTATTGAATATGTTGTTTCTTTTCACCCATCTCTTGCAGCATATTTAAATGAAGCTGGCTTTAATTTTGTGAGGAAGTGTATAGAGCTGGTGGAGGTGAGAGGTGAGATGTGTTTACTGGAGTATGAATGTGTGTTTGTGTGTAATTGAATGTCTTGGAAAAGTTCATTTATTTCAGTAATTCAACACAAATTTTGATTCATATGTATTACATAAATTAAATGCACACAGACTGAAGTAGTTTAAGTCTTTGGTTCTCTTAATTGTGATGATTTTGGCTCACATTTAGCAAATTAAAGCAAATTAGAATACTTAAGAAAAATTTTGAATTGTTGGCCTTCTGGAAAGTACAGTATGTTAATTTACTGTACATGTACTCAGTACTTGGTAGCGGCTCCTCTTGCTTTAATTACTGCCTCAATTCGGCGTTATTAGATTCTCTATGGGGTTCAGGTCTGGTGAGTTTGCTTGCAAGTCAGGTCAACTTTTGGTGCTTTTGGCAGTGTGGGCAGGTGCCAATTCCTGCTGGAAAATGAAATCGACATCTTCAAAAAGCTGGTCAGCAGAAGGAAGCTCAAAGATTTCTTGGTAAACAGGTGCAGTGACTTTGGTTTTCAAAAAACACAATGGATCAACACCAGCAGATGACATTGCACCCCAAATCATCACAGACTGTGGAAACTTAACACTGGACTTCAAGCAACTTGGGCTATGAGCTTTTCCACCCTTCCTCCAGACTCTAGGATCTTGGTTTCCAAATTATATGAAAACTTGCTCTTATCTGAAAAGAGGACTTTGGACCACTGGGCACCAGTCCAGTTCTTCTTCTCCTTAGCCCAGGTAAGACCCCTCTGGTCTGTGGTTCAGGAGTGACTTAACAAGAGGAATACAACAACTGTAGCCAAATTCTTTGACACTACCTTGACCCCAGCCTCAGTCCATTCCTTGTGAAGTTCTCTAAAATTCTTCAACTGATTTTGCTTGACAATCCTCATAAGGCTGCGGTTCTCTCGGTTGGTTGTGCATCTTTTCCTTCCACACTTTTTCCTTCCACTCAACTTTCTGTTAACATGCTTGGATACAGCACTCTGTGAACAGCAGCTTCTTTGGCAATGAATGTTTGTGGCTTAACCTCCTTGTGAAGGGTCTCAATGATTGTTTTCTGGACAACTGTCAGATCAGCAGTCTTCCCCATGATTGTGTAGCTGAACCAAACTGAGAGACCATTTTGAAGCCTCAGGAAACATTTGGAGGTGTTTTGAGTTGATTAGCTGATTGGCATGTCAACATATTCGTTGAGATAGTGAATTGGTGGGTTTTTGTTAAATGTGAGCCAAAATCATCACAATTTAAAGAACCAAAGACTTCAAACTACTTCAGTCTGTGTGAATTTATTTAATGCATGAGTTTCACTATTTGAGTTGAATTACTGAAATAAAAATTTCCACAACATGCACCTGTATTATTGATTAATAATGTTTACGTAGTCAAAATTAAAAAGATTTTTAAAAAATTATCTTATCTTACATCAGTTGGTAAAAGCTTTCTATTTGGTGTAATCCGTGTTGGGGAAAGTTACTTTTAAAAGTAATGCAATACAATATTCCGTTACTCCCTAAAAATGTAACTAATTATGTTACTTTTTATGGCAAGTAATGTGATGCATTACATTTGCCTTATTTTTAAATATGAGCAGGGCTTGATTGTTTTTAAAATAAGAAGTTATTTTTATAGCAAATATCGGTAACACTTTAGAATAAGGTTCCATTAGTTAATGTTAGTTAACTACTTTCGTTAACATGAACTAAGCAAGAACAATCCTTCTACAGCATTTATAAGTCTTAGTTCATGTTAATTTCAACATTTACTAATGCATTATTTAAATCAAAAGTTGTGCTTGTTAACATTAGTTAATGCACTGTGAATTACCATGAACTAACAATGAATAACTGTATTTTCATTAACTAACATTAACGAAGATGAATAAATACAGTAATAAATGTATTATTCATTGTTTGTTCATGTTAATTAATACATTAACTAACATTAACTAATGGAACCTTATTCTAAAGTGTTACCCAAATATCCCTTTCACACCAAAAAGTGTAATGTATAAACCTCAGACTGACGGAAAAGTAAATTCACGTCTGTACGGTAGAACACAGTAGAAGAATGTTCAACACTCTTCAGAAATAAAAAAACATATTTAAAGTCATTTTTGATTATTAGTATGGTTGAACTGGATCATCAAAGGTCACCAGCAAAGACATTAGTTAATAAAATGAGATTAGATACATATGTGTTATTTAACATATTTAATTATTGCAGGTTTGCATCATATTCTGACTTTAATTCATTCATTCATTCATTTTGATGAATACTAAATTTGTTTTTTTACAAGTAAGATGAGTTAATGCACATTCACATTTAGTCTAGAACTATATCATGTTCAAATAGCGCAATATATCCTGTCCCAATATAGGGACAGGAGACTTGTCAGTCAATAAATGGAAAAACAAAGTAACTGGTGTTACTTTTTTTAAAAAAGGTAACTCAGATACTTTCTTGTAAATTAAACAGTAATGCATTACTTTACTTATTAAAGTAATCTGATTACATAACTTCACATTACTTGTAATGCGTTACCCCCAACACTGGGTATAATAGGTCACATCTGACATCAGATAAACTCATTCATACGTCATGTGGTCTCTCTCTTTCAAAATTGAGAGTAATTATGCATGTGTGCTGTGTTTATATTTGTGTATGTTCTGTATGTACTGTACACATTCTCCTCTCAACAGGGCTCAACACAATGGGTTTGTACAGAGTCGGTGGAATAAACTCAAAAGTGCAGAAGCTCATGTCCACAGTCTTCTGTAAGTTACTTCACTCTACACATCTAATGTTAGCCTCCAGAACCAGACAAATAAATGTGTGATCCAGGACAGATCGCAAAAATCCTTCGCTCTGAAGCAGTCCCCCAGTCTTGCAAAAACATTGTCAAATGAATTTATGTTGGAGCTTAACGTTACATCTGGTGGCTATTAATCTTGTTCTGAAAGATCTGAATTAATGTCTGGATTTAGTCAGTAAACCTAAATCAAGTGTAAAAGTTTTACAGACCAACTTAAACTTTAAACACCATGTCACCATGAAACAAAAATTGAAATTTTTTTATTTTATATATGGAATTTTTATTTTATTTCCTGGAATTGTATAATATAATCATATTTAAAATTTTCAAAAACATGATACCCCCCCCCCACCACCTTCACAAGGACATCTCTTTCCTGGATAGATAGATTCTCAAAAAATAAATATGTTTTTTTTATTATTATTATTTTTATTTTATTTTTTAACTTTCTTTACAGTTATTTACATTTTCACCTCCAGTTTTCATTACTGTAATGAAAAAAATCCCTTGTTATCATTGCCATAATAAATAAGCATACATTAAATTCAATACATTTTATATGATAAATTATTTATAGTGCGCTTAACAGTCATGAAAATAATTAATAAACCTAATAATTACCTTCATTTTCCTGCAACTTTTTTATTTATTTATTTATTTTTTTAAATATGACTTTTTTGAATTAGCAGTTTTCCATGGGTCTTCCATATCACTCCAGCATTTGCACATTTGTTCCTGGTTTTCTATTACAGCACACAAAGCAGCATCAGATATGGATCTGGACCCAGATACCTGGGACAATAAAACCATCACCAGCGGCCTCAAAAATTACCTGAGGTTAGTGTGTTCCTCAGGTTTTGCTACAGGTTACAGGCTGATGTTATTACTCCTAATGGAGATTAAGAATGCTGATGGGAACTGTAGAATTCAGCAAGATTACACTGAAATAGAGTGTACCTTTCTCCATTTGAGAGAGTTGAAAATAACCAAAAGCTTTTCTGAGAGAAGAGCTAACAAGATGTTATTCTCGTCTCCATCAACTAGGTGTCTCATTGACCCTCTCATGACATACAAGCTCCACTCAGACTTCCTCTTGGCTGTCAGTAAGTTCTAAAGCTAAACATTAAGACACTGAAAAGCTAGTCTATATATGTATATATTTGTGTTGAGTTTGTGTTGATGGTGTATATTTGGTCTGTTTCCTTTCAGAATCTGATGATCAGAACTACAGAGTGTGTGCAGTTCACGCGCTGGTGCATAAACTACCTGACAAAAACAAAGAGATGCTGGAGATATTAATCAAACATCTACTCAAGTATTACTGAACATTGACTGTTTTTTTTTTTGTTTTTGTTTTGAAAGAAAACTTTTCTCTCCCTAAACTCACTTTATTTTTAGTCTCAAGGAATAGGTTGTAGAGTTATTTAGAGCAAAACGTTGTAAATAAGATTGTTGGTCACCAGCATGTGTTTTGTTTTTGGAGCTGGCGTCTTCGCAAGACTTCTTAACTAACGTTAGCTTAACCAAGAACAAGATGTACTTGATCTATGGACTCCACCACTTAAACTTTAGTGCTAGCACTAGGTTGCATTAGAACGTTCTTGTCCTGCATGCAAGTTTTCATTGGTGTCAGGTAGTTGTGTGGGGTAATGAAGTATTATTTGAAGTGTGTTATTGGTTCGAGGATTTGACTGACGTGTGTCTCTGCAGTGTGTCCGCTCACAGTGAGAGTAACAGGATGACCGTGTCCAATCTGGGAGTGATCTTTGGCCCTACGCTCATGCGCTCACAGGAAGAAACAGTTGCTGCCATGATGAACATCAAATTCCAAAATGTCGTGGTAGAAATTCTCATTGAAAATTTTGAAAAGGCAAGATTAATACACAACATACCCCTGTAAGAAATGATACATTCAAACTGTATGTATATCTGCAGATGTCTATATAGACTAACTTTCAGAATATGTTTTAATGTTTTTTTAAAAGAAGTCTCTTACACTTCATAGCAGCAAATCATAATGTTAGAATCATTTCTGAAGGATCATGTGACACTGAAAACTGGAGTGATGGTGCTAAAAATAAATCAGCTTTGCAATGATAGGAATAAGTACAATTTTAAAGTATATTCAAATAAAAAGCAGTTATTTTAAATTGTACAAATATTTCACACTATTACTGCTTTTGTTGTATTTTTCTGGTGAGCATAAGAGAATTCGTAAAAAAAAAAAAGCCTTTTTTTTACGTTTAAAAATCTTTTGACTAATTATTTTTTTTTATTTTTATAAAATATATATATATATATATATATATATATATATATATATATATATATATATATATATATATATATATACACACATAAAAAAAAAAAACATTGTTTCTATTCTAATATATTTTTCAATGTAAATTATTCCTGTGATGGCAAAGCTGATTTTTCAATCTTCAGTGTCATAGGAGCCTTGAGAAATCATTCTAATATGCTGATTTAGTGCTTTAAGAAACATTTCTTAGTATTATCAATGTTGAAAACATCTATTTTTGTGAAAACTGTGATGCGTTCTCTTTTCCAGGATTCTTTGATGAATGGAAAGTTCAAAAAGAGCAACATTTGTTTGAAATAGAAGTCTAGTGTCTACGGTCACTTTTAATCAATTGAATGCATCCTCGCCGAATCAAATGATTATTATTATTCCTTCATTTTTGTCTTCACAGATATTTCATCAAGCGCCGGAACCTAACATTCCCCTGCCACAGCTTCATTCTCGTCCGGAGTCTCGCAGGAGCAGAGCCATCTGTCTCTCATCTGGATCACGCAAACCCAAGAGCCTCTACACACCCTCAATGTGCCTGGCAGACGCGGACAGTGAGTCTCACACCAACGGCCACCCTCACATTTCACATTCACTGCTGAGAATACATCCTCTGTGTTTTATGCTAACGTCAGAAATTCATTTTAATATTTTGAAACCAGTCAATTGAAGATTAACATAAACAAGTTACGGAATGCAGCTTTAATAGGCTGATGTATAAGGAAATCAAATCAGGTTTCAGCTGTTATATGTCTCCACAGCACATGTTCATACTCCCCCTGCAGGTGACACGTTCAGCAGTAGTTCAGGCAGCACTCCAATCGGCAGCATGGACTCCCTCTCCTCCCACTCCTCAGAGCAGAACAGCTCCTCCAAAACCTGCTCCTCTCCACAGCCCAAAGACAAGCCCCCCTTCCCCGGCCTGCGACATGTCCCTTCCTCCCCGTCCTCCGGCGAGCCTCAGGGCCCCACTTGCACCAGCAGTCCAGACTCCAGCTCAAGAGAGGACACGGGCCGTGTGGATTGGGAGGAGTCCTGTAGGGTGAACGCAGCTTCAGCAGCTGTCGGTTCTTCACCAGCACCCAGAAAGGCTCCTCACTCTGAATTAGGAATCAAATCAGCACAGCTTAACCGCTCGAACGCCCCATCTCTGAGATCTTTACACATCATAGAAGGTAGGGGTCAAAAACATAAGTTACTAGTCAAAAGTTTCGATTTTTTTTTTTTTTTTTTTCAAAGAAGGCTCTTTAGTTCTTCAAGCCTACATTTATTTAATCAAAAATACAGTTAAATTGGAAATATTGTGAAATATTATTACTATGTGGAATAACTGTTTTCTGTTTTAATATGATTTAAAATGTAATTTATTTATGTGATGGCAAAGCTGAATTTTCAGGAGTCTTCAGTGTCACATGATCCTTCAGAAATCATTCTTATATGCTGATTTGCTGCTCATATGTTATCATCTGTTATTGGTGCTCAATTATAAATCATGGTTCCTATTAATATCAATGTTAAAAACTGATTCGCTGCAGTTTTTGATGCTTAATGTTTTGTGGAAAGCATTTAAATTAAAATTCTGGATTCTTTGAATAGAAAGTTCAGAAGAGCAGCATTTATTTGTTTTGTAACAATAGAATTAAGCAACAAAAATAGATTTCAACTTGATAATAATAGTAATTAAGCACCAAACCAGCATATTAGAATAATTTCACTGAAGACTGGAATAATGATGCTGAAAATCCAGCTTTGCCATCACAGGAATACATTGTTTTTTTTAAATATATTGAAATATAAAACAGTTATTTTAGATAATAATACAATTTAGCAATATTGCTGTTTTTTTTTATAATGTATTTTGTGATCAAGTAAACACAACCTTACTGAGCATAAGAGACTTCTTTAGAAAGAGAAACAAAAACAAAATAAATATATATATATATATATATATATATATATATATATATATGAATTGTTCCAAATTTTGACCAATAGTGTATGCCCCTTTTTTTGTGTCTTTACAAAACTGTATTCAAATGTATTTTTTTTATTTTTTTTTTACTTGGTTTAAAACCCCTAAAATACACAAAATAAACCAATTTACTTATTTTGTTCTCTCGTGTTTAGGGCTCTCTGGAGGTCGTAAGAGCTGTATGGGGTCTGCACAGAATCTAGCATCCGCCCCCTACCACGATCTGCCACCTAAAATGGCCCTGCGCCGAAAGCTGGAGAACAGCAGCTCTACCAACGGCTATCAGAGACCAGGATCAGTGTAAGTGAAACTCTCTATCAGTGTCCAACCCACTGATGCTGAAGCTGACATTTGATGAAAACCCAGCTCTTTCTGTTCCTCCAGCACTCATTCTCAGATGAGAAGTCATCCAGTTTTCTTAGATGTTAGAAAAAACTTGATATGTTGGGGGACCATGTGTACCCTGTGAGCCAATCAAAAGTTTATGGTTCAACAACAGATTCTAGTCAACATATTAGGATGAAGATGATGAAAAAAATACAAATAAAAAAAACTTCATTTTAAAACACGTTTTTAGAAATATAAACTTTTGCATGCTTGTAAAACATACTTTAACCATATTTATTATTGGAGACCGTTTCCGCCACTGAATAAAAAATGTAAAGAGCAATTGTGACTTTTTTTCTCAGAATTTTTGCAATGTAAACTCACAGTTGTGACTTCTGAGACTACTATTTTCTTACAATTGCGAGTTTATATCAGAATTCTTACTTTAAAATTCAAAATTGCATGTATAAAGTCAGAATTGTGGGGTAAAAACTTGCAAGATAAAAACTTGCAGTTTGAGGAAAAAGTCACAATTGCGAGTTTATTTTTCCGAATTCAGACTTTATAATTCACAATTGCGTGTTATAAAGTCAGAATTGCAGGGAGGGGGGCTTGCCAGAAAAAAAAAAAAAAAAACGTGCAATTCTGAGAAAAAGTCACAAATGCGAGTTTATCTCGCAATTCTTTAACAGTAACAATGAGCTTTTTTTTACAGTATTTATTTATTCATCTTTGTTAATGCTATCTAATAAAAAATATAACTGTTCATTGTTGGTCCATGTTAGCTCAGTTCCATTGAATAATATAAAAAGATAAATCTTTAGATTTTAATAATTTATCACTTTAATAATTTTGCATTTTGCATTTTTAGTTAACCAAGTTAACAAATGGAACCTAAAGTGTTACACAGAATGGCTCTGATTACAATACAATAAACTTTTGAAGAAACTGATTTGGCAGACAAAAGTAAAAAACTGCACTACTATTAATATTATTACTAAATTTACTATTATTACTACTAAAATATACTAGTTCTAATTTAAAACCAAATAGGATTGATAGATTATGGCACGTTATTTAAGGTAATGTGCTGCTGTAAGAATTATATGAATTTTTTTTTTTTTTTTCATTTTTATTTTGTTTTAATAATTTTATTTAAATCTCAGTGCAACTGATTTATTATTTAGAAACAAAAGAATCAATCATGTAAGATGTATGTTCAAATTATTGTCAGCTTTTATTTGTGTCTGTCAGGTTTCAGAAAAACGTTATTCAGTGTACAGCACATAGTGAGGAAACATGGTGCAGTATTTTGTAGTGCAGTTGCTGGCTTGAAGAGGAAGCTGCTGAATGGAGATTGATGGCAGTTCTTTGTTGGTACAAGTTTTAATTACACCACTGAAAGGGTTGATGTGAGCTAGCACTAGTTTTTATACTCTCTCTTCAGGGAAGGATATATCATTTTACCTGTCATGACAGAGAAGAAAAGAAACATCACAACTCACTTAAGAGGACTAGATTCAAAAAATCCTTTTATTTGTTTTATAAGTTGTACAGCTTAAAGTGTTAGCAACATGTTGACTTGAAAGATGTTTGGCCTGAGAATATGCGTGTTACTTTAACAGTGATAAAGTGTACATGAATCACTGTTACAGAGGTGATATATATATATATATATATATATATATATATATATATATATATATTTACTTTATAAATGTACCAGTAATGAATGCAGAATGCATACCCCTTTTTTTACTGTATATGTGAGGTCAAATTGTTGATACCTGCTTTAGCTGAAAATGGTTTGTTTATTCAGTTTAATTCTTGTGATGTAAAATCGTTGACACTCACCCTGTCATTGGGCATGGTTCTGTGTTCCAGGGCTGCCAGAGCGATGCTTTTTGAGAACCCATCAGCTGTAAAACCTCCTCCCTCGGGAAGGTAACAATGAACATGGCCCATAAAAACATTACTGTCTCAGATATGTTTGATGCCAAATGTCATAAAAATATAAAACCAACAAATTCTCTTTTAAAACAATGTATGAGAATATCCATACATGTTATCATTTCTGATTTTCATCTACAGAGATGCCAAAGCCATATATTCATGTGAAGCTGAAAACAGCAATGAGCTGAGCTTCCCACAGGGGGCTCACTTCTCCAACGGTGAGTCTATCTGTCTATCTGTCTATCTGTCTGTCTGTCTGTCTGCCATTAAGTCCATCCATCTATTTACCTGTCTGTCTGCCTCCCGTCTGTCCATCCATCCGTTCGTCCATCCATCCGCCATTCAGTCCTACAGTATCTATCAATATATCCATCTTTTATTGGTCTGCCATTCAGTCCATCCATCCGTCTGCCATTCAATCCACCCACCCATCCCTGTCTGTCTGTCTTGTCTGTTGTTCCATGTCTATTCATCTATCCATCCATGACCGAGATGGTTACAAGACTCAAAAAGAGAATGAATTATGACTGGACTGATGCACATTGCTGCATACCAGGGCATTAATATTGATGGAAAATAATGCATTCCAGTGTCTGCTCTGTGGAACAACCATCTGTTGTTGTTCTTTGAACATGTCAAGACTGGGATTTTATAGCTGGATGTATTTCCTGCAAGGAACAAACTTGGCTGGGCATCAGGGCATTGAAACAGGTCACAGTAACCTGGTGAAGGCAGTGTCTTCCCCTCTGTAAAGCTCAGCAAACACTTAGCACAAGCACAAAATAAACCACCTTTTACCCATCAACCATCTCACTGTTGACTTATGAGAGCTCTGCTTATAAAACAATTTAAAACCTCTTTATTTTCCAACCTCATCTGCCTAATGCTTTACAGTCTAAACAGATGCTCAGATAGTCCGGAGTATGTTGAAATGTGTCATTACAGGATGAGGTCCTTTGAGGTCACTTGTGAGGTCCTTTGAAAGCTTTATGTGGGTAATTTATCCGAGCAAACTGGCCTGACTTGATCCATCATTAATAATAACCATGCATATGCGGTTCACTGATGCCCCCTTTCCTGAGGTTACTATTGTTTTTTTTTTTTTAACATAATGGACAAACAAATCACTTTAAAAGTAATGGCTTCATTGTCTCAAGTCTGTTCAGGACTTCTACACATGCTGTGTTTGTCTGAGATGCAGGCTGGAAAAGGGGCCTTGCTTGTAGTTTCTAAATTTGAGTGTTTCTGTTCAGCTGTTTCAATATGTCTGATCACTTAGAAAAATAATAGCACACCTCAATAAGCCACAATTTGAGGTAACATTCAAGTCTGTTCTTAACATGTGGGACGACACACAGGCATATGTCAGATGTGATGTTTAGGGTTTGCAGGGTCGACATTAAGGATGTTTTCTGCTGACCCAGATGGCTGGTGGTTTTTTCTTTGCTTGTCTTGCCTGCAATTTCAATGACCACATCAAAACAATTTTATATAAAATACCCATTTTATTTTTTACTTTGTTGACTATGACTTTTAAATTAAGTTGTATTATTCCTCTTAAGATTAAGAAATTATTGCTACTTAATTTACTGTATAGCCCATTTGACACTGCGATTTCTAGCAAATACACGGATAATGTCTCCTGACAATTGTTCCCGGGTTGCTAGATTTTGCACTTTCACACTGCCAGTTATTACCCGGAATATGTGCGTACTTTCACACACAACCTGTATAGGTCCCGTAACGTCACGTGACATCAGGGCGTGAGGTGTAATGTTCGAGTTGAAAACGTTAGGCACGTTATACTTTCACTTAAACTAACGAACAATCTCAGCTTCAGCATGGAAAGTGAGGAACTAACTGATCTCTGCTTCATTACATATTTTTTTATCGCAAATGTTGATCTTCCTTCAAAATACCTGGTAAAAGAGTCGCGCGATAACGTGCATCATCACATGGCATTAGATCTGAGATTTGTTCACACAGCGCTCGTTCCGGGACTGAACCCGGCAATGTTACTAGATCCCCGACCCGGGATCAGTCCCGGAATCAATCCAGGGACGTGTTTGCTTTCACACAGAAGGCAACCCGGCAATGTTTCAGCAATTTTCCGGGTCCGACGTGCAGTGTGAAAGGGGCTTATGACATAATGTTACATTGGTACCATCAAATCATTAAACAACTTTCACTTAAATATTAATACATTTAAATTAATTGAATTCTCAATTTAAATAAATGTAAAAATGTTACGTTTTATTTAACTTTCTTTCTCTCCATATATATGATTAATATCACATGAATATCAGTGCGGATGGCAGGATATCAGCATGGCTGTGATTCTGCCGCACAAGAGTGTAAAAAAAAAAAAAAAAAAGAGACAACAAGTGTCTTTAAAAACTGCCTTTTGTGCAGAACAACTTCCTTCCACCACAGATTCAGATCTCAGTTTGATAGTTTAAACAGCTGAGCCCAAGCCTCCATTACTAATTCGAAAACATCACTTTAAAATTAGTAATGAAGGAACGTTGAGTTGCTTCACAGAAAGCTTATGGTATTAAAATGCTTAAAAGCTCACTGTATTACAGTATGTAGAGTATTATGAGAGAGAGGGATAGACTAAGCGAGTGTAATTACCTGCATCTGACAAAGCAATTATTCTTCAGCTCAATCTCATATTCAAAATAAAACATCAGTTTGAATGTCCGCTGAGGAAAGCCATATCTTTGTCGTACTATCCTTTCATCTGTTAAGGGGGATTTCAGATGACAGCGCTGCTCAGTGCATTTGTTGGTTGTGCCATAACAAAGTGTTGTTGAAAGTAAAAGAAAAAAAACTTCCTTGTTTACAAACCTGTTTCAGTCTCTTTCAATATAAAAGTCTCATAAAGACATTCTCTTGTTGCAGAATAATGTAACTAAAATCACCATCACGAAAACACACACACACACCATACTGTTGCCTCGTACCTATGGCCCATGCTAATATACAGCCATATCGCACTGCTACTTGTGTAATATTGCTCATATATAGTAAGTAATACATGGAAACATTACTGACTGATTTGTAATTTCTAACAATATAATTAATCCTTCTAAAATTAAGACATTATATTGGTAACATCAAATCAGTAAACAACATTCTGTTTACTATTGAATAATTTACTTTTGCTAAATATACAAAGCATGTACAAGACCAACAATAGTAAGCTCTGCTGACCCAATGATCTTCTGTCATCTGTCCCAAAATGCTCTCAGAAAGTAGCTCTAAGTATGAGTAATAATACTATAGAATTTTCCTATCAAGTCTTCACCACTAAACTTTCCCATTTCCCTCTGTGTAGTGTATCCTTCAGTGGAACCAGGCTGGCTCCAGGCAACATTTGAGGGCAAAACAGGCCTCATTCCTGAAAATTATGTGGTGTTCCTCTGACAGCGTCCAACAAAGGAGGCCCAAGCATTTCATGGTATCCATGGTAACATCAATTTTAGACCAAGGGCTTTAAATATATATCAGTCGTTGACAGATATGTAAGTGGAATTTCTGTAAGTGAAATTAAGAGATCACGGATGGTACAAAAAACCTCAATGATGCAGCACAAGGGTGATTAATGTCTGAATCACGGCTGTAATTCTAGACAACTGGCTTCCAAAGCTTTTGCTGAGACTAAAATGTTGAAATGAACTTCATGTGCTGCTTGAGTCCAGATAAACAAATTCACATACACTGAGATCAGGAGGTGCGATGGACTGCACTAAATGGTCCTTTTAGGTCTACTATGTGGTGGAATACTGTAATTCTGTTAAGAAAGGTCAGATAATAAGTCTAAAAGACAGACTTCCTTTTATTTTAGCTCAATGCTAACTGCCTTGAAACGATAGAGAAGAATGTTAAACCTCAGCAGTAACTATTTGAGCTGTGAATCACTGTTATGTTTAACTCAGTTCAGCAGAAACTCTGCTTTGTGTGGGGGGTTTTTATCGTGAATGTACTTGGTTTTACTGTCATTCTTTTTCAATAGACTTAGACCACAATTGTTAGGATTTTTGAACATTTTAAACAGCCAAATTAAACAAACAAAATGAACACACATTTCTGCAATATTTCTAGATGACTAATAATTATGTTAAAGTTTTCAAGTAAAGTCCATCTGGGCAAATCTCCAGCTTAACACTGAAGCACAAGATTTCACTTGGGAACACTGAAAAACAAGATGATTTGCTTGCGCAGCTTGAGTGCTGCTGACATTAAAAGGGACATATAATTATATTTACTCATTTTCAGTTATAATACTCATATTCATCACATTATGCTGTTAATAAAATGCTTTGAAAGTAAAAATGAATAAACATGCCCAGCGGGCACCTTGATATCAATTGGATGTCAAACATTAGTCAAGACTTGATCAAGATGCTGTGACATCATTTTAAATTCAGTTTGTTTGATGACAGTTTCTTCCAGAGGTATTTGAAATTGGTTAATTGTACAGTATACAGTATGTAGGCCAATATGTTTGATCTTCAATTTACATCAAATCAACATCAAGTTTTTGACATCAGTTTGATTTGCAGATTTTACCTGTTTTTCAACTTTGATGCCTTTTCAACATTAATTGACCACTGGGTGTATGCTATTGACTTATAGAGTTTTAAGCACAGCCATTTAAGCACAATTTTTTTGGTGGACACTAAAGTCTTCCAGCTTTGTGCTGAAATATAATCACACTTAAAAGACTGCTTTATTCAATCAAATGAGTGGAATGCAATGAAGTGTTCCAGTTATTTATAATTGAAAGGTCTAATATTTTTTATACACAATATTTCTAATCCTAAAAAAAAGTTTGGAAACCACTGGTATAAAGCATGAGATAGCAGTGGATCATTTCTCAGTTTTGCATCGAGGGCACTTCAGAACGTCAAGCTAAAATCAGTTTTTAACAAATACTAATGAATCAAGTCTAGCTGTTGCATTAATGTCAAGGTCACATTATTCATTCTGAAGTTGTCATGGTACGTTCCAGTTATCTTATTGTCTCCATAATTAAATATTGCAAACTTGTATAATGAAAATAACAGGTGATAGAAAATCTAGATGTTAGAAGTTTATACATGATTATTTTGTAAATCATATATTTTTCTTCTTAGTTCATTTTTGTTCTGTCAATAAATGTGTTTATAAAATGAGACCCACTTCTTGTTTTCTATTTAAGAAAAGCTAAATCATCTGAAGTAAATCTCAGACATCAGTCACTTGATTCCGGCAGAGATCTGAGGGGAAACAGCATCAGAAGTATGTGGAAAGCAGGCGATTGCCAAGATCCCAGTGTTCTTTTCCAATTAAACACATGAGAATGCTCCGTACCCTTGACTGTTGATGTCGGACTGATACTCCCTTCAGCTAAACCATCAAGGTCACAGATACGAAAAGACAGATGATCCAAAAAATGTTTTTCAACTTTAATGCTCTTGGCTTCTGATAAAACATTTAATATTCTGCTTTAAAAATAAACATCAGACTGGATCAAATTATACAATGATCCACTTATTATACAGTGATCTCTGAGCCGATGTACAATTGAGCTCTTTGTCTTTCAAACATTGTTAGCATCTGCAATCAGCATTTATCATAACACGTTATGTGACCGGATATTGTGTAAATGTAAGTAAGATCAAAGGTTTGCAAGATCTCACCATGAAAACTAAGTTAGACAAATAAGCATTGGCTTTTCCTCACACTCAGATACATTTCCTGAAAAGCTAGGATTTAAGTGTATAATTAATACATAAATTAGAGTCTAATATGTTACAATTTTTGTCATATTTAAGGATTCATTAAAAAACACATTTTAGTACATATTAAGACTGAAAGTTACATTCTCTGTATTTATCATAAAAGTTCTCAGAAACATGTTATGTAAGATTGACAGGTTTTGTAAAAGGCAATAGCAGATTTGATAATACAGCATGATTACATGTTGTCTTTGTTATTGGACTCTTTGCATTTTCAGCTAACACATTAAATCAGAACTTGTAACTATTATAAGGGGATGATTGTATATGGAAAGATCAATGTCAGTGTTAATTAGATGTGGTACATCATCACAGACCCCAAGCATCCTGTCTGGATCACTTGTTGTGAAACATGAGGGGTTTGACCATTCCCGCCAGCACTTTTGGCAGCTGCGATGCAATGACCTCCGACATCATCTCTGGAAACTCCACCTTCATGGCGTCCGCCTGGATGTATGTGCTCAGACAGTAGAGATTGACCTTCTTTACAATCTACACAGAGATAAACTCAACATTACAATTCAAGCTCATCTATCATTCTTTGTGCACTCTGATATCTAACAAGTGATGGTGTGAATATGTGACGTATTTCAAATGAAAGATTTGATACATGCAATAAACTATTCATTTGATGTCGACGTCACACAGCTTATCACAATGTGTTCTTAAACAACAGATTAGAGGGTTTCACACCAAGGAAAATAACTGAAACTATGACGTTTTATTAATCATTCTGATTCTATAAAAATATGGAAGTCCAAATCACAACTACATTGACATTGAAACAGAGTAATGTAACGCATTGCTGGAATCACTGTCATAAAGACTTTTTCCAGCTCATGTGCGATTAAACACTGACAGCCAATCAGAATCAAGTATATTTAGTCTATAGCTCCCCATTGTATTATTTTACTCATGCTGTACCTCATGCATGGCGTCCATGATTTTGGTCAAATGGTAGAATCTCTGTGAGCTGGCCACCACTCCTTTCTCCTTCAGCTGGATGGCTTTCGTCAACTCGCAGATGTAGTTCTGTCTCATTTCATCAAACTGTGTTTGACTCTTCAAGCCTTCCAGAGGAACTGTCACAAATGCATCACGTTAAATCATTTCCAAAGAACTTCTACCAGTGGTTATGTTAGAGTTTCCTGCAGCATTAGTTACAGATAAATGAAAACTTCTTTGAGCTTTCACCATGCATAAAATGTTCCTTCTGTAAATCACTGAAAAGATTATGACGGCTGAAATTGTTAGTTTGGAATTGAAACTTAGTTGGACTTTTCAAGGTCTCACAGTTTGCCAAACACGTACTGTATCTCTGTCTATCCATGCCGACTGGCACGGGGCCAAATGGTTTAAAATTGTCCAGACTGTTAATATTCCATTCTAAAAAAACAAACTGGCCTGTAGAGGGTCAGTCAGTAAGAGTTTTACGAGTCCGAGAGGATTTATTACCGGTGTTGAGGAGCATCAAAGCCTTCATGCACAGAAACTCTTCCTTTGTCACTTGCAAGTTGGCAAATTCCCGTGGAACAAACTGCATAGCCAAACACAAGTCGTAGATCGGAGACCTCCTCAGCTGATCACTAAAATGTAAACAGCTCTATGAGAACACTAAGCATTCTTCAATGTCAGTTGTTTACTGCATATACAATATATCCACAACTGTTAACTGAATGTAGCTATTGGGATTCTAATAGCCAGACACATTCCAGAAATAAGGTACAAAATAGGTAAAGGTCCATGATAAAGCCCCTGTTGCACTCACAGAAAAGTTAATTTTTGTTCTTCACTTGTGAGTTTGAAATACCTGAGCTAAAGTATTCTGTTAGCAAATGTGTGCTGGGAACTATTCTCTTAAGAGCACAATAAATAAAAGAAAACAGTGAGAAAGCAGCGTTTAAGAAAGCATCTGATCTTAGCTACAGTATGTGGATATGTTTGCTCCAGATCTCTGCAATTCAGGATTCTGGCCGAATCATGTCAGGTCACACTTATTTATATAGCACTTATTTATCACATACAATTGATTCAGTGCAAGTAGATTTATCATATAAAGAATTAAAACCAGAGTCAATATCACTTTGAATTGGAATTACTATTATGTAATGGGTTTTTTTCACTGCATGGTACGGCACAGTATGGTTCGGTACGGTTTAATTTTGGGGGGATTTCCACTGGGTACAGTACCTGGGTACCTAGTCCTTTTTTTTAGTTCCACTTCAGTTGAGGTTCCAAGTGAACCGTAACATTACCAAAACGTGATTTGTAAACATTGCTGATCAGAGATTGGCAGGTGAGGATCATCACTACCTGCGGCAATGAACTTGCGACACAAACGCAAAAAAAACGCTAGATTTAAATCAGCACAGCAAGCGAAGGAGCGAACGCAACTATTTTGAACAAGCCAAACCAACCCAAAAAAAACAGTTTCGTTGTCTGTTGAGGAAGTACAGACGATCCTCCCATTGATAGCAGAGAAGTGGATCCAGCGACACCATGAAGGGGCGACACGAAATAAAATGCTTTTCATAAGTCGCGGCAGTAGAGGCAGCGCAACAATAACAACGCGAATAATCCCACTCACTCTAAAGCAGTACTAAACTGAAGTGGAAACGCGAACTGAGCCATGCCATACTGTACTGAGCCATACCGAGCCGAGTGGTACCACGCAGTGGATACGTGCCATAATTACCACAAGCCAATGGTGGTTCAAAGGTATTTACCAGCCAGTGCCAACTTTTCAATAAATTTCACTTTGCCACTTTTTGATTTTGGTAGCCCAAACAAGCTTTGCTTTGGCCTGATTTTGTTTCGAAATGATGTCGCACCACTTTGTTTTCTAATTTTGCTAGTATACCAGGGGCCTTCACTCTTCAAAAGATTTTAATTCTGTTTTTTACTGTTACTTACTGACTCAAGATGAGATCAGGCGCAAAGTACAGGTAATCAGTGGTGACATTCTGAAAGGTTCTCCAACCCAGCGAGAACAACATTAAACCCATCCAGGAATACTGGATTAACGTCATCTGGTCATTGATGTGCAAATTGCGAAAACCTGTTAAACACAGAAGTAACTTTTTTTCCATTATAAAGAACCTTTTGTGCAAATGGAAATGTTCCACAGTCGAGGGTTAGATTCCAATAAAGAACGTTCATCTTTAAAAGTGAAACTTAAAATGTTTATATTAGGCTGATTGTAAAGGTGTTACCTGGAAGAGACTTGGACCATCTGACAATCCAGAGCAGCTGTCTCTCACAGAGTCTATTGAGACTGTTGAGGAGAAGGTGGGGAAGCTCTGGTTGTGAGCTGTCATAGCCAGAGTAAACCACCTGTGGCTCAATGTTCTCCAGAATGCTGATCATCTGAGGGGACAGCTGCAGCTCACGGATCGCTGGCATACAGTGCAGGGAGGACACATTTTGACCATCAGCCAGCAGGGACAACGGATCCTGGAACATCAGCGATGGACTCAACCCCATGACCTTCATACCCGTAAACCGCTTCATCTTCCGGCCTGAAACATAAATGTACTATAATGAGGGTCTGTCTTGATCACCTTCTCACTTTTATTCAATATGCTGGGGTTATAAATAGATTTCTTTTCAAATTGATCACTGACAGTCCCAGTCCCTGTTCACTTTCACCTATAGAAATAAGCAGCTTGGACATTGTTCTAAACATCTTCTTTTGTCTGATACTGAAGAAAGTCCTGTTATTTGGGTTTAGAACAACACGAAGATGAATAAATACTTTACAATAAAGTCCCCTTAATTAATGTTACTTGCAATCTTTTAACTTTATCATTGTTAGTTTCAGTTAAAAAATAATCCAAGCCCAGATCTATTAAACAATTTTAACAGACTTCTCATTTCAGTAATGTATCAGTAAATGCTGGACTTAACGTTAACCAAGATAAATAAATGATTCAGAATTATGTTTCATTGTTTATGCTAACTACTATAGTTAACTAATGTTAATTCTGTATATTAACCTTGATAAGACTGGCCTTTGGAAAATATTCAACATTGTAAAGTATGACTGTCCATTAATGTCTATTAAGTTTTAAGAAGCTTTAGCATTTTTATATTTAATATATAAAATATATACAAAACCCTAATATGTACAAAAAAAAAATGTCACATGAAAGATACCTCCAAGCATCATCCCTGCCTGGTAGCACTTTCTAAGACGACATGCAGGACAGTTTTTCCTCCTGATTTTATCAACAATACAGTCGTTCCGTCCGGCACACAGGTAGTTATGGTGACCTAGACAAGAGACAAAAAGAAAAATTATTAAACCAATGAATGACTATGTAAGGGAAAAAATCTGTCAACACAGATGCACATAAATGATTCCAGTTCTCCATCAGAGTAACATGTAATTTTTAAAAGAGGATGATTTTGTGAGCACAGCAAGGGAAAGAAAGATAAAGGCACAGAGTGAATTGGCTTGAAGCAAGGCTGTGAGGGCATAGTGACATGGCCATGGTCAGACATAGTGGCTCTTACATATCTGTCCTCAGTGATAAGAAGAATAACAAGGCAGAGAAAGAACACGGTGAACATTGGTCCAAATAATAATAACAGTCTTCTGGGAGTCTGAATGCACCATGACTCACTTACGTTGAAACACAATATAAAAGTTTCTGTGTGCAACAACACTTACGAAACACTGAAAATATTAAAAACCCCTATGCAATCGCAAGTTATATTTTGTAGCTTGTAGTCCACATATTTTGTTTGCTTTCAGGGCATCTACTATAAGCTAATGTGTTATTTAAAGACATTTAGCATGTGAGCAAAAAAAAAATTCAATTAGCCTTGGTCCGCTAGGAAAATGCAATTTTTTGCCAAATCAAATGCTCTTTAAAATTAGATTGTCCCACCTCCAATATCCTCATGGCTGTGAGGTAACTGAAGACTATTGGCTATCCCTTAAATATGTCCTGCTCGGACTTCATGTTTGGGAAGTTTCCTGTTTCAGGAAATACATCAACATTACAGGAGAGAGGAAGTGCAGTCTGCAAATTTCATGATAAATCAATATAGTTCAAGACAGAGCATTGCATTTTGACAGAATTATTACAATAGTTTTAGTATGTTGCTCACCCTCAACAGCTCTCTTGAAAAACACCTTGCAGCTTCCACAGGTTAGAACTCCATAGTGGCAACCTGAAGCCTCGTCTCCACATATAACACACAGTCTTTGAGATGGAACCCTGAATGGAAGCAAGACACAATATTCTATCACATCCTTAATAACAATGGCTCAAAAAAGTTTTTGTTTTGGACTAAATGGTTTTAAACCTGCAGATGTTACTTGATGGTATTTTACATTTAATGTATGCATTTAGCAGAGACTTTTATCCAAAGCGCTTTTCACTGCATTCAAGGTGCACATTTACATTTATCAGTTATTGTTTTTCCTGGGAATTGAACCCATGACCATGGCATTGCTATAGCACCATGCTATACTGTTTGAAATGAAACACACACATTTCTTAGTGTTCCACAAGTGTCCAAATTGGGTCAGCGTACAATATGTTCTGACCTCTGACTTTCTGATTAAGTGATTTTTAATGGTTAGCTCATTCAGTGCTAAAGTAGATGTGCTTAGTCCTGCTCCTTTAAAGAACTTGGTTCTGGCCCACACCAAGTGGATGTAATATGTAAATCTAAAATATTTGTGCAAAATTATTTATTTTTTATTATTTTCATTATTATTATTTTTAGGAGCAGAATTAAAAACACACTCTACATGAGTCATAATAAAAAAAAATTATAAAATTACCTTGAAACAAATTTCAGGAATAATTACAATGAGATTGTGTGTGTGTGTGTGTATGTGTGTGTGTGTGTGTGTGTGTGTGTGTGTGTTTGTGCGTACACACACACACACATACACCCACACACACACACACACACACACGAACACATGTATAATGTACATGTACTGTACTTATAAGAAGTACTTATTTATTACCCCTAAAGGTCTTTTTTTATATAGTATATAACTCTATTTATATTTTCTATTATATTTTCTATTTTTTATTTATTGGTTACCATTCAGTTAAAATAAGAGGAATTCTCAATGAATTGGCCACAACCCACAACCATGGTGTCAAATTTGGTTTAGTATAAAAAAATAAAAAAATAAAAATAAAAATCGATCGGCTCCATTTTGAAGGATTTGGGGTAACAACAGAAAACTTGTTCTATTGTGCATATGATAAAGTTAGTCTATTTCAATATAAAATGATAAATACAAATTTGTAAAGGTGACATTTCCAAAATAATCATTATTCTGAATAATTAAATTAAAACTACACAAACACACACGTTTAATACTTCTTCTTTAAAATCAGACAATTAACGGCTTTATTTCGCTTAAATTCAAATCTGAATGAGGCACAACATAAATGATCATGCTTACCCAGGGAATGCCGTGTAAAGTGTGTGTGAGCGCGAGATGAACCCATCTGGCGAAGAGTATCCAGCGTGCTCTTCATTCATAGTAGCGCTCTGATACCAGAACGGAGAGTCCTTGGGTGAAATCCATTTGGAAATGTCCGTTTTGGGCATCAGGGCAGCTGCGCTTGTTCCATCGAAATTCAACATACCTCTGCCGAGAGAAGGCGATACTCTTCTCGGTGGTGGCAAAACCACTGTAGATTGAGTCATGTCCAGCTGAAAGTTAGAAGAACTGTCCACAACTACCTGCTGGGCTGCTTGAGATGAGAGCAAAGCTGAAGACTCCTCAGTAAACTCACACTGCTGTTTCTTTTCTGCTTGGTCGTAGCAGCTTTCCAATGCGCTGATGTTTAAGCCTATGTCGAAATCAGTGTTCGGTGGCTGCATAATAAGAGAATGCTCATTCTCATCTTTAATAAACGAACACTCTGAAACATTTGACTCCTTGGGAAGAAGCGCTTTTGCGTTCCACTGTCCGCTTTCGACTTTCAGAAAGTCATCCATGTGACCTGTATATGTGGTGGTACTGAGAGGCAAGTCCAGCAGAGATAGCTGATCCAGAGCGTCGCTGCTTGATCCAGGCGCGCTGCTGCGTAAAGACCCCGCGTCTCCAAAACCACGCTCGGAGAACCTGCCTTGCCCGAAACACTCATCCGTGAATTTTTCTATTAAACTACTTATTCCAGTCTTCGCCTCTGTGGAATCAGCGAAAGAAGTGTTCACAATGTCCATCCTGCTGTTAGATTTGGATTCCATAATTAAAAATCTGGCCGGCAAGAAGCGTCCTCACTGGTTGCTTGGATGTTGTAAACTGGCGTATAACCTTCTCTGTGTATTCCTCCTTGTGGTAAGAGGCTGTACAAAAGTGTCCCCTGCGACTTATTCCGAAATCTATAACAACGAGACGTTGCTCTGTTAATTAAAATATTTAGCCTATTTTATAAAAGTTTTTTTTTTAACTGACAATGAAAGGTAAAGGTTTGTAGAAAGAGAAACTCTCACCTTTTGGCTACAAGTCAATTACACAAAATCAATCTCCTGAAAGAGTGTGACGAAGACACCAAAATACAAAAACGGAGAACTGGTGGTCATTGATGACGTCGCGAAATAAAATGCATTGTAATGTTATCCAACATGCTCCAGACACATGCTCCACATGATGTGTTCAGAACGACTGAGGAGAGAAAAACGTCCTTCTAATATATCTGCGCAGAAGTTACACATGGAGAAGATTTGGACACGTTTGGTTCCAGACTGAATATGAAAATTAGGCTATTTACTAGCATCTGCATCATAATCCAACTGAAACTGTCTGTGAAGTCTATGCTCAGCAAAGTCTGTAAAAACAAAGAAAATAGTGTGGTTTTATATGGTGGAAGATCTTTGTTTGAGGTCATTCATTAATGTGATGTGAACATCCTGTACTTGTGTGCTCAGTTTCAGAAGGCCGGTTAAGAGCTCAGTTGAAGCTCATTTCCTTACAGAAAAGCTAGATTTACCTACTTATAAACTTAAAGCATTGTTTAGTCCATGCATGTATTATTATTATTATTAATAATAATAATAATAATATTCTTTATTTAATGTTTGACAATGCAATGCAGGTTTTCAATTTAGCCTACTTCATTGAGCAAATCATTAACAAGTGCCTAACACACCAAAGTTTGTTAAAATCTTAATCTTAAAGCAACGGTTTCAACTACAGATTTTAATTTCTTCTCTTTCCGCATTCCCATTTTCGGTGAACACAAACACCCACTCACATACAAGTATTCAGGTTGCTATGGATACAGGAAGTATAACCTTTCACTTAGTAGCAACGTCACAGTGGCATAAATTCAGATTAAGTAATTGCAGCATCTTTTCTATTAAAGCAAGTTAATCTATCTCTATTTTTAATCTAAACAATAACAACAACTAAAAGGCGAAGGCTAAGCAAGTAACCATTTCTAAATACATTGCAACATTTATTTTTAAGATAAGATACAACATATCACAATAAAACACTTTAAGAACGATGGCCCATTCTGCAAGGTTATTGCAAAATGCACTTCCTTGTACAATCATGGTAGAGTTAATAAAAAGTATACATACATACTTAACTTTTGAGCAAAACCCTAACAGAATGTATATCTCATTACTGCCTTTTAAAGCTTTTCAGTTTTTTTGTGGCAGACATTTGCAACCTCAAAGCTCAAATGTCGTTATCTAAATTGAGAGAGATTGTAACTCCAAGTTAAAGTTTACCAAATCAAACATTTCCTTCAGCATTCTGATAATTTTCTTATTCAAATCCTTCTGTTTTTGCATAAGTTGAATTATTCTCCTTATTCTAAAAACAATTTCTTGCTGCTCCATCCATTGAGGTTCCATTCTGTTTTCCCCTTCATTGCTTCTTCTTTTGCTTTTTGGCTTATGTGCCCCAGTTTCTCTGAATCCCTTCTACGAGAACATCATCAAAGTGAACTTCTAGTTTACCAGGTTCGTTATCACAGTTTCTGAGTGAGAATTGATCATGGATGGGAAATTCCACATTTATATTAGATACGACAGTCCCCATGACATAATGTGGTATATTTTGTGTAAAAATATGTTAATACTTGTTTCTGAATGCTGAAATCTTACAAAGTTACTGCCCCTCTACAATCAAACACAACAATATCTGCTTAAAAATGAATAAATAAAAAATAATCACTGTTATTTGAGTGCAAGTAGGCTAAAATGCCATGTCCCCAAGTAAGTTTGCATAACGTCTCTGTTACGTATGTAACCCTTCAGGGAACGGAGACGTCACGTCGGTCAAGTCGTTTAGAGAAACCAATCTACTTTGAGTGTAAACTAAAAGAGCCAATGCACATTGGCATGTGATTACTGCATCCAGCTGCCGCTGATCACAACGTGAGCATAAAAAGGCAGCAGGTGCAAAGCATATCAGTATTTCGCTACCTAGACGCTCAACGGTGGTACAGCAGCTGTGGCTACGTGGTGAGTTTTAGCAATCCGACACTAAACCGGGGCATCTCAGTGCCTCTGCCCTTTTTAAGGTGAGAACGCAGGAGGATATTGGCTCCACACGAAGGCTATAGAATCTAGAGAACATGTTGGGGGTCACCCAGTCCACAGCTCTACAAATATCCGTCAGTGAGGCACAATGAGCCAGCGCCCAGGAGGATGAAACACTTCTAATAGAGTGAGCTCACAACCTGAGCGGGCAGGGCACAAGGCCCTGTAAGAGCCTCTGCAACAGACAAAGATCTGGTCTGAGGTTCTAAAGCTTTGTGTCTGGTCTATGTAGCATCTCAACGCTCGGACAGGACAGAGACAAAACTAGGGCTGGGTCTGCATCCTCCATGGGCAGCACTTGCAGGCCTACCACTTGATCCCTGAAGGGAGTAGTTGGAATCTTGGGCTCATAGCCAGGCTGGGGTCTCAGGATTACCTGGGAGTCAGCCGGCCCAAACTCTAGGCACAAACTGTAGACCGAAAATGCAGGTCCCTTACCTTTTTGTTGGAGGCCAGTGCAGGCAGGAACAGAGTTTTCATTGAAAGAAACGTTATCTTAACTGACTGCAAAGGCTCAAATGGGTGCTGCTGTAGTGTTTTAAGCACCAGAAACAGGTCCCAAGAGGGTATGGAGGAGGGTGAGAAATGGTGTCTCGCTAAAATGATGGTGTCCACTACCTCTTGGGGTAGGTCACCAAGAACCTCCGCGTCCCTTCCAGAAACCAAACATGAAGTTTCCTGAGGTGTGGACTTGGGCGCCACAGGGTGCCCCATCTCTGAGTCAGTAGATCCTTCCTCAGAGGAAACTGCCAGGGAGGGGCTGTCGCGAGGAGCATTATTTCTAGGAACCATGTCCAGGTCGGCCAATACAGCACCACTAGCAGGAGCTGCTCCTCATCCACCCTGACCTTGCACAGCATCTTGCACAGACCCAGAATGTGAATTGCATGAAGTGCAGAGCCTTCCAACTCCAAAGGAGGAGGTGGTGGGGGAGATGTCTTGACGGTTCCTTGCCTTGAACCATCTCAAAACGCCCTTTGAGACGGTTCAAAGAAAGGCGCACCACTAACTAATCTAGGCAGTTGATATGCCAGTGCAGTTGGGGACCTGTCCATACCCCTGACACTGTGTACTTGCACGTGGCCCCCCAGTCGGTGGTGGGGGCATCCATGTAAACCACAGCATGCCTGGGTTCACTCTGCTGGGAGGAAGTATTATTAGGACACAACTGCATTGCAACTGACCGCATATGCCCCCTAGCTGCACCAACGTCGAGGATAGTGAGGGAGGAGGAACCAGCAGATTGGTTTCCGGCAGAAAAAGGTGCCGTGCAATTGGTAGAAAATGACACTGTTGTCTGCTAAAGAAAAGCAGCGACACTACAAGGCTCGTTGTGATTGTTATTGTGACTACAAGGCTTGTTGTTTCACACCCTGAAGGCAGATATACCTCAATAAAAAGAAGGGGAGGTGCAGGAAGGACATAAAGGAAGGAAGTGTGTGTGTGTGTGTGTGTGTGTGTGTAGGTGTGTGTGTGTGTGATGTGCATGTGAGAGGGAGGGCAAAATAATAGGTTCTCTAAAACTATAAACTTTCAATAGTAAAATACAATAAACTTATTTTGTAGCTTAATAAATGGACAGCATAACAAATTAGAGCTTATAATAAAAGGTATAACAACTTACTTTAATGTGATAATAGGCCCTATATCCTATACATTTTATATACAGAACCATTAATCTGTAAATATTGTAAATTGCTTCCTGTATTAGGCGACATGTTGAAATATACTGTTGTTTAGCTGTGTGATGTCCACCCTGTCATGTCCTGTCCACCCTGTTTCCCCCTCTGTCCACCCTTACCTTAAAGTTTTTGAGATATTACTAAATAAGTTCAACAAATGCTACGCATATTTTTGTGGTTACTTTTAGGCAATGAAATGGTGAAATGAAATAAGTTCAAATGGTTCCAATAATGAATTTAAATGTATTTTTATTCTAAAAGAAATGTGTTGAAATTATGAATATCAAAAATAAAACTTTTTTCAAGATAATGCCCGATTATGAACAGTTTGTTAAAATAAATTTGCAGAGTAAGAAAGAAAATGTAAATATTACAATAACTGTGTATTCAAAACACTTGTTAATTTAGATGAGAATGTCTTGTAACAGGGTGGACATTTGGTCCTTGTTAAGTTACCAAGCTAAAATATGCGCCGAATAGTAAGAATGACCCATATCTCTTTAATCAAACACACTTGATTCAGTTCATCAACTCATTACTAGAGACTCATAGACTTGAATTGGGTGCGCCAGGCAAAGGAGAGATGCAAAATGTTCAGTATTGGAGGGGCTTCAGGAGCGTTATTTGGAACCACTGGTATAGGCAATATGATTGATATTGTAAACACCACTAATTATATCATGTTCCGTTTTCACCTGTTTTTTTTTTTTTGTTGTTCAGCCGTCACTGACAACAACTGATTAGCCTTGGTTGTACGATATCAATTAAGGCACAAAACAAGCGAAGACATTTTCTCTAACACTTCTCACATCAGAGTGCTCAGCTGAAGGGTTTAAAGTGACCAAACAGGTTCTTTTCTTAACTTTCTCGCATCTTCAAGGCATTATTTCCAGTCACCTTGGCAACCAAGCTTCAGTGAGCTGTGACAGTGGTGTGATCACAAACTCTCTCTTAAGAAAAAACTAAAATTTGATCTTGTGCTAGCATAATTAAACATTTAGGGTCCTATATTTATATTTTAACATTCTTAGTGCAAGGTCTAAAGCACACGGCGCAGATGCACATAGTATGTGTCCAAATCCACTTTTGCTAGTTTAAGGATGGGGAAAACGTTCAGCGCACTGTCTACAGGGTTGTCCCTATTCTCTTATGAGTAATGGGTGAGTTTTGGGCATAATGTGCAATAAACCAATCAGGGTCTCGTCTCCCAGTCCCTTTAAGAGCCAGGTGAACTCGCACCATGGCAAATATGCAATTTCATGGCTGAATTTGCAAACGCAAAGACAGAATACGTCTCCAGAGAGGAAACAGATCTGCTCGTGCATGATTAAGTTACTTAGTTACTTTTTATTTAAATTACTGCATTGCATTACTCTTTAAATCTGGGCTGTTTTAATATAAAAAGTTATATTTTGGGCAAATTTAAAAGCCATTTCACACCAAAAGCCTCAGGCTAAAGGAAATGTAAATTCACGTATGTAGAGTAAAAAGCAGAAGAATTAAGTTCAAAACTCTTCAGTAATAAACAATAAGTTTATCTTGTGTCATTTTTCTCATTAGTATGGTTGAATTGGACCATTGAAACAATGCAGCAAATTGGTTAATAAAATGGGATTAAATACATAAAGGATATTTGCATCATTTAACATATTTAATTATTACAGCTTTGAGTCATATTCTGAGTTGCCTTTAATTGTTATTGTATTAATTTTGAGGAAAACTAAAAAAAAAAAAAAAAAAAAAAAATATGATAGAGCCATTAGAGTATAATATTGTATTTAATGAATCTCTGGAATACCTCATTCTGATTGTTCAACCTTTTAACATTTTTGCATAATGTATACAAAATAATAGTGTCAGTCCATCATGTCACTTTTTCTTATAAAATAATTTTTACTCAAATCAGTACTTAATGACTTATTTACTTGTTTGATCGTTATACAAAAAATATTTGCCTGCTCATTTAGTGTCTTTCAATGTGATAAATAATAATAATAATATTATTAATAAATTGGAAAATTTGATTCTGATTAGTCAATAATTGAATAAAACGTGACAAATCCAGTCAAAATGTCATGTCCATTTATGTATGTTTTTGTGAAGTAGCAATGTAACAGTAAGCTAGATAATGCACAATGAGATTAGACTGAAAAAAAATAACTCAAAATAATACAAAACTGCTACTCGTGTTGGGATGTAAGCAAGCAAGCTGTTATTGAGGTCAGAGCTTTGGTAGTCAAGTCAGCCAATTCTGATAAAAGCTTTTGTCTATTTCTGACTCATTTCTAGACAGAGAAACACCTGGTAAATTAAACCTGTATGGGCTGCACTCAACACACAGGTGGTGGGAGGCTCTCGAGAGGTCAGGTTGAACTATGATGTAACATCCCTACTTGTTACTGTGAGACCAGAATTTAAAATAGCCTGTGTGTCATAATAGCAGCGGTTTACAATTGTTTCGTGTAATCTACCTATCCCCATGACTTTAATAGTGATCTGAACCTCTGGGCTGAACAGAATAAGAAGGAAGGTCAGGTATGGGTTTCATACTGTAGTTGAGTTTCTAACAAGGCTCAATAAGTTGAACTCAAAAAGTGTCTTGCAGTGGTTGAAAATGGTAGCACTGGAGGCTAATAGGTTCTTGGTGGTTTAATGCTTAAGTCTTCACAGATCTTTTGCTGGTAATTTACACTTTTTCTTCTCAACAAATTTCTTTGCAAGTTCGCAAAAAAAAAAAGAAGACTATTATTGACAACAAAGATCTTGATTGTCTGGAAGTCACACTCTAATCATTTGTGTGTGTGTGTGTGTGTGTGTGCCAATTTATGTCCCACATTTCCTCATCAAAAATTACTCATAAGTAATTGATCAGGCTTTGATTAGAATATCCACTTAACTAATAATTATGCACACACTATCTAATAATATTTGCCAGTATTAAAAATGTTTTTGTGAAAAGTGCTGAAAACAATTATCACTCAGTGCTACTAAATTAATAACACTATTTCAAAACAAAGTGGCATTTTTAATAGCCATACTCATCAAACAAAGCATTTATCAAAAAAAGCAAAAAAAAAAAACAAAAAAAAAAACCCTCAGGTTTTAAATAGGAATTATGCAATTCTTAGAGGGTTTACTGGCCTTTAGAGGGCCTTGGGTGTTACCACACTGACAATTCAGAAATATGTGTTATCTAATCATTTTTTGTGGTAGACTTTTTATCTCTTCACTTTCAGTTCAGACTGCAGTGAAAAGCTTTTGCAATTAAAACATTTAAATAAAAATAAAAATACCATCATTATATTATATGTAGTTTAATTATACAGTAAAAAAAAGATAAAGGCTATATTTTAAGATTTGAAATACACTACAAGTTCACACATTCAATTCACTTAAGTACACATCTTTTTCACAAGGGAGATCTTGCTCATCGGGCAGTTATTAAATACAACTATGCAGAATAACATATTTTGTTCCTTCAATAGGTTTGGGACATATAATTGATAAGTGAACAACTGGTGGCCAAACTATTACAAACCCCACTACCAAAATGAGGGATTCATTACCTCAAAGTAACTACCTGTAGTAAACGTATTAGGGTTTATAGTGTGAAAGAACAACTAGTGTTAAAGAAACATTTATTTTTACCTCTTCATTTTTTATTATAAATATACAATTGACTCTATAGTAACACTGGCACCTTATAACTGTCAGACTTCACACATTGAATAATTAATAATTAGAATTATTAAAACATCTGTAGTGGACCATGATTAAAATATGATAGATTTACAAAATCATTAACACCAAGCGAAACACAGTACTTACACATTTACAGTGACATTAGGTCTCAGACTGACATCTGTTCTGGCTCCACTATGCTCAGCTTCAGTGAAAACACAGTATGATGAAATCCAATAAAATTCAGTCAAAACACATTTGGTCTGATGTGTAGGCACTGTGTTTTGGCTTGGTTATGGCATGGCAAGCAGAATTATTAGCATTGTCAGTCCCAAAAACATATTCTGAAATGTAATAACATTTTTAATTAATTTAATTTCAGCTTCATTTTTGCAGAATTAATGCTCTCCAGAGGAAACTTTGCTTATAAAACAAGCAAAAGTGACTTAATGTTGAGTAATGTAATAGAGTAATTTTCACAACTTACTCTACCGGTCAAAACATGTTTTGGAGCCAGTTGAATAATTTGCTTGGACTAGTATTAATTTAGTCATCATTTTTTTATTCTTTAAGACTGTCTATGACTTATTTTAATGTCAGTTGCATAAAAATGTAGATCTGATTTTAGAATGAAACTCCTTTTGTTAACTGCTAGTTGGTCAGACTAGTTATTAAGACACAATCTTACAATGGCTTTGTTTATGCAACTGAACCCTAAGGAAATTAAAAAGAAAATTATCTTCTGCTTTAAGAAAAAAGCCTATTTAAGTATAATTAATAATTTTAATATCCAAGTTCTGATATGTTATTAAATATTTAGAAATGTATTTTCCATGTATTTAAATGTCATAGTATTTGTTGTACTACCATTATTTTATGATATTGCAAAAAAATATATGATAATAACAATGTGTATTATATTATTAACAATCTAATGAGAATCACCGCTGAGGATAATGAGAAAAACTACAGGTTTTGTTGACTGGCTAGTCTCTCTCCGAGTCTCCTGACTAGTTCTGCCAGCTCCTCCGTCTGACGGGACATCTCCTCCAGCAGCTCATAGCGTAAACTAGAGATGTCCTGCTTTATCTCCTTTAGTTCCCCTGGAAGACACAAAGAGATTGATAAAGACCTTCTATCGTCAGTGATATGCTTAGATAACTGGATCATTACATGACTGACACACAAACAGAAGTGCAACAACCTAGAAAAGTAGTTCCAATGGAAACCACATTTTAAATAAAAAATTAAACCTAACCGTGGGAGCCGTGGGAACGGAACGATCCGGTGGAGTAAATGATAAAGAGAGACACCTGCCTCGCTCTGTTCCCACGGATCTCAACCCGGCTCCACTCGTCACAATAACCAGAAATAAAAATATAAAACAGTTTAAAGGAAACACTTTTAGAATAAGAAAACAACAGTTTAATAATAAAGGGATTTTAGTTTGGAGGACAGAAGTCAGACAAATGATCACAAAGTCCACAACATTGTACCTTCATTAACTTCATCTCCCTCTTTGTCAGTCTGTGCTTTGATGACATATCGTTTGATCAGCCGTTTCATGATCCTCTGTGGGGAGAAAAAATAGCACCAAAGTTATTGAGGCATTTAGTAACCTATACTGGAAATCTAAATTGTTGTCTCTAATTATTGTTCAGCATTCCGGTGACTTGTCAGCATTGTGTTTTACCTGGTAACGACTTGTATAAGGTGAATTCTTCTCACTGGACTCTTTTTGTTTACCCAACTGAAAGAAAAAAATATATATTTGTGAATATCCAACCAAAAATTTTATATTCTTTCAATAATTCAAAAGCTCCTGATGTTGTTGCACAATCTGGCCATAAGAGGGAACAAAAGACCAATAAAAGTAACATTCAAAGGAAAACTTAGGCAGTAACATTGAGAACCTCACATCATTATAGAAATAAAACTGAATGCAACATTTTGAGAAAACTGAGAAAACATCAAGATGCATTTTTAGTCATTTAAAGGAGTCATATGATGCAATTAAAATTTTTCCTTTCTCTTCGGAGTGTTAAAGCTCTTGGTAAATGTAAAGTTGCAAAGACTAAAGTCTCAAAACCAAAGAGATATTCTTTATCAAAGTTAAGACTCTGCCACGCCCTCCTAAAACGGTTTGTTTAAACACACTCCCACATGTCTACATCACAATGTGAAAATATTTGCGTAATACTGCCCAAATGTTCACACAAAGAAAGAAGTCATGGTTTCAGTAACGGCAGTTAGTGTTGAAGCGGCCATGACAGGGAGATGCTGTGTATCTAGGCAAAAGCACTTTATTTGGCCTTCTGAAAGTAGATGCATTTAGGAATCAATATGATTACTTACAACAGAACAGTAACACATTTTATGGACGACTGTTTCGTGAACCTAGGAGAGGAGGTCATTCTGACATTGCTACGACAATCTGTCACTTCTGAATCAGCTACTCTAAGTATATTTATTTATTAGTTTAAGTATTTGCTACTGAATGTTCAAATGCAGAGTTTTGCACGTCACACGCGCGTGTGTGTGTGTGTGTGAGAGAGACAGTCACATCACAGAGTCAGCTGTGTACTGCAAACACCACAAGCTTAGCTTCATCACTGTCTGTAACATGACTCGGTTTTATCATCAGTTCAAGCCTGATAGGTGAACAAAGGACATTATTAACTATCTTTACATTTATTTTGAAAGATGAAGCTCACGATAATAGATTACAGTGTTCGACCAATCACAATGCACTGGGTCAGTTGGCCAATCAGAGCAGACTGTGCTCGTCAGAAGGAGGGACTGTAGAAAACGACACGTTTGAGAGAGGCGAGGCATAAAGGACCTACGATAATGTGAAGTATTTGAAAAATAATGTGTGTTTGGAATATTAAATCATAAATACATAAATACATAATGATCTTTAAAAAAGCATCATATGATCCTTTTAAGAATGTCTCTCCTTCATCTCACCTCATTGAGCTCCGTGTCTTCTTTTAAATCCTCTTTGTGTCTATGAAGGGGTATTAGCAGGAGCTGTTTGAGTTTCATAGCCAGGCTGATGACGGACTTTGGGCTGGGGATGAGGTTAAATGGCACAGGCAGCGTCCCTCCTTCCTCAAAGTATGAAAACCACAGCTTGGCCCTTGCAAACTTCCACTCCACATCGGCATCGTCCTAGATGCACACAAAGCACTGGCAAATGACACTTCATTCGAAATGCCTTTAAAACTGTTTATTTCCAAATAGGTACGTTTAGAGTGGCATCAAATATTATTTCGCACTAATACATGTATGAATAGTGTTGCTTTAAATAACCGAAATGCAGCACAGATGCACTTCTTAAGCAAACCATTTTACCTAAAGAAGTGTACAATTTAGATTTTAAAATGATACAACATTTTATAATTTGGGGATTTTAGATTGGAGGACAGAAATCACACACACACAAAAAAAAATGTAACTAGGTGTTTGAAAATTATATATAAAGCCTGATAGATAAAGTTCATGTTTGCGTAACTGGATTTTTACGTCTTTACTGATATAGAGAACTTCCTCATGTTACAACTAGCCTCAGTCTTCCCAATCTCAGTCTTCCCAATCTCCCCGACTCTAAATACAAAATAAAATTTGCAGCAATGCCATTAATTGACCATTTTGGGTCCCCAAAGAACCTTTCATGCAACAGTTCTTAAGAGTAAAAAATTTTCTTAGTGTGAAGATCTGCTTAATAATCCCAAGAAACTTTTTCCTCAATAAAGAACTTTTTTTGTGGAATGGAAAGATTCCATTACTGTTAAAGGTTCTTTGTGGAATCATAAATACCAATGAAGAATTTTTCTTTCCGAGAGTGTACTGTATGTAAGAACTAAATGACATCAATCTGAAGTATATGAAACCAAATCATCACCTTGGAATTATAAGGTTCTATCTGCGTTTTGAGGGCAGTTCGAGATAACGATCTTAAAAAGTTTTTGCATTTCAAATAGTGATATGGTGAGCAAGTCTCTTTCATACATCAGTCCCAAAATGTACACAACAACAACAAGAAAATACACATAACATAAATATGTTGTCACAGAATAAGAATATGTGAATTACTCAATTTTGACAAAAAGATAGAACCTTATAATTCCAAGGTGACAAAATGCTGAAACATTAAGGGGCAGTATGACTGTAACAGTGGAGTGTGTTGACATATTAGTAATGGTCAAATAATTAGACCCCAGGTGGCAATAAAATGTATAAAAAATGACGACTTCTGTTTCCTGTTACCACATCAGACCTCTCTGGCGCAATAAATTTGCAATGCATGACCAATTTATATGTCACTGTTGGATGCTACTGTACACTGTGAAAGGCAAGTTGCTTTTACACAAACAGTTGCAGTTTATAAACCCAACTCAATCAATTTATACTGTAACCAGAGAGAACAAATGAAACAGTACAATAAAGATTCTGTATCTCATTTAAAAGGGAGTATGAATGGGAAATGATGGTGCGTGGAAATTTACCCCAGGCCTGTACCATCATACTATCCACAGATCTAATTTCAGAATATGATTACCTCAATTTCCTGAAATGAGTTGTTGATCATGGCTATGAGCATGTTGAGTAAGACGATAACCATGGTAACGTTGTAGACTCCGTAAAGTACATAGCCAATATTCTCAATGAATTTGTGCCCGTTGTTGATGACGACAGACTTGACCTCAGAAAGTCCAAAAATAGCCCAGAATAAAGTTTTAAAGCTTTCCTCAACCCTGGAGTAGAAGAAACAGACGATTAACATGAACAATGTAAAATACTTCTAAAGCATTTATTAATCTTAATTAATTTAATATTTACTTATATATTATTAATTTCAAACGTATTATCTATTAATTTTTAACTAACATTAACAAAAATAAATAAATGATGTAACAAATGTATTGCAAATTGTTAGTTTATGTCAGTCAATCTATTAACTAATATTATTTAATTGGACCTTGTTGTAAAGTATTACCCAAAATGTTGCTTTGTGTCTTCTAGTCTGTCTTTAAGTTTTGAGGTCAAGTTGAGAAAAATAACTTAAATATACAATACAATTAAAAATGTAGTCTTTCTCTTGAACTTGGAATCACTTTCCTCCCTGTATTATCAACTACCTCTGACTAGCAACAGCAAATGGTTTATGGCTCTGTTAAAACTAAAACATAAGGAAAACCCAAACATCCTGTAGAAACACACTGCACACTTTTTCTGAGAAATATTTTTCCCGTTCTTTTCCTCCATATATTAAGGTGACCAAGAGGGGGTTCATGTTCAATTCACTTATTTTTTTTTTTGTGGCCACAACATATTAACTCGTGGGAAAGTGATAAAATGTTGTGGCCACAAGATATTAACTGGTGGGAACGTGATGTGTTGTGGCCATGAGTTCATTTTGTCCAGGTAACAACATCCTTATTTCGTAGCCTCGAGATGCTATGTTGAGGGAACAACATCCATTTCTCATGGCCACAAATTCTGATGTTGAGGGAACAACATATTTTTAACGTGGCCACGAGTTTAATGTGTAAACAAACCTGCATGACCATAGGGTCACCACAATATTTTCTATAAACAATTCTAAGTTGTTCAACTACATGTTTCAATCACAGATGGCGATAGAGAGCCCAGAAATCTGAAGCGTACCATTAAACTGAGTTCATTGTAGGTCTACTTCCGATTGAATAAGCTGCTATTGGTAAATAACTAAAAGAATAATAAAGTGCAGTAAACTGTTTGCTTTAAAAACAAGTGTACCAATTGCAATATCAAGCATTTGGACGAATTGGTGGTACATTTTTATGAATTTTTACAATCTGTGTAGATCTGACTGACCTGACCATCGGTTAGGTTTAGGGAATGGGGGTAGAGCTTCATGCTTAGTTATTTTCTAAAAATCATTTGTTTTCATCCCAAACAAATTCTACAAATTCATATAAAATTCTCATAAGATTGGGCTGGACCTCAATATATAACCTCAAAGCTTCTAGACATCCTAAAACCCACAACAGTCCAATTTTGATTTCACAAGGTCTTTAATGAATTTCACTGTATTTTAATGAATTAGTTCTCTGTTTCATTTTACTCTGAGCCTTTTTACAGAGTATGAAGACTCCAGGACTCTTATTCATTCTCATGTCCACATGGAATGGTAGTCATGATAATTGAATTTGCCAAACGCCTACTTCCAGTATGTCTTTATACATTGCTTCCAAAGGCACTGGGCGTTTTTGTAATTATATAACTTAAAAAAGACACAGATGTGATTCAATTACAAAGGACAAGACAAACAATCATCAAAGGAATTGATGATAATCAACCAGATATGTTCATTGCTTACGTTGTGAATGCACCATTCTGCTTTGCACCACGATAGTATGAGTAGAGGTTAAACATTCCAATCATGAAGGCCACGAACACCATTATGAAGATCACCATGAATTTAAATATGTCTTTCACGGTCCTGCCCAGGGAGATCTGCAAGGGCCCAAAGCTCTCATTTGCCGGTAGAATATACGCAATCCGAGAGAAGCTTAGAACAACTGCAATGGCATAAAGGCCCTCAGAGATCAGCTGAGGGTCTGAAGGAACCCAGTGGACACGAGCTAAAATATATGCAAAAGAAGCTTGTTAAGGTTGAGCATATTATCTTTTCTTCAGGTATTTCAAAAGGTCAAGCTGAAATATATGGTGGGAAAAAAGCAATTGGTAGAAAAAGTGTGAGCTGTCATATTTAGATTTCTACTTGTCAGTGTTGGTTTTGCATTAACCTCTAAACAAAATGAATGTTTCATGAAACATCAGTCTGCAGATGTCCTTGGAAAAATTATTTCATTGACAGAAATATTGACACTGACATTTTCCAAAAGTAACTGCACTTTTAAAGTTTGTTTCTTCTATTAATCAAAAAGGTGCAAAGCTGAATATATAGTTTCTAAAAAGTTTATTTTGCAATATAATTTTTCTTCATGTTTTTCCAAACTTTATAATTTTTCTGTAGTTTAGTTTTCACATCTTCATTTTCGTGAAATGATTGCTTTAATACTAGTGCTATGTCTTTCTTTACTATGATTTATCCCTGAACTACACATTACTGTATAGTAGTATGTACTGTATTTCAATCATTTAATCTATGCAAATAATAAAGAATTCAATATGTTTTGTGTACAGTTTTTAGGTCATCAGTACATTCTGTGATTGATCAGACAACAAGAATAAACTCACTACCACATCATTGTCATACTGGTGGAGAATATATTAGTGGGAAGTACAAAAATAAATTTGTAAATAAATAAAAGAACGTTTAAGGTTAAGAGAATAGGGAACGAGATGCTGTACCCTTACCACATCTAGTTTGCTGCTTGAACATTTTGAATGCATTCTTGTGTCTAGAGCGAAATAGATGCAAAAGTACGAAAACAGAAGTACGAAAAGCAGCTGTAGGCTATTGTGAGGAGTGGAGCGGGGCCGAGAGACATGGGAACAGGAGCGAAACCGGTGGAATGATTGGAAATGAGCTACACCTGCTCGACCCACCGGCCTCGAGTCCCACGGAGGAGATGGAGGGATATAAAACAGGAGCGACGACAGTGACGGACGAGAATGGACCAGGCCTGGATTTTAGTTTGTGTTTGGGTTTTTATTTGCGCGCGTCAGTCGTCCGTGAGGGGTTGACGCGCTGTTTTTATTTTGTAATTAAAATGTTATTTGATTGTTCGCCGGTTCCCACCTCCTTCTTCCCGATGAATATGAAGTTTGTACGCCGTTACAACTATATTAGGTGGAAAATAGTTGTAAAAAACGGCGGGAAGGTGGCGGGTCGATAAACGTGTACGAGACTCAAAAGTTACATTTGTATTTACAACACACTTTTCTAAGCGAGGTAATTTTTATTCCTGAAATATGAACTTGTGTGTGATACTTGACATATAGCTCCGATTGACTGCTCACTGACAACATCAGTCGTTTCTCCATGTTGAATGAGTGACTCCTGACCAGGCTCCCGATTGACACCAAAGTTTAAATTTTTCAACTCGGGGGTCATACGCAAAATTGTAGTCAGAACTAGACGCGCGAATGAGGCTCTGTTCGCATTTGGAGTGAATGCAGCATTAGAGGGTGCTATGGGGAATGACACCGGCATGACTGCTGCCTGAAGCATGAGTCTAAACAAAACAATGAACTTGACAATTATGCTGTCCCAACTGGTGCGGCCGAGAGTATAAAACCTTTGGAAAACATCTTCTTTAACATTAACTTTTTATCCGAAGGAGACGTATGCAGGAATGCTTGAAGCATGGCAAAGGGATTAAGCATCTCATTCCCTGATCTCAGGGAACCACTGTTACATGCTTAACCTGAGACGTTCCCTTTCGAAAGGGATCTTGCAGTGCATCCCCTAGAGGGCGCTATAGGGAATGGTATACCCTTGCCCTCATGCTGAAGGGATAAATGCCTTGTTGACTGAGCTAAGTCAAAGATTGCACCACCAATGCAATCATAGACCAGAGCTTTTCAAGAATGGAGGACTCAACAGGAGAGAAGAAACCTAACTACAGTACATTCTTATTCAGGCCAGCATCCAAGAAGGCTCACAGAGAGCCTAACACTAAGAGCTAACTGGCCCTCAAAGCTCTACAGAGTGGAGGCCTAATATACCAGCTCTTAAATAAGAGGCGGCCTAGCAACCCTGCACACTAAGGTCAGTAGCCGAGAAGGCTCCCAGAGAGTCTAACAACTTAGTATACTACCCAACCGGCTAGCCGAGCTGTAGGAGCGGAAGGATATTGAATACCATGCAAGAAGGCACACATACCCCTTTTCCACCAGCATGAACTGGGTGCTAGTTCAGAGTCAGTGCTATTGCCGGTTCGGAGTTGGTTCAGTTAATGAGGCATCTAAGAACCGGTTTACCTTTCCAACGACTAGAGACCCGCCACAGAGCCAGATCTTACATCACTGAATACGCCTCATCAATGCTCGCAGTGGCCATGGAGGATCACAAAGGGCCTAACTGCCTGCTGAGCTCTAGGAGTGGAGGTATAAAAAGAGAGTTCAATCAACTACTCAACAACAAAACTACTTGTTGAGAAATTTTTTATCATCAATGCTGTCGATAATTTTGACTAATTGTTTCAGCCCTAAGGCCAAGGAGGCTCAGAAAGCCTAACAACCCCACACCATTGTATGATGGAGCTCCGAGAACAGAGGCCTCAGCATAACAACTCTCTAAGATTAAAGGAGAACCAATTACTGTAACCTCATTGTGAAAAGCATGCAATTTAACCTATTTCAAACAATGGATTTTACCACATTAAAAAGAATCATGCGAGAACAGGAGCAAATGCATTGATATAAGTGCCTTATAGAGAGCTGAACATGGTCGTGCAAACACTAACTACTATCCCTCAGGAGAAAGTTGAAAGGAAAGAGTTCCATACCTGTCTCTTGTAGTCAGTTATGTGAATGCATCATACCTAGAGCATCGACCTTGCTCAAAGAGAAGACTGCATTCTACTCAAATCAGTGCACGCATTCTGCTCCCTCATGAGGTAAACACACGTGATCCTAACTCATGTACAAATAAACGATCTCCTGAAGACAAGAAAGAGGATGAGATATTTCACAGGTGCCCTTTTATACTCTCAGCCACACCCGTTGTGACATCATAGGCTGCCATGTTTAGACTCATGCTTCAGACACCAGTCATGCCGGAGACATTCCCCATATCGCCCTCTAGGCGACACAGCGCTAGGATCCTTTCGAAATGGAAAAAATAAATGCATAAAAAATGTGTTTCATTTACATTTACGTACATGGTCTATTTTTAAAAAAAATTTTATAATTTAAAACATTGCAAAAATATAATGTTTGCAAAAATTATTTTCCATTGTTGAAGTGATGATGTAGAAACCATAATCAGCTTTTTTTAATTATTATTTAGCAGTTTTAATTCTAAATAGACCACTTCTCGAGATTATATCAAAAACTAAGATAAGTGGTTTTTGAATGGACAAAGCATTGATTTTCCAGTAATATTTGACAGCAATACTCACCAAGTCGATAGTATTCTATCTCAAGGGGCAAGGTAATGTTTGATAGATCGGTGTAGTGCTTGTCAACGTAACTCTGTGCAACATTTGCATGCCAAAATGCCATAAATCTAGCAATGAAGGAAGTCACAAAAATGGCCAGCATTCCAAAGTCCAGCAAATTCCAAGGCTCCAGCAGATATTCCCGAGGACCCTGCGACCATATCTCCTTACATTCAGCCCAAATCATTCCTTTAATTGGAAGAAAGAGGCAGATAATTAGATTTATCATAAAATATTTATGCACCCAAAGACATTTAGTGTCTTAAAAATGATTTAATTTGTAAAGATTTAAACAGTACTTCTAATAGGTTTAATAGAACAAATGTAACAGATGGTAAGACAATTTGAAGTTGTGACCCCTTTATGAATCATTGTGTGCTTATAGCAGTCATTTGGGATTCATTTCAGTACATCACTGTGGGAAACAGTGAACTGGAAGAGTTTTTTGAACCTTTAGTTTCATATTGTTATAGCAGACTTTCATATTTAATACACAGGCTTTTATTGTTCTTATAGTATAATACAGGATAACATAGAGCTCATACTAAATGAGAATAACAAAAAACACCTTACATTTATTCAGAGGCATAAACTGAGAAAAAAATATGCAATTTGGTGTAGTTGCTGATATTTATATAGCCAAAAAGTAAGATTTTTATAATCTAAATTCTATATTTTCTTTTATTGTAGGGGGGGCGTATAAAGCAGTGCAATACAATGCTTTCTGAAAGATGTACAAATAAACATTCCTCAAGTCTGATAAATCATATTTGCTACTCACATTTTAACATGATTTTGTGGAAAAATAATATGTATAGATGATCAACTGAAATTGCTTTAGTCCAGTAAGTATTCTTCTTAAAATTAAACTAACAATATAAAAGTTATTTGTATGTGTATTCTCTTGGCATTTGACTTGCTAAACAAAGTATAAACTTTCAATCAGATAACAAGTTTTTCAGCATAGTTTTAATTATGCTGATAATTTAGATGGCTTCGAAATTTGTGTTTAAATTATACAGTAGGCTTTATAGGGTTACGCTTGATGTTTAATGTGTCATATTTACTGTCTCTCATGACATTCCAAACTCATATGTACCGGTCATATAAACTACTTCTATAGTGCATTAATGAGAGATTTTGAAATTTATTAGTTATCATTCAAAACTGAGCAGTGTGAACATTCTGCAAAAGCTCTTCTTTTGTGTTTCAAAAAGCCATACAGGTTAGCAACGTCATGCAGGTGAGTAAATGATCCGAACCAAAAAAAAAAGATTGATTTGTTGTTGTGTGACATGATGTGAGATGATGTCTGACCGACAACCCAGGAAATGATCAGCATTTCCATCCAGGTAAAAGGAGTGGTCTTCATGCGGAACAATTGTGAGGGATGATCGTGGATGGTCATATTTGGTAAAAGAGATGTCCCTTCGAAGCGGTCAGCAGCATTCATAATGAGAAGGCCAAGAAAGATGGTGAAAGAAGCTGCATGTGCCACAAATTTTAAGAAAGGACCACGTATGATCTTCCCCAACTATAATCAAAAACATTGCACAAAACAAATAAAGAATATTCTCAAATAATGTCTTGTAGTAAGAAGTCATTGTCTTATAATATCACATAAGCAGCAAAATTCAAATGTGTGGCTGAATTCACATTGACTAAACGTTATTACAGTCTGACCTTGCTTGAGGGTGCTATCCAGTACAGTAAGGCCAGAACAGGAAGTCCAACCACCACCCCCAGAACCACCAGCAACTTGACCGCTGTGGTCTGCTGCCTGAGCCCTGACAGATTCTCATACCATATGGACAAAAGCTGCTGTTGGCAGTTGGGATGAGCTACAAACTGTGTGGGAAGCACAAGAGCAGGCAGAGATACAATGAACAAATGCCTTTATTATTGTACTGTCATCCACAGTGATTAAGCCGTTGTATTTTAACACTTAAGGCTACTTGGCTGAATCATTTTGCCTAATAATTAAATCACTAACTGAAATCATTGCATGAAATATTAATGTTTATTATGAGAGAAGCCTACCTTTTTCAGCTCGTATTTGATGGCCAGTTTTAATCGAACTAGATTAGGTCTGCCGCCCTTATCAAAGTGGCCACCTGCCTCTGCGTCTCCGTTTAAAATGGCTTCCACCTCCTCTGTATTCCGACACAGATCCAGAAGTCCAACTACAAAATCCTTACATTGCATAGACAGCTTCGTATAATCATTCTGTGAAAGGAAATTAGCAGAGATCGGTTGAAAACGTAGACACAAGTAAGTTGAAAATCACCATTTTATAAAATCTTTACATAAAATCTAAAAAAATGTCTTATTGCAAGTCATTTTCAGAAATAAGACATAATGGTAACACTTTATATATGCTTTCACTAACAATATTAAAGGGATAGTTATTTTGTCATAATTTCCTTTTTTATTTTTCTTGTAATTGTATTACTCGTCTCAGTGGGTTTTTTTTTTTGTTTTGGTTTTTTTTTTCGGTCAAGGCCTTTCCAGCCCTTAAACGTGGAAGTTGCTTTGCTATGCAGGGTCAGAAAGCTTTCGGATTTCTATCCCTTTAATAAACCACAAACACAAATACATTTCTTGGCATTATTTAGGACACAGCCAGAAGTTTGCCGCATGATTCTCCTTAATGCTAGCAAATTGAATGTAACTGGCATGCACGTAGTTATGAACATGTTACAGCAGAAATGTTCTAGAGATCAGTCTTACCATCTGTTAAAGACTCAAACGGCATACAAAACATTCAACTTATCAATAAAAATATAAGCAAGAAGAACTAAGCCACCCACTCGTTGGCAAAGGCAGCAGAGTCACCAACTACTAAGCATGTACACCCACATCCATTTGCACTCCACATAAAAAGTTAAATGTTAAATAAAAAAAAATAAAAAAAACTCCTCAATTCATTAGTCTAGTTGTGTGCCTTTTTCCTAGTGTATTTCCAATTGATATTTCCCAATAAAATACTTGGACAAATCCCTGTACTGTGTCGACAATGGCATATATCCTATCAAAACACATATATGTCATCTTTATTTGACACTCTAACTCCAGCACTCTCTATTCTAATTCTATTCTTAAAAAAAAAAAAACCTACTACCAGTACTCCGTCAAGCTAACTGAGACTTTTTAAAGCACTTGCATATCATTGCTCTCTTGTTGATTTTGATTGCTTCAATTGTCCTCATTTGTAAGTTGCTTTGGATAAAAGCATCTGCTAAATGACTAAATGTAAAACAGTAAATTGGGATGAGAAATTCTTCCATGTTCCATTATTAATTAACAGAATCTTCATTTTCTGCTCTCATCATGCCCACCTTGAACTCTTTCTCTACATTGGCTAGAACAGCCAGTTCATTGCTGAGCTCTAGAGCTGTCAGTACCGGGTCCTCGCTGGACAGGGATAGGAAGGCAGGGCTTGCCAATCCTTTGTAGGCATTGATTCTGGAACGTGAATGGCTAAAAGAGTCATGCCTCTGGTGATAGAGGCAGCTGTTGCATTTGCAAAAGTAATCATGTGGGCGCTCAATCCGGGCACCCTTCCTTAGCAGAATGTGCACGATCTCGTATTCATGGCAATGAGAAGCTAGTATGATGGGTGTAATATCATGGGAAAACCGCGTGCCATCCTCGTCATATGCGAAGAAGTCATCTTGCGTCTCTGCCTGGAGGGGGCTGCTAGTGAGTTTGGATGTATCCGCAAAGGCCTGGTGGCCCAAAATGGCCTCCACAATACGAATGTAGCCTTTACTTATGGCTAAAAGCAGAGCGTCACCAATCCTGGCCAGGTTCTCTTTCTTCAGCAAGAGTTCGGTCACTTCCAGGTGCTCATTGGCAACAGCAAGCTGCAATGCATTCTGGCCCATGTAGTCCACACAGTTGACATTGAGGTCTGAAAGTTCTTCTAGCATCCTGCGGATGACAGGGATATTTCCATACTCAGCCGCCTCTAGGAAACGCTCTTCATTTGGCGATAGACTATTGTAGCGGGCATTAAACATATAGGCCGGTCTCCGCATAGCCATGCGCCGGCTCTTAGCCAATGCATGCCTCTGAAGGTCATCGTTGCTCCACCTATTCCAACAGAGAGAAAATCAAATCACAAAACTTTTTTTTTTCAAAGCTTATCAAAATATAAAGCACAGCTCATGCGGAAGTCAATTCCAAGCCAAGCAGGTTTTTGTTGGCCAACGTGGTAAATTCACACAACCGACTTGAACCTGTTGCAAAATCTGCTTGAGGAAATCTTTCGACCTCATTTGAAATTACTGATCCCATGGATTACTATTTAAATTACTGGATTATGCTTGTGTAAATTTGCCAGTGTTATCCTGTTGTTCCAGATAAGCAACTTGTTAGAAAGTCTTGCCTGTGGCAACATTTCTGCAAATTAATATGAAATTGGAAATTGCTTCTTACACATTTTATGACGTTTGAAATTTAATGTCCAGTAAGTGATGCAAAATGTCTGGACAGTTTTATCTGAAACAGATTACTGTGACTCTAGTAACGTTTTATTGTGTGGTTTTATTGTGCGGACTCATACTCATTTTTTTGACCGCCAGTGTTGTACTGTACCAGTGATGTAATCAAAACGTACTGCTTTACAAATCATGCACAATGGTAAGTGTTATGAGGTCATGTCATGGTATCAAAAAGGAAAAAAAAAGTTGTTGCTGTTTTACTGCCCCAGGTGATCATTTTTGTGTGAAAATCCAGTGAATTAGGTACTATTTTTTAATTTACCAAAAAATTAGAAATGATTTAGCAAAAACGTAGAACGTATGTTATAAGGATTGGAAACAAGGCTTTGATTACATTATACATTATACAATTATTATGAATAGTATTGTTATATATTTAATATTTTCCCCGTAAATAGCTTCGTTAACTACTTTTGTTAGTAGCTTGACTGTAGTTTGACTACTTTGAGGTCTGAGTAGCCTGTAGCTTGTCCACTATCATGCTATTGAATTAACTGTTCAGCTGTATATATAATCTTCACAGATTTCCAATGAAAAAACACCCACCTGCATCTAAGATGCATATTAATTTTGAAAAACTCTTCTAAACATGTAACATGTGATTTACCAAATGATAATGAGTTTTGAAGGTTGTTTAAAACAGGGTAACAGATGTATATGTCAGGAAAAAGAATAAAGAATAAGGATGTGCCTGAATGATTGCTTTTAAATTGCCTAATTTTGTTGAAATAATTATTTTTTTCTGTAGCAATGACAGCACTAAATCAGAGATCAGCGAGCCCTCCTACACTAATGCTGTCTTAGTTCTTCAAGAAAATTATCATCCAGTGGTCAAAGAGCATAATTACTGTCATCAGTCTCAATGTTCTCTTTGTCACGTTTCAATCTGTACATACCTTTTCCCTTTAAAAATCAAGACTTCTGAGATCTTCTTACAACTTCTACTACAACTATCTGTATTTTAGGTCATAATAATCCACGTATGAGGAGCTAAATATTGGAAAATAGCAAATACTTTGGGTCAAATTTGTTATAGATTTACCAAAACTTTGCTGAAAGACTAACTGGTTTTTAAAATACAGACACATAAAGACCACAGAAGAGAGAGAGAGAGAGAATGTGTTCATGACCTAACTACTCTGTGTGACAACTTGCCCCAGTCTGCTCTAATATTAAAGTAAATGCCAAAATCACATCAACAAATTAAACTGCTCCAGTTCGGCAGTTATCACCCTAATTAATTTACACTGGGCCCAGCATATAATGTTTGTATAGTAATAAACATATGCAAAATATATATATTCTTTTTTTTAGGTCAATTCTTTATGTCAGAAATTTTCAGCATGATCAGTACTTTTTAAGAACAATATTTCAGAAACATGTAACATGTCTTACACTACAGTGCAGCTATCAACAAGATCAATAAAAATAGGCTACACCTCTTTTTTTTGTCTATACCGGTTTAAAAAAAAAAAAATTTGATTTACCACTGAGAAGCACTAAATTTGGCTGTACTGTTGTGCAATGACAATAAATTATTTTATTCTATGCCATTCTATTATAAGTAAAGCAAATTATATATATATATATATATATATATATATATATATATATATATATATATATATATATATATATATATATATATATATAAACAAACAATGAAATTGGTGAAAGATTAATTAGGTGGTAAAACTTTGTAAGGTGGCCTTATTTTAATACTAAAATCTTGTAACATTTCTTCTTTTACATTACTAATATAAGAGTGTGCTCGTGGATTGCGCAGGCACTCAAAATGTCATATAAACAGAACTTACCTCGTGCAATAACGTGGTAAAGAATACTTTTCAGAGTCGGCATTCATCCGTTGATGGACAGAAGTGTGTTTGACAGAAGTGTTATCAGTGGACATCGGTTTGCTGCCGTCTTCATGAATCTCTCACTGCCACTGATGCGCACGAGACAGCGCTCACCCCTGGAGTAGACGTGCCCCTGCAAAGTTAAGTGAAATTCTCCTCAAACTTGTTTTTCATTAAATATGTGAATTCGGGTGTCATACTGGTCCATATAACTGCACGCGCGTTCATGTGAGGCTTATTTCGAGTGTGCTCAGCGAATCGAACGTATGATGACGTCACGGCTATAATGTACGAGCCGTTCAATGAAAAGCCTTTTCTAGTTTGATGAGCGGATTTTAAGTAGGTTATTGTGTGATTTGAAACGTTGTATCTTAGCTGAAGAAATGTCAGATAAACAAACACTCACATGAGGGAAAGTCAGTAAAAAATCTGCTTAATTAAAGGCTACGTGAAGCGGGTCGCCCCCTCATGGGCGCTGGCATGTTGACTTTGCATTTACAATGATAATACATTTACTTTACATGAGCTAAGTGTTTTACAAAGTGTAAACATAAAAGTATTAGAAAACCCTAAACGACAAACACAATCTAGCTACATAGCATACTTCACATAAACATAATGAAACATGCATCAACGGTGCTGTGGATCGGCGTATATGTGAGCTACAGGTATATTGATGCGTGTATAGTATGAGGAAAAAAATATAGACAAAGGGAAACTAAAAAGATATAGAAGACAAGATAGATAATGCAATACATAGTAATGTAAGTGAACAAGTATTTTTATTTTTCAATATCATTAACTAAACCAAAATGTTTAGACATTATTCACAAACTGACCACTTTTTAATTTATTTTCCAAATTTTAAAAATATTTCCACACTTAACTCCATATAATTATAAATAATTATAAATTATAAATAAAGGGGAAAGTGGGAACATTTTTCTTGATTGCGTGTATTTAAGACATCCTGGGAGTAGCCTGTTTACAGTCGACTCCAGTGAGAGACCTATATGCGTATCTGCAGACCAGTCGATCAGCCATTTTGTTTGAGCCTCTTCGCCATGGCGGAGATAGACGACGGTGATGAGCCGAGTTTAGTTCACACTCACAGCGGTTCTTCTGGATCCAAATCAGCGGGAGACAAGATGTTCTCCCTCAAGAAGTGGAATGCGGTAGCCATGTGGAGTTGGGATGTGGAGTGTGACACCTGCGCTATCTGTCGGGTTCAAGTCATGGGTGAGTGTTTCTCTAGCTAACCGGCTAACTTAGCTGAAATAGCTTTTGTTTACCTTTCCATGATTTTTAGCTGGTTTACCTAAACAGACTACGAATAGGCGGATAACACTACCTGAATCCGGCCACTACCGAGTCGTGTGTGCAAATAAGAATGTTAACCCTGAGTTATGGAATGTACAGTGTGAAATGTCAGCTTTTGAAAAACGTTACCCAGGGTTGGTTGTTAAACCCAGGTAAGTTATGAGTGTGTAAAACATGAAGCAAGATGATTCCATTTACCTGGGGGTTTAGAATCCGACAGGGTTAACTGTTTTCAAGTGTGAAAAGCCCTTATGAACCCCAAACTACTGAATTGCACAATGTTCAGAAGTGATGTGATGAATGTTCAAATCAAAGACTTTAAATGTACCAAGACAGTGAAGTCCTTTCTTATTAATTGAAGAAAGTGCAATGCTCAGAATGGTGTAATTATCTCACCTACTGAATAAAAGAGCCAGTTGCTAATTGATAGGAGCTGCACTTGCATGCCTGACAGATGTTTCAAAGGTGGCCACTTGTCTTCGAGGGGCTTTGTCCCTGCATTGTGCATTCAGTTGTTTGATAAATTTAAACCATGAATAAAAAAATGCTGTCTAGGTAAGCTTTGAGACAAATCTCTACTTAACTGCTTTATCACAAGTACACATAGGCCTAGTTAAAGCGTTAGTTCACCCAAAAAATGAAAATTATGTCATTAATGACTCACCCTCGTGTCGTTCCAAACCCGTAAGACCTCTGTTCATCTTCAGAACACAGTTTAAGATATTTTAGATTTAGTCTGAGAGCTTTCTGTCCCTCCATTGAAAATGTCTGTACGACATACTGTCCATGTCCAGAAAGGTAATAAAAACATCATCAAAGTAGTCCATGTGACATTAGAGGGTACGATAGAATTTGTTGAAGCATTAAAAAAAACATTGAATTGAACATTGAACATTGAATTGAATGAAAGGAGGTCTTACAGGTTTGGAATGACATGAGGGCGAGTCATTTATGACAATTAAAATTTTTGTCTGAACCAAACCTTTAACTTGCCTTCCAATATAATCTAACTGTAATTATACAGACCCATATGACTTTAGGAAGTCTGTCCTCTGACAGAATTAGCCTCTGGCCAGCCCCTCCCCCAAAATGGCCATTGTCCAATCACACATCATAGCAACTGTTACTATGTGAGCAGTTCCGACAAACTTTGACTCCAAGCAAAATGGTGAAGTGTTGCGACCACGGCGTTTGTAAATCGGACACTAGATACCCCGAGACATTGTCTGGAGGAGTTGTGTTCTTCCCATTCCCAAAGCCGAAAACACAATGTGAGTGGTGCCTACAATGGATAAAACAGTGTGGACGGCCCCACTCCCAGGTAAATGTGTCGAACATGTAGGTTTAGCTAGCTAACATACCCTTGTACCTTTGCGTCATGGCAATCTGTCGCGGTGGTCGTGTTTGACCATTTGTTTGTCGGAAGTAGCAACAGTAACTAAGGGGGGCTCGGCGAAAGGCTAATTGTAAAATGACACAAATTTCAACTTATTTCTACCCTAAATGAATATTAAAAAGACTGGGTGTGTTTGAATGAATGAATTAATGAATGTTGAATGATATTTAGTTTCAAATGCATTTCAGATGCATGCTTGAGATGCCAGGCTGAAAACAAACAAGAGGACTGTGTTGGTGAGTCAACAAAACATCACTGCTAGCACACTTATTGCCTTCCTAATTAATCAATTACATTTATTCCCTAGAAGCAGGTGTCTTCACTGTTCACTGCCATTACAGATTTCACTTCATTGATATTTTACAATATATTTTAATTAATTATTTACAATATTATAATAAATCATATACTTGTCATTTATCAATTCCGAATATGGGTTACCATACTTGGCAAATGTCACGACTTTCACTACAAAACCTGTCTTTCTGTCTTCTGTGGAACTTCTGTGTTTTTCTGGGTCTGAAACATTTCTGTCTCTTATTTCGTCTTTCTCTCAGTGGTATGGGGAGAGTGCAACCACTCCTTCCACAACTGCTGCATGTCCCTCTGGGTGAAGCAGAACAATAGATGCCCACTATGTCAGCAGGACTGGGTGGTACAGAGGATCGGCAAGTGAAGATTCAAGCTTTGGACCTACATTTCCTCCGTCCACTTTGGCACTTCTCTGCTTGGAGAGACCAGACTGATTATCAGAGCATCTCCAGCCACTGAGTGTGTAGGAAAACCTGTGTGCATGTGTGTGACCGTCAAAGTCAAACCAAGGATATAGGCAGAAATCCAGGTGACACTGGTTGGCTTTACCATCTGTCACCTAGTACAGCATTAAGAAGAACCAGCCAGAAGAGCTCCAGGATGCAATAGATTCACTTGGGGGTTTGTGGCATCATGTGTGATGATATAACTGAAGTTTTGCTAAGAATGTGTGGGTTTAAGTGTGTTAGAAATAAAAACAAATCTCAATGATTTAGTTGTGTGTGTTACTGATTGCTGAATAATTTCTGGGAAAGATTTGCACATTATATTTTTGCATATTACTTGATGATTTTTTATTAATTGTAAATATTTATGTTAAAGATTTGCATATTTATGCATAATTTATCATTTCTGTTATATATTTATATACATGCATACAGTGGAGATCAAAATCAGAGAGCAACCTACAGTTTCCTAAATTTCAAGGTCACTGTTTAGTCCTATTTGATGTTATCCTAACAGGAGTAGAGTGGCAGTTTTTTAAACATATTTCAGAAAATGAATTGTATTCTGAAGCACAGTATTGAAAACTTAAATGAGATGTTTGAAAAAGAGCTCTTATCAAAATCAGAGAATGCTTACAGATACCTCCAAGTTATTGGTGTTAATCTGCTGGTGCTATTTTAACAAATCTGTTACAGATGAAGGCCAAAGGGATGACACATTCAGCCATTGCAAGAGAAGCTAGTCAATCCAAATCTGTGATTTATAGAATACTGCAGCTTTACAATGACACTAATTAATTCAAATCCTCCAAAAAGGCTGGTCGTCCACTTAAGATAAATGCACAAAAAGACAGGATAATGCAGAGACTCTCAATGAATAAATGGTTCAACACTGCAGCTGGAATTGCTTGGCAGTTCAGAGCTCAACAGGGTAAGGATCCGTCTAGTCATGTTTAACTGAAGTCAGACTGAAAGCACATTCTGCAGTGACGAAGCCTCTTATCAGCGGAAATAAACAAAGCTAGGCTCAGATTTGCTGAGGAGCATGTTGTGTGGAGAGAACTGGTCTGAAGTTCACTTTAGTGAGCAAGTTTTAATTTATTGGGTCAGCTGGTAAACATTTAGTTATGCATCAAACTGATGAAAGACTGAAAACCGTGTGCATGAAGTCAGTGAAAGGTGGAGGAGAAAGTGTCATGTTTTGGGGGTCGTCTTATACAGCTACATGCCAGGGTGAATGCACATGTTAATCAGAACCTCCTTCAGCCATATGTGGTACTTTTCCTGCAAGCATCTCCCAATCAGCCTGCAATTTTCAAAAACTGCAAAATGGGTAAAGCAGTTCCTTGAAGTTAAGAAACATTGAAGTAATGAAATGGCCAGCCTTAAATCCTGATCTAAACCCAACTGAAAATCTGGAAAATCCATGGTGTCACAGTTATGGCTAAGAAACCAGTACAGTTACCGAACTATGGAAGAGAGTGGACCAAAATCACACCATCACAGTGTGAGAAACTCGTAATATCCTGCAGCCGCAGATGTGCTGAAGTCATTTAAAGCAGGGGTCTCTACATATCTACAATTCCTACTAATTTCTGAAAGTTGTAACCCTTCTTCTTCTTTTGTGCTACAATGGTTACTGTTCTCTATGTTTATCACTATGTTTTCCACAAAATACAGGTTTTTGTTGAAATGCCTTGGTGATTTTGGCAAACATAATATGACAGTGGTAAACCTACAGCTAATCTTTCTTAAAATTCGGAGTGATCTAACAATATTTCAGAAAAAAAATGAAATAAAGTAATTTAAAAATATAGAATTTTCCATGAAGGGCAAAGGGATGACACATTCAGCCATTGCAAGAGAAGTTAGTCATTCCAAATATGTGTTTTATAGAATATTGCAGCTTTACAATGACACTAATTAATTCAAACCCCCCAAAAAGGCTGGTAGTCCACTTAAGACAGATGAACAAGAAGACATGATAATGCAGAGACTCTCAATGTGTAAATGCTTCAACACTGCAGCTGGAATTGCTTGGCAGTCCAGCGCTAAACAGGGTAAGGATCCATCTAGTCTTGTTGGGATGTAGCAATATGCTACATCCTCTTCTAATTCTAGAGAAACAATCAGCTCATCAGGCTTTTCAGCCGATGGCAAATGTTAACTGAAATCTTTGTATTGCTCGTTCCCCGTTGCATTCTGGGGTTAAGGGCTTTGTTCAAGATTACATCAAGATTACATTTGATGCATTAAATTATACTGCATAGTTTACACGTTAAGCATTGAGACAAATGTCCTGCTATACTGTAAACAATATGTAATAACTTGAAAATACTTAAGGTTCTTCAGGCCATTTAATAATGTTCAAGAATAAAGCTCCTTTGACATTGGGTCCTCATATTCACGACTGGCACCATTCTGGTTTGAAACACCCACTTGCCACAATTCAATCAGTTCCTAATGGATATAATTTAGGCTTGCCCAATAAAATTTTAATAGAATATCCTGTAACTGGTCTATACCTATAATGCATTTATTTGTATGTATCTGTTAGTTGAGCATATTTGATTGATTTATTTATTTTTTAATTGTAAAGGATTTTACATGTTCAAACAGAAATACAGGTGCATCTCAATAAATTAAAATGTTGTGGAAAAGTACATTTATTTCAGTAATTCAACTCAAATTGTGAAACTTGTGCATTAAATAAATTCAATGCACACAGACTGAAGTAGTTTAAGTCTTTGTTCTTTTAATTGTGATGATTTTGGCTCAAATCACATTGGTAATACTTGCAACAGTTAACTAATTTTTCCAAGTGGCAAAATGAGAAAAATCTGGTTCTACCAAGATCAAATTTACTTTTTCAATATTAACTCATATTTCAGACAGCCAGGAGTACCACAAAACCTTGAATAAGCCCTCACTAATGCTAATCACAGTAATACCTAAAGCTGGCAGTGATTTGGCTTGGAACAGCACACCCTTCTTCAAAAGAGTAGTACGCCTCAAAGGGTTTGACTTGAGTCGGAGATACATACCGGTGAAATGGGGATGGATTGTTTTTGTGTGTTTGACTTGTCTTTAAGAATCTCTTCTGAAATGGGATTTTAGTGAAGATGATGAAAAGGTCAAAGAGTTTGTACAATGATATATGTCTTTAAATTTGACTTGAAATGCTTATTCAGGTGGCTTTTAGAAGGTTGAATGATTTTTCTCAAAACCCCTCTTGTTGTCTTTTCCATCGTAGGCTGGCACTAAAGGGTACATGGCGCCAGAGATCCTGAAACCGGAACTGTACCATACGTCAGTGGACTGGTGGGCCATGGGCTGTAGCATCTATGAGATGGTGGCCGGCTGTCAGCCATTTAGAGATCTCAAAGAAAAGGTTACTAAAGAATAGATAGTAAGACAAACTCTAGAATATGAGTGCAAATTTGAGCACAAAAATGTTGACGCCTCCTCAAAGGACATCATCAGTCTTTTTCTGAAAAAGAACATTGAAGACCGCCTTGGCTGCAAGTAAGTGGCAGCGTTTCTGTGTTTTGTGGCAAGAGGATACACTGTTTCCACTCCAGGTCTTTATTAGGACATGGTCAGTCCAACTCTGCCCTCTGCATGCCAACACAGGAGCAGAAGCTTTACTCTGTAAGCAAAATCAAGCCATTGTGGCAGCAAATCGAAAAAACAGACTGTTTCTGTCAACCTTTCTCAGTGAGAGCAGTGGGTTTGGAGCCTCAGCACTGGGTTTGGATGAAGCAAAGCATGAATGTTAAAACATAATATCTTTGGTTCTTTTCATTCTGTGGGTGAAAACACCAACAGATTCAATTCCAGCTCCATTGGTTTGAATTACATAATAACATATAATAGTATTCCCAAAGTCAGTTGCTGAAACCATGTCAACCCATTACATTTTTTATTTGAATCCTATTAAAGAAAAGTGAAAATTCTGTCATTATTCATCCTAATGTTGATCCAAACCTGTGTGCTGTTAATTTTTCCATGGTACACAGAAGGATTTTAAATACTTTTGTGCAGTTTGTTTCTGTCACATCTGTCAAGAATGGCCAAAAACATCAAAAAGTCACCATAGGTATTCAATATGACTCATGCACTTTCAGCTTTTAGGTTTTTTATGCCTTTTTATAGTTTTGTGTGTGGAAACAAAGTTAAAATGTAAGTTATTATTGACTTCAGCTCTCAAGTCAAGAATACTGCTGGAAGACCCATTAAGTTTGACGTCAAGGCATTTAGTCACAAGGTTGGCAAAAACTACTGATGTTTGATGCAGTGCTGGTGCCACATTGATTCAAAAGCTGTGACAGAGTTTGGTTTGTCATAATGCTGTTGAATGGCTTCAGAAGATTAAAATACTGATGAACCCCAAGAGAAGGAAAAAGGAAGGAAAAAAAATAATTCTTAGAACTTTTAAAATGTGGAAGTTCTCAAAACATGAAAATTAATTCTGCATCATTTATTGAGAAATTTTAACAAATATTTTTAGATATAGTATACAGCATACAGCATAGTAAGATGATAGTACAACAATACAGGTTAATTATTATTTTAATACTTCAAATAATTGTAGGTAAACTACATGCGTAAACTATACATTTATCTATAACTGTTTTTTGCCCTCAGGGATGACCAGCGGAAGCATGAGTACTTCAAATCCATCAACATTCCCCGGCTAGAGGCGGGGCTTAATGCGCCTAAATGGGTGCCCAAACCCAATGTTGTGTATGCCAAAGACACACGGACATCCGGGACTTCTCTGAGATTAAGGGGGTTGAATTTGATGACAGTGATGAGATGTTTTTTAAGGAATTCAACACTGCGGCAGTGCCATTTCCATGGAAACAGGAAATGATTGACAGCGGACTCTTTGAAGAGTTTAACGACCCAAACAAGAAGAAAGCGGTCTGGATGACGATGATGACCAAAAATCCAAATCTTGCACTCTTCTGTAATAGAACAAGAATGTCTCAGTGTCTCAGGTTATGAATGTAACCATGGTTCCCTGAGTAGGGAACAAGACACTGCGTCCTGTAGGGGGTACTATGGGGAACACCTCGTCGTGACCCGTGTCTGAAGTATACATTGAAAAACCACCAACAAGTTGGCCAGCGACAGCCTCTGACATCACTACTGGTGCGATTATAAACAGGCACCGGGAGAACACGTCCTTCACTTCTTTGTCTGAAGCTCACATCCGAAGCATGGCAGGGAGCTAGAGGACACAGTGTACTGTTCCCTACTCAGGGAACCATGGTTACATTCGTAACCTGAGACATTCCCTTTCAAGGGAACTTCGAACTGCGTCCTCTAGGGGGTGCTATGGGGAACAGTATACCCACGCTGTCATGCTGAGGGGAGTGCAGGCCAGAATCATGGCGAGCACTAAGTACCAACTCTACCATTTCCATGGGAGTTGCCCCTGGGACATTTAGACATCTGTCTGTGACAGTACCCCTTATGGCCAAAGGCCTAAGCTACATACCCAACTGAATCGTTAGAACCTCGGCCCGGGGTAGAGCTAAAGGCTTGGAATCAGGAAAGATTCTTTTAAAGGGATACGGCTAAGAACCTAGCATATTATACCAAGTCTTGCCTGACACAGAGGGGCTACCGCTTGCTTTCGCATAAGCTTGCTGAAGGAGCTGTCTCAACAGATCCCTAGTAGCAACACCCTTTTTAAATGGGTATCCGAGGATACATAGGTGGAGTGACGCCCAAGATGAAGGAGCTTTTACAAACTCAAGAAAGGGCATGAAGCAACCGTGCGAAGCCCTCACCATATACGATTTTAGAAAGAACGCAGAATACTAGCTTGCAAACTTACCACAGTGTTGATTTTTCAGAAAGTGCATAAAGACTTCACATGCACACTTACCATAGCATGGATTTTCAAATACCGTTTTCAGAAAGTACACAGAGCTTAACGTGTGTAACTAAAAGTTCCTAAGCATCGCAGAGGTGCTGAAGAAGCAAGCTCAAATTTTACAAACCTCTGGTGAGGGGAGAATCACCTGAGCCAGCATATACAAGAAGTCTTTTGTAACTGCCACTCCACGTCCCGCTAGATGCTACAGCACAACTAAGTGGCCAGGAGACCCCTCAGGGTGACCTGGCTGGACATCCATGGAATTCCCTGCAGTGCTGTGCCAGGCCTGATGATCAAGGAGGCTCCCGCAGAAACCTGTGATCTCAGCCACCTTATACCGTAACATGAAGCCGCATGGCTGGTGCTGAGTAATGTTTAGTAAACACTGTAATTGAGCACTGCAAAGGAAACTGACACAGCTTATTAGTAGACACTAAGTAGTAGATTGGTCTCCTCAAAGACATAGCGTGCGTGCTCTTCACTCAAACAAATTTTTCAAAGATCGCGTGTGTCATCGGGTGTCAAATAACGTCGACACGGATGCACACATTGTCTAATCGCTTGCTAGTATTCACCATGATAGACAGAGAAAGATCGCTCTTACCGGTTCTTTCAGATGCACGCTTCAAACAGAAAAATCAGTGAAGACGAAAGAGGATGACGTGTTCTCCTGGTGCCTGTTTATAGTCGCGCCGGTAGTGACGTCAGAGGCTGTTGCCGGCCAATCGTTGGTGTTTTTTCAATGTATGCTTTAGACACGGGTCACGACGAGGTGTTCCCCATAGCACCCCTTAGAGGACGCAGTTCAAAGTTCCCTTGAAAGGGAACATCTTACACAACAAAACAAATTTTCTATTGCTTTTGCTTTTTAATTTATTTTTGGTCCTTTTTTGATTTTCAGAGATTTTCCTGTAAAGGAGCTTACTGTGGCTGTACTTTGATGGTTTATTGTTAATAATAAATAATATTATAGTATCAATTTCTGTTAGAACCAAGTGCTATTAATGAGTGTTTATGGGAAAGATTATGAAAGATTACAATTTTGTTCTGTTGACGGCTGATGCATCTGCACAGTCACAGGAGTTGGCTACCAGCATGATTTGCTACTAACATTCATCAAAATATGTATAAAGAAATTTATACAGGTTTGAAACCACATAAGGATGAGTAAATTATGACAAAACGTCTCTAGGTTACGAATGTAACCCTAGTTCCTCGAAGGAAAGAGACGCTGCATCGAGCGCGTTGGGGAAATGCCTTTGGCAAAATCAACTCTGAATATCATGTGCAATCTGTCCAATGGAAGAGCGAGATGTCACAGGTGGGGTGACTTAGCGACCTGGAAGCTTTAAAGGCACGTGCACCGCAGCTGACTTCAGCTTCGAGTAGGGAAGCAAGCGTCGGCAGGGGTGCCGGGAATATGACTCTGCGATGCAACGAGCCGACTCAGCGTGATTCGATCCCAGGCAAACCACGCATAGACTGTGTGTATCCCCACCCGTAATGTAGCACAGGCAGGGAGGAACACACAATTTATAGTGTGATCTGGAATCACCCTTCAAATGTCGTGTCTTTGCTTTACTTTTTGGCATTATGTTGTTTATTGGACAGACAACAATAAATAAGACTCACAAGACAGTCTTTAGACACACACAGAGCGCTTGCTGAAAGACATGAAGCTGAAGTCAGCTGCGTGGCACATGCCTTTATAGCTTCCTGGTCCCTACGTCACCCCGCCTGTGACATCACGCTCTTCCGTTGGACAGATTGCACACGATATTCAGAGTTGATCTTGCCAAAGGTGTTTCCCCAAAGCGCTCGAAACAGCTCGAGTTCCTGAAGAGGAACTTAAATTTTTGGGTGAACTAGCCCTTTAAATGCTGTATTAGTTGTAATATGTCACTCTAGTAATAAACTAGCCATTAAAACAACACTGGAACTCTCTAGAATCTCTTGAACTGTCTTGCAGTGCTGACACACTTGTTAAACAGATGCCACTTCCAAACTCTCCTCTAGTTGCCAAATTTACTGACTGCTATGACCAGCAGAGGTCACTGCTCACAATGAAGATACTGCGGGAAAACAACTTCTGAATAACAGTACTGATAAACCCATCCATGCTGAAGAAAGTTTATTCTTTTCATTTTTATGTGAGCTCCTAAATATTTTAGCCTAGATTATCTTAAATCCTGTTCTTGTCACGGGGGGATTATTAATGAAATATGAAGGATGGGGTCAGGCATGATATGGGAAAGAGAGGCTTGTGGTTTTGGACAGTGTGTAGATATTTGCCCTTCTCCTCCATGTTCAGGACACCTCAGCTGTGTGATAAACAAGCTCTCTTGAGATGAGTGTAGTTCTCTGTGTGCGGCTCGGCCGGTCAGACAGTGCTCTCAGACCCACTGCGCTGCACCTTGTGCCACATGCTCTAATGTTTTGTCTACAGCTAATGTGCAGCAACTAAAATAGCCATTGGTTTCATTAGAAAAACAAGCCCCATCTGTTTGTATTATGGGCGAAGGTTGACATTATTAAACGTGAATATTTGTATTCATTTTATTTTTATATATATATTTTTTTTTTTCATCATCCCACAGACTGTTCTGAATGTGTCTGGGTCTCTTTTTGACTGTTTTAAAGGATGATTTGGTGTGAGCAGATTTCTGAAATGGAAACATAATATCATGGAAATCTCACTTGTCTATGGATAAAAACCAGACATTTGTGTATGTTTTTGTTTTAATTACTTATTTCATTTATATGTTATTTTATGTTTGTGCTTTTGGAAATGTATCATAAATAACCTAAACTGGGTTTATTATTTTGTCTGGTAAAAGCTGGTTTAGCAGCCTGGTTTTAGAGGGATTTTGACCAGCTGATTAACCAGATAAAAACCAGTTTACCACCAGCTTGGGGACGTTTTGAGACCAGCTTGACCAACTTAAAACTAACTATGTCCAACTTAAACCAGCCGAGTTTGGATCCCCCTGGACTTTAAAATTGCTCTTGTAACCTGCAGGTTATACTGGTCTGCCTTTTTGAAGTGTATTCGCGGGTTGATTTAAATGTGCTGGAAACTGGCACATTTCTAGGGACAGCTCCATTCGGGGACAGGACAACACATGGGACTTTCCCCTGAAAACGGGGACATCTGGTCACCCTAACTTGAGTTCAACAGAAGTGAAGCTCTGTGGCCAGCATCTGTGACATTTTGTTGATTACCAAATAATTTAATCTCTTCCCTCAGTTAAAATTACAGTTGAATTGGTCAGTAATGTATGGTGCTATTATCATCCAGTCCTCCCCTCATTTGTGTTCTCCTATCATGCGAAAAGACATTCATTGCTTTCATGGCAGGCGCTTATCCTATTTCTACACTGCAGATAAGGACAGCAGCTGGAGGACAGTTGAGCTTCACAGCTCAAATAACACATTTTTGAATTAAATAATTATTACAAGCACATTAACAAAAGTATGAGCTCCAAATTGTTGCTTTTAACCATCTGTTATGCTTTGCATCATAGACTTCCATTGTAAGGACATTACTTTAACTATTATTTGTTTTTGCATACAAATATGCAATTTGGACTTTGAATATCTTGTTATTAAACTGGCAAATACACAGGAATGCTTCAAATGATTAAGGAAACTCTCTTCAGAGTTTAATGACATTTGTCCGGGGGACTTTACTATGGTGTCAGCACCTTTTACAGTTGATCTTGTCTGGTGTAATGCTGGCTGAGCATTTATAGCAAAAAAATCTTGCTTTTGAATACAATAGGCATACTTGCTTAGGGATTTTTGCTTGTGTTGGACTAATTTACAGTTCTTAAGTGTTTAGCGGTGGATATTAAGTTGAAGGCCTCCTCTTTTGGTATCTTCTTTTACATGGAAATTATTAGGTTCAGATTTCACCTCAGCAGCACAGCCAGTGATCTCTAATCTCATTTAACAAGCTGACATATGGCTGATAACACAATACTCTCATGAAACCCTCCACTTCAGCCCCCTGCTATACTTTAACAGACTGTGGTCAGCCCTATAACATTTCAGAGGGTTTCATGTAATTTTCAGTGTGCTTGTTCATATGCATAAACAGGAACACAGGTTCAGACACTTGCATTTTGGAATGATTTAATGCAAGACTATGGCAAGCATCACTATAATGGTTGCTTTTAGTAAAATGAAAAGGGTGCCAAGTTATATGAAGGGACCAGAAAATTAATAATAATAATATAATAATAATATACTTGTGGTTGGACTCTTTTAACTTGGAGCAGTAAGCAAACATTCTAGCAACCACACAGAACACCCTAGCAACCACTGGAAAACACACACAACTCCAAAGCATTAGTGGTAAGTTTGAATGTGCAAACTCCTAAACAAAGTATATTATATTATATTATATTACTGTATATTTTATCCTATCGTATCATACCATATTATATTGTATCGCATTGGATCGTATCGTATAGTATCGTATTGTATTGTATTGAATATCTATTTTCTGTTCACGCTTGGCCCAAATTACTAAATAAATACAGAAATAAATATAAACAACAAAATAACAATATTTACGAATTAATACTAAGATAGATTGCTAAACTGTTGTTCATTGTTAGTTCATAATACATTAACTTCAAAATAATTAATAATACTTCTAACAATAATGGTAATGTTAATTCCTGCGTGTACTAATAGATTTTCATTAGTTAAAATATTAATGTATTCATATTTAAGCATTAAGAAGAACAATAACTATATTCATGAATTAATATGAAGTTAGATTAGAAAATTGTTGTTTATTGTTATGATACCTGATATATGAAATAATGTTAATAAATGGCACCTTAATGTAACGTGTTGCCAAAAACGTAAATAAATAAATAAATTGCTTTTGTATAAAATTCATATAAACATCCATTAAATTTGTCTACAACATGGATTTCGACAGAATTCAGATCAGGTCAGGTATTTCCAAATGTTTTACTACATTAAAAAAATAAATTTTTAGTGCACCAGCAATGAGAGATCATGCACTGAGAGATTTTTTCTTTTATTAGGGTTAATGATGTCAGAATGTCATGCCCTATGAAGTGTGCCAGAGGACAAGAGCGCTGAGATTCACACTAATGTGTAGATGGAAATCCAAGATGCTCCAAGATTGTGACTGTAGACTACAGACATCTGTGTCTGCCGCAGTGACAGCTGGAACTCCATGGAAGATCTCTGAACATGTTTTTCCCAGGCTGGTCTATCAGTGTGAAACTCAGATAATCTTACAAAGGCCGTCTCTTGGTCCTTAATGGAAATAGTTGATCAAGTCACCCATCCTCACACACACCGTCAAAGACACATTCACACCTACTTGTAGACACTAAATATTTACTGTCTCAGCTCACACTCTCAAATGTGCAGAAACCATAAACACATGCACACTTCTAGTTCTTGTGCGGGCAGTTGGTGTGCAAAAAAAAAAAAAGTGACGGTGACGGCAATTTAGAAGTCATGTTGGAGACATGATCTGTCTTCGCTTCACATGGTGGAAGAGTGTAAAAATTTCTGCTCACGAATCTTCAGCTGATAACTTGACATTCACCATTTGTGTGTGGCTAAGAGCCGAGGGGAGAATTTGGGGAAATAGTAGACTAAATATCTAATAAACAAACTAGTCTGACGAAGAGATATTTCAGTTATATTTTATTTAAAGGTGTCTTGGTGCAGTGTACAATCTTTGTGAACTCAAAACCTCTTTACAATCAAGTGTTGAGTAATATTGATTAACAACATGTACTTAGTATTTATGATTAGGGATTGATTTAGGGATAGTTGCTTGTAATTATGCCAAATTTACTTTACATGCAACATATGTATGTAGCCGATAATTTTTTTTTTTATCGTTTAAATTCCTTACATCATAAATAATTTGTCCACATCTTAATCTTTATTTTCAGTACATTTTACATCATATTTTCCCAGGAAACATTGTCTCTTTACAAATATCTTGAAACATAAACCAAACGTGTCATGTAATTTTGTTTTTCAGTAAAAACACTAATGTTGTGAAAAGTAATTTATTTAGTTCCTGTGATTAAAGCTGAATTTTCAACATCACTACTCCAGGCTTCAGTGTCACATGATCCTTCAGAAATCAGTCTAATGTGATGATTTGCTGTTCAAGAAACATTTCTTCTTATTACATACAAATAATTTGTATTATTAATAAATCATAATATATTCATATTTAAAACAGAACTACTGCACTGTTTATCTTTTATTCTAAGAAATAGCAATAAGAAAAGATTATGCAAAAAAAATCACCTTTTTTGTCATGATTTCAGAGCAGTTATACAACCTTGAATTTAAAGAAACAGTGCTGAAATTTTTACAGATGTCTGACAAAGGTGAAAATCACTATTGATTATCACTCGTCTGTACTGTTGTATTGAAGAGAAGAGAAGAGATCATTCACATGTCTGGTTGTCATGGTTCCTCAAACTGCAGAGCGTTGCATTTATTTTTCAGTGTTTGTCTGTGTTTAGTAGAGCCCATTATTTGAATTCTTAACATTTCCACAGATAAGTGAATTCCACAGAGGAGGCCAAAGGAAACACAAACCTCAAACCCTGTTTGAAAAAAAATGTTTATCTCTCGTTCTCTCGTTTTCTCTTTATGTGCACATTTGTCATGCCCCAGTATTATAATAAAGAAATAAATGTAGCTTATCAAATTCAGCTCTATAAATAGACTCACTGACTACCAGAACTTCTGACCACCATTGTCGTGTTACAACCAGAGTCGCAAAGACTAAGTTTTATTCCTGTTTACTGTAATAAGGTTAAATATTAAGCATCACTTGATGAGTTTTATAAGGGCAGAATCATCTAGAGGATAGATGCTCTCATTGTGTCTGTGGTCAGACTGTTTATATCAGTTAAAATAATCCAGTATGGTTAAATAAACTTTGGTTTTATCTGTGACCAGTAGTGAAATCTTGAAACAAGTGTCATTTTAAACCTGGAGAATGTTTTCTCTTTATTTCTGTCTGTGTCTATTTGTTTGTGGGGGTTTTTTTGTTGTTGTTTTTTTTGGTGTGTGTGTGTGTGTGTGTGTAATTGCCTACTGCCAGGTTCTCAGTTATTAAACAACTAAAGTACAATTTATGAACAAACCTTACACAACAGATTTACAAATGATCAAGTCATTCAGCCCAACATATCGACAGATGCCTGGGAATAAGATCAATTTGTTTTCTCTTCTGAAAAATAAGTGTGCTATTTGTAGTAAATATGCAGTTGTAGTGTACTTCAAATCTTAAAAGTATATGAAAACTGTAGCAAATAATATTAATGTAATATAAGGCCACTCAATTGTATGTAAAGTGTATGTTTCTAAACACACTTAAGTACACTTTGTAATAATGTCAAATTAAAAGTTTTAATTTAAAGTCAATTTTAATTCATTATGTTTTAATGTTTAGTGGTACACTTATTTTGCTGCGTTGACTAAAGCACATGTAAAGTACTTGATGTAATTTTAACTGTAGTGTTATTTGACATTCCATTTAAAGTTAATATTTTTAAATGTTCTGCAATTAACTACAACATCCATCATTATAAATGTATAATTCTAAATATATTTAGAATATAAGTTTCATATATAATTCAATTTTAATTTTATTTGTATAGGGCATTTACAACAGCCTCCAGGCTGACCAAAGTGCTTTACAGAAGAGCAAGAATATTACACATACATAAAAAAAAAAACACCAGACAAAAATTTAAAACCACCCATTTCAAAATTTAGCATAACACAGTAGTCAGTACACTATGGAAAATAAACAAGTTATATTAGATATATAAATGACATTCAAGTTTAACATTTCACATTATCATGGTATATTTTATTTATACCTTTATATATTTTCCATTAATTATTGACTCTAGTGTCCAAAAACATGAATTTCAGTTCACACTTAAGCATATCCTATTAAAGTATATTATTTCCATAATATGTGCATAAATATGATAAAGTGTACTTCTTTTTAACAAGGGTTATTCCTCATTTGTATGGATTTCTGAATGAACAAGAGCAGTTCACAGAGGCAACTAATGTGTTCTGTAGTACAACTTTATAAAAATGTTGTGCAGGGACTCATAGACAAGTGAGCTGCTATGTGGTTGTTAAAGTCAAAAGAACCCATCCTTCAGTTGATATTACCATATTTTGGCTTGGGTTGATATAAGGCTTGGGTCCTTCCGTGCAAGTATATTTGATTTTGTAAAAATGCTTTGTTGTTTTGGTGTTTGTCTGATTGCTTAAAAAAAGTAAAAAAATTAGTTTGATACATCTTTTATACAGTACCATCCATAGCATCGTTCAAGTCAAGTTTCATGCTTGAGTCGTCCTAGGAATCAATATATTCAGGAACACTGGATCCACATACTCTATTATAAGAGTACATTGGGATTGAAAGCAGTTCTGCTCTGAATGAGAGAACACTATGTGGTTTGCTGGTCTGGTATAAGTTTGTATCGTCGTTCGCATGTCCAGACTCCCATGTCCAGACTCCCATGTGTCTATTGAAAATGCCTTGGTGATGAGACCTATGTTTAGAGCTGCTGTAAGTTAATATGTTAGTCATATTTTTAGGTTTCTCTGACATGCAGTCATTTTTGGCTTTGCACTTTCGTTGCACTAGCTTTCTGTCTGTTCTGTTGGCCACTGCTTGACCCTTGGCATTCAGATGTAATTAGATTCATTGTAATTTAGTTATTCACATGTTAAAGGACATATCTGAAAAGAAGGATATTTGTGCTACTGTTTACCTAAAATCTGGACCAAAATAACAGAATAAAGTGAAATGAGGGACACTGAAATAAAAGAGCATGAAAAAAAAAACCCAATGCATTCCAGAGCGTTCTGGCACTCTCAAGAACCCAAACACACATACGTGCGCACAGAAAGACACAGACACACACTGTACCCAGATGTTGGCCTGGGTCTGTCTGACAGTAGTGTATTTATGTCCTCGTGGCCAGTGATGTTCCTTATTGTGCTGAACACAATTCTTCTGTGTCGACATTTGCATGTTTCAAGACCAAATCATGGTGGGGACTTTCCATTGACTTCAGTTGTTTTAATATTCAATTATATTTTCTATACACTACCCCTAAGTCTCACAGAATTCATTCATTAATTAATTCACTTATTTTACTACTGATGTGAGAAACAATGCTACAAAAACATTATATAAAACTGTCTACACTGTAAAGCTCTATACACATGGTAGAATTTAAATATACAGTGTGCTTCCACTGCTGGCTGTTTTAACATTGGACTGCACAACTAGTTCTTGATATTCAACTTACGATGTCAGAGAAAAAGGTTTAAAACTGTACCTTTAGGGGTACAGCCTCTTGTTAATGGGCAAGTACCCTTAAAGGGACATCTTTGTACCCCACTTAACCCTAAAAGATGCATATAAATACCTTAAGGTAGTAATATGTACGCTTAAGGTAATATTATGAAAATTGTATGCACGATGTATGTCAAATCAAAGATAGAGAGCACTGCAACAATTATATTTTTTGTAGGCAAACCTGGAGGTTAGCATCGCTCTGTTTCCCTCAACAACAAAAAAAACAAACAAACAACAACAGCAAAAATCATCATCATCATCATGATAATCCCACTAAATTCTGCAGCATATATAAAATCCATAGAAGTAAAAATCTAAACATAGGTACCAAACCAGTGCAAAAAATGCCAAAATGCCATAGGTGTCTATAAGGACATTTGCATATAAAAAAAAAACATGGCCGCCATTGGCTAATTTATATTTGATCTAGATTTTAAGGCTTTAATGTTAATGTTGTCTGTGTGCACCGGGATCTGAGACCTACTCATTCCAAACAACTTTTCATTTATAAACACTGCTGTTAAACTTTTTAACTGTAAAAAAAACTGTAAACTGTAACTCTAAACTGTTAAAAAAGTGAAATTAACCACCCCTTTGAAACACTTGAACTGTTTTGCAGTGTCACAGTTATGGATTTCTGTTCTTTCTGAGTTTCCTTATTTGGTAATGTTCCTTTTCTTGTTTAGTTAATTAATTAGCCCCACACCTGTTTCAGTTTCCCACTGATTACATTCCCAGTATTTAAAAATCTGTGTTCTTCAATTTTGTTTTGTCCGCTATTAATAATATTTGAAGATTTGTGTTTGGTTGTGCCCTTTCTCTCCTATGGATAATTAAAAGAAGTATTTTGATAACTCCTTCGTCATGCACTTTGCCTTATCCACCAACACGTGTTTCAGAATAGCGGACCTAAAAAGCGAGATAGCTTCATTTTTTTTTTTTGTCTCCCGGTATGACCCTAGGTGTTCCCTCCCAGCCTCCCTCTCCCGCCTCCTTTCAAACCAGACTGTTCCTAAACCCTATCTCTGCTGGTTCCTGTCAGTCCCTCTGCTCACCCTCAGTCTGCGCCACCTGGGCACTCTTATTCACCTCAGTACTTCCAGTCTCCAGCTCCTCCTTGTCGTGAAGATCCCCTGTCTCCGCCTCCAGCCTCAGAGCCCTGGACTCCACCTCGGTCCTTCGAACCAACGGCTCCGCCTTGGCACTTGGCTCCCTCATCTTCACTATGGCCTGTCATCCCACCAGCTCCACCGGGCTCGCTCGTCCCTCCGGCTCTGTCTTGGTCAGTTGTCGATCATCGGCCGCCTCGGTATTCCACTCCTCTGGCTTCACCTCATCACTCCATCCCTCTGGCTCTGTTAGGCTCCTCCTTCCCTCCAGCTCCAGCTCTGCAGCGGTCTTCCGGAGCGCCGCCTTGGCCCTCTGGATCCTCCGTGTAAAAAGTATTTTAAATGCACAGGTATCTTTTAGTTTTTAAATAAACTAAAAGATAAAAAGGCTTAAAATAAATCAATATACATTTTTTGTGCAGTACCTACTGTACTCTAATTCTAACCTCAATAGTAAATGAAGTAAAAAAAAAACTCATCCGTGTATTCTACACACAAAGAAATGCTGCATATACTGAAATTGTATGAGTAGCATTGATTCACGTATCTGAAGCATGGCCAGGAAATCTCAGTACTGAGGAAGTGGATGAGACAAGGGCTGTACATCACATGCTTCAGGCAACAGGCCCGAAGACCCAGTGGGGTGAGAGAGAGTCATTAAACTCCACAGCAAGAAACAGATTAATAACTCAGGACTCATTTAGAGTTGGTCCGCAGCAGCTACACATCAATTTATCACAATTTAGCATCTACACAGAAAACTAGTTTTAAATAGTCAAGATTTATATTACAGAAAGCATACACTGTAAAAAAAAAAAAAAAAAAAAAAAAAAAAAAAAAAAAAATCTGGATTCTACAGTCATTTACAGTGTTTGTGCACAGCAAATTACTGTATACAAGTTCACAGTAGAATACTGTAAATTCAGTAACAATTGCAGTAATGAAAGAAGTACTGTGAGAGTCACAGTAACCAGCAATGTCCTGTAGAAAATCACAGTAATTACCTATGTATTTTAGAAAACACATTAATCAGTTATGCACTGTAGAAAATTACAGTAACCAGTACCCAATACATGTATATCCAGGTTATTGTTCAATAGAGAGTGGGCACGGCCATTTTTAACTTTAATGTGTTTGGCTTCTGGTGTAATTTGCTTCCAGTTATTTTACCATGTTATTGTACAAAAACAGCCCGCTATACTGCTTTATATCGTTTTTATTCATTATCATATTATTTTAACTTCAGTATAATAATCATAACTACACCCCCGGAACGAGTAATGCCATATACTTGGGTTTTCTGAAAAGCCTCCACTGGGATAGTAAAGAAAAACACAGTACACTGCCAAATGCTGCATTTTAATTGACCTCACTTCAGTTCTGTTAAGTTTTCAGTGTGAATAGAGAATACAGGAAGCAAATGTATTCTTTAATAATAATAAAAAAAATTGTTGTTTATTTTATGTTTTATTTTAGTTTGTTTTATTTTATTTTTATTATTTTATTTTATATTGTTTTCAACACTAATTCCAGAAAAGTTTGGATGTTTGGTAAAATGCAATAAAGAATCTGTGATTTGTTAATTCTCTTGAACCTTTATTTAATTGGCAACAGTGCAAAAAAAAAGAAAAAGGTTTCTTTTAGAACTTAAATATAACCTAATTTTTTATTTTGATGACTGCAACACACTCCAAGAATGTTGGGACAGGGGATGTTTCCCACTGTCACATAAATTTTCCTTTTAATTTCAGTGGTTAATCATTTGAGAATTGTGGATGGTAATTGTTCAAATTTTGCATTCAAACTTTGTCCAATCTTGCTTGATACAAGACTTCAGCTGCTCAGCAGTCTGTGATCATCACTGTCTAATTCTCCTTTTCATGACTGGTCATACACTCAATAGTAGACAGATCTGTACTGCAGTCTAGCACATTTACTCTCTGTCTACGAAACCATGCTGTTGTAGCACATGCAGAATGAGACCTGGCATTGTCTCAATCTAATAACGATGGACTTCCCATTAAAGACTTTATCTTGATAGCATATGTCCCCATACAATCCCAATATATGCCTACCAATAACCGCAGTATTACGGCCTCCTGAACACAACGTCTATGTGGTAATTTGATGTTGGGTTCAGGAGTCCATAATTCTGTGGTCATTGGTTTGTCACTGAATCCACCACATGGCTTCCACAAGTCCAGGCCTTGTGACATATGGTTACTATGAAAAACATGGAATAGTTAATGTCTAAAACATAAACTTTTGTGGCCTAAAGGAAATGTCAAGGTTTTATACAAAATTTGGCTCACCCATCAAATGTGTGACCCATGCACATATTCAAACAATGTTTACAGTAATATATGGGGCAGAAATTTGACAGTTATTGATTTTAGAGTAAATGAAATAGAAATGCATGTATATATGTATATGTTTGTATACATGATAGGTAAAAATTGTTAGCCTGAATGCACTTTAAGTCGCTTTGGATATATATATACATATATATACATAAAACAATCCAGTATGTCACTCCAAATAAATCACTATGGAAACTTGTTTCTGCCATAGGATGAAAAAAAGGTAATTGTGACTTTTTTTTTCCTAATCCTGATTAATTCAGATGTTTTTCTTACAATTTTGAGAAATTTAAATTGAGAGTTTTGCTGGATGTTAATGTAAATTTACAATTCTGCAGAGAAAAAACTAATTGTGACATATAAACTCACAATTGTGAGAAAGAAAAGTCAGAATTGTAAGGTATAAAGATAATTATGATTTTTCTTTTTTTTATCCAGTAGCAGAAACAAGCTTCTTTAAAACAGTGATATAATACAATCAAAACTAATGAATTATTTTTGAGTTATTTGTGTTGAAAGAAGCTGTTTAGACATTCAGCTTGTAGACTTCTACTAAAGTGGCAAAATCTTATATTCCCGTCTATTTTCTCAGTCTGTGTGAGCAGTGAGTTTCCTGCTATGTATGGTTTATGGGACTTCCTTCATGCATCAAACATCTTGATTTCCTGAGGTTCTGATTGGCATCGTTCAGTAAAGTCAAAGTATGATAAGGCCTCCGCTTGAAAAGAAAAGCAGAAATGAGTAAGATAAACATGTCTGAATGTAGAAGTAACCCCTCAGAGACGATCCTATCATGCTAAGATGTTTGGCCTGCCTTCTGAAAGTTCTAGGCATATCAGTACACCATTTCCAGCCTGGCATTTACTACTGCTCATTGTTCAAGTATCCTTTTGAAAAATACCCTCTTGAAACAGAAATACACAACATAATATATATATATATATATATATATATATATATATATATATATATATATATATATATATATATATATATATATATATATCTACATAGTGTATTTAAGTGTGTTAAGAAACAGTCATGAAAGTGCACTCTCCTTAAAGGGTTAGTTCACCCAAATATCAAAATTATGTCATTAATAACTTACCCTCATTTTGCTCTAAACCTGTAAGACCTCAGTTTATCTTTGGAACAAAGTTTAAGATATTTTAGATTTAGTCCGAGAGCTCTCAGTCCATCCATTGAAGCTGTGTGAACGGTATACTGTCCATGTCCAGAAAGGTAAGAAAAACATCATCAAAGTAGTTCATGTGACATCAGAGGGTCAGTTAGAATTTTTTGAAGCATCAAAAATAAATTTTGGTCCAAAAATAGCAAAATCTACAACTTTATTCAGCATTGTCTTCTCTTCCGTGTCTGTTGTGAGAGAGTTCAAAACAAAGCAGTTTGTGATATCCGGTTTGCTAATGAATCATTCGATGTAACTGGATCTTTTTTAAACAGTTTACCAAATCGAACTGAATCGTTTAAAACTGTTCGCATCTTCAATAAGCATTAATCCACAAATGACTTAAGCTGTTCACTTTTTTAATGAGGCTGACACTCCCTCTGAGTTCAAACAAACCAATATCCCAGATTAATTCATTGACTCAAACAGTACACTGACTGAACTGCTGTGAAGAAAGAACTGAAGATGAACACAGAGCCGAGCCAGATAACGAACAACAGACTGACTCGTTCTCGAGCCAAGAACCGATGAGCTGATGATACTGCGCATGTGTGATTCAGTGTGAAGCAGACTAACACACAAAGCGCCTGAACCGGACTGATTCTTTTGTTGATTGATTCTGAACTGAATCTCTGCTAGTGTTATGAGCGTGGGTAAACTGAAGGCTTGAATCAAGGGCAGTCATCGCCAATGACGCCATTACGTCTTCAACCGGTTTATTGAATCAAACTGTCCGAAATAAGTACTGGTGATCCGAAAACCGATGCAACCAGTTCTTGACTCGTGAACAAGTCAATGTTTTGTTCATTATCTGGATCAGCTAGGTGTTCATCTTCAGTTCTCTCTTCACAGCAGTTCAGTCAGTGTACTGTTTGAGTAAATGAATTTCTCCAGGATATTGGTTTGTTTGAACTCAGAGGGAGTGTCATCCATATTAAAAAGTTAACAGCTTAAGTCATTTGTGGATTAATGTGTATTAGAGGCGCAAACTGTTTAAAACGATTCAGTTCGATTTGGTGAACTGGTTCAAAAAGATCCGGTTACATCGAATGATTCGTGCGTGAACCGGATATCACAAATTGCTTTGTTTTGAACACAGAAGTGAAGACAATGCTGAATAAAGTCGTAGATTTTGCTATTTTTGGACCAAAATGTATTTTCGATGCTTCAAAAAATTCTAACTGTACCTCTGATGTCACATGGACTACTTTGATGATGTTTTTCTTACTTTTCTTGACATGGATTGGATAGTATACCGTTCACACAGTTTCAATGGAGGGAGTGAGAGCTCTCGGACTAAATCTAAAATATCTTAAGCTGTGTTCCAAAGATAAACGGAGGTCTTACGGGTTTGGAACAACATGAGTTATTAATAACATAATTTTGATATTTGGGCAAACTAACCCTTTGGGCTTTTGTTTAATTAATAGAAATTTAATTTAACATTTATACATTTCATTTATTATTATATTATCTATAAGTACAGTACAATAAAAACATAACTTCAAGATTCAGAGTACACTACAAGTGCACATTCAATACAATTAAGCTTCTCTTCCACAAGGGTAGTCCGTTTGGACTGGTGCTCATATTTTAAAGACGTGCACATATTTCGATTTTTTGACTAACATACTAAAGCATGCGTTAAGTACGGCATGTGTTTTAAATCATAACTGTATTGTGTTATTTGATATCACATTGAAAGTTCATGTATTTTCTATGTGCTAAATTACAGCTTCATATGGAAGTTCTAAGCGGCCATACATTATTTTTTTCCTATTTCTCGTTATAATGACTTAATTTTCTCATTATCTCGACATAACAAAAGTCGTTTTCTTGTTATAACGACTTAATTGTCTTGTTTTCTCGACATAACGAATGTCGTTTTCTTGTTATAATGACTTAATTTTCTCCTTATCTCCACATAACGAAAGTTTGTTTTCTCGTTATAATGACATGACAGTTTTACTGTTGCTATAGTAACAAACTCAACTTTGACAGGCATCTGATGGACAACCATGCAGGTGCTCTTACTGTAGCCTATATTTCTGCAAATTTTGCTTTGCCTAGGTAATAACGTCTACAATACTGTACTGTACATAAATAAAGGCTGATCAATCACTGTTGATTTTTCCAGAGACAGTACACCAAACGTTTTGTTTTTTAATTAACATTTTTTAATGGCAACACCGCAAACACAGGTGGAGCGCCTTCAGAAGGATGCAGAACTATTCTATCTTTTAGATCTTTTAGAACTGCTTGGATTAAACTCATTTTTAAATTTCCCTTTATTTGAAATAAAATTATATGTAATTTGTAATTTTTAGTAGTCATTATATGCTGTGACAGATATCATGTGCATTACAAGCTTCTGTTTGAAAAGAGCGTTCATGTGTATGTGTACATGTATTATATGTGTGTGTGCAGAAAAAAAATGATTACAACATTATAGAACAAAACTGAATTAAATTAGCCAATGCACTTTACATATACATCACATTTCTCATCAAAATGATTAACAAAAAAGATTAATAATAAGGAAAAGAAGCACATCACAAATAGCCTACATCATTAAATCCCATCCTACTGTAGGTAGACAGAACATCTCCGCTTATTAACATGTAGCTAAAAGAAGCACAAATAAAGATATAGGTGCAAACAGAATACAGTGACATCAACCTTGGTTTTGATAGGCAGTTATTTTATGACACAGAACACGTTGGTGAAACTCATCATGCATCTAGCAAGCAATTAATACACAAAATAATCATATTGATTCAAGCATTTAACATTTATGAATTAATTAAATGTCAGTAATGAACAAGACTGCACAAATTATAGCGATCACGAGGAAGGTAAGCGTACAGTAAAGTGGATAGTGTACAACACCCCATCAGTTATATTCAGGTCTATAGTGCCACCTGCTTGCACAGTTTTGTAACTTCTTAGAGAAACTTAAGTCATTATAACAATAAAACGACTTTCGTTATGTCGAGATAACGAGAAAATTATGTCGTTATAACAAGAAAACAAGAAGGAAAAAAAATATAATGCATGGCTGCTTAGAACTTCCGTAGCTTCATCATTTGAAATGTGCCATTATAAATATATTAAAATACTCTTACTTAAAATACTTCAGTATGCAGAAAATATTTTATTTTATGTTTTATTCTTTTTAAAAGTCTGCTAGTTCTGTTTCACAAGGGTAGGTTGGCAGCTCAGGTTCCCTTTCAGTCCGTCATGTTCTATGTTACGTCAGAAAGAGACTGATGAATGGGGTCTTGCCTGAGAGCCCAATCACCTTCAAGTGGTAACAAAATGAGCCAGTGGTACACAGTGTACCTTGGTCTGTGGGATCTGCATTGCGAAATCCGCCCCGCTGTGTGGGTATATAAGGAGGAGCGCAAGCAACTTGCATTCAACCTTTCGCTTCGGAGCCGAGCACATCGCTTGCTGATTTCACGAGTGTTTACAAGCGAGTCAGCTGGTGTTAGTGTGACGGTGCAATTCAGCGGTTCGTCTTAGTTTCATGCCTTCAGTCTCACATTCTCACATACTGAAAGAGCTACTAAAAGAGTTTTTGGTTGTGTTTGCATCTTTTTAAAGATGTCATTCCTCCCATGTGTTTCTGGATGACTCATGTTCTCATTGTGGGGATATGACCATTGATTACCTTAAAAGGTATAGAGTCCCCTCTGCCACATCCGTTCTAGCTACTCTTCTCATAAGAGAGCAACTTTGGCTGCTGGCCAGGGTGACCTGAGAATTACCATGTGGGCTTCCCCTACGAGCATTCCTCTTCGGGCCACAACCCCCTCACAAACACCCCAGCCGGTTGAGTTTCCGCATGAGTTTGCTGGACCCTCTCAGGCTCCTGACATCTCATTTGGGGCTCTGGAGGAAGACGTAGAGAAGACGTGGAGAATACCATCGTAGCTACCATCACTTCAGCTAAAGCCTTGTCTACCAGACACGCATATGCTTTGAAGTGGAACCTCTTCGTCACTTGGTGTTCTTCACATCATGTAAATACTCCTCCAGACATGTCTATATTTTGAAGTGGAACCTCTTCGTCACTTGGTGTTCTTCACATCGTGATATCCCTGGAGATGCCCGAATGGGTCAGTTCTTTACTTTCTTCAGGAAGGTTTGGAACGAAGGCTGTCTCCTTCCACCCGGAAGGTCTATGTGGCTGCCATTTCGGCTCACCATGACCCTGTTGATTGTAAGTCTCTTGGGAAGCATAATCTGGTCATCAGGTTCCTGAGAGGGGCCAGGAGGCTCAATCCACCTCGCCCTCATCAAGTTCCCTCTTGGGATCTCACAGTGGTTCTATCGGCACTGCAAAGGGGTCCCTTCAAACCATTGCTCTCAGTAGAGCTAAAGTTTTTATCATTTGAAAAACTATGCTCCTGATGGCTTTGACTTTGGTTAAGAGGGTTGTGGACCTGCAGGCTTTTTTAGTTGATGAAGCGTGTCTGGAATCCGGACCGGCCAACTCTCATGTTATCTTGAGACCCCGGTCTGGATACGTGTCCAAAGTTCCCACCACTCTCTTTAGAGATCAAATGCTGCCCCTGGAGGAGGCAGACCCAGCACTGGCACTTCTCTGTCCGGTACATGCACTCCGCACTTACATATATAGAACTCAGAGCTTTAGGACCTCAGACCAGCTCTTTGTTAGTTACGGAGAGCAGCAGCAGGTAAAGGCTGTCTCCAAGCAGAGGTTATCCCACTGGATAGTGGATGCTATTGTCCTGGCTTATCCGGCTCAAGACCTGCCATGCCTCCTAGGGGTGAGAGCTCACTCAACTAGGAGTGTAGCCTCCTCCTGGGCGCTGGCACATGGCGCCTCATTAACAGACATCTGTAGAGCTGCGGTCTGGGCTACACCAAACACATTTGCAAGATTTTATAATCTCCATGTAGAGCCTGTGTCCTCCCGGGTACTCGCCTCTTCAGGCCAGTACACCATGCTTGGTGTCAATCTGCTTTCTGTGCCATTCCACTCCACGGACTGGATGCATGCACTATTTCCCACAGGTTCCCACAGTTCCTCCAGCACCTCCAGCACTGTTGATGAGCAGCACTTATCAGTCAACCCTGTGTGAGGCTAGGTGTCTCTATGTCTTGTGATTCCCCTTTTCTGGGCAATCCCACGTGTGAATTTCCACAGTAGGTCTCTTGGTAGCATGTGTCTTTCCCTTGGCAAGCACCTTGCCAGCTCTATCGTAGAAATTTCTACCCTGCAGGCTTGGAACCTCAGAGTTCATACGTATCACCACCTCTTGGTTGATACCTGCCTTTGTAAGTCCTCCTACAAGCAGGCAGCCTGCTAGCATAAGTCTGGAATATGCTACCCAGTACATTCTGTGTCAGGTATAGGCTCTCATTCATGCTGGCCTCATGACAGGGTGCTATCACTCACATGGGTCACTGGAAGACAGCCATGTGGTGTTTTGTAAGGGACCCCATTTGTTAGTCTGTTTCTGATGTAACATAGAACGTGACCGACTGAAAGGGAACGTCTAGGTTACGTATGCAACCCTCATTCCCTGAAGGAGGGAATGAAGACGTTATGTCCTTTTGCCACATCACTTTTCCGCTGAACCGCCGGGTCACTGGGCTCGGCTCCTCAGCGAAGACTTGAATGCGAGTTGCTTGCACTGCTCCTTATATACCCACACAGTGGGGCAGAGCTCGCGATGCAAATCCCACAGACCAGGTACACTGTGTACAATTGGCTCATTTTGTTACCACTCGAAGGTGATTGGGCTCTCAGGCGAGACCCCATTCGTCAGTCTCTTTCTGACGTAACGAGGGTTACATTCGTAACCTAGATGTTTGTTAACATAGGCTACTGCGCTAAAACATAAACAATGGATTTACCTGGATTATCAGCCATATAACTGCATACTGAAACAGGTGCAATAATATGTTACCCTGGATCACAAAACCAGTCTTAAGTGTCAATTCTTTGAAATTGAGATTTATACATCATCTGAAAGCTGAATAAATAAGCTTTGCATTGATGTATGGTCATTGTTAGGATAGGATAAAAATACTGAGAAAATAGTCTTTAAAGTAATCCAAATGAAGTTCTTAGCAATGCATATTTACTAATCAAAATTAAAGTTTTCATATTTTTCAGTTAGGAAATTTACAAAATATATTCATGGAACATGACCTTTATTCAATATCCTAATGATTTTTGGCTTAAAAGAAAAATTTATAATTTTGACCCATACAATGTTTAAATGGCTATTGCTAAAACCAAAGACCAGGGTCACATATAGTCTTGGTTCACACTTCACTTCTATATAGGCTACAGTAGAAAGGCTATCACTCAGAAAGTGAATGATTAAGAGAAAAAGGGAGAATACCCACATCCCCCTCATTCTAAGCCTCAAATCCATTGAATGAAACATTTTTCAAAAGTCTCTTTTATTCAGTTCAGACTCTTGACCTCCATTGTGAATATCTGCTGTGCTATGCAGTGAAATCTGTAAGTAATTATGTCACAGCTCAGAGAAGAACAGGTCATTTGTAAGCTACCCACGAGCAGAAGAGTTCAAGCATTCAAAACAAGACAGATTCAGACCTGCTCTCCTCATTCATAATCACACTCAAATTAACGCAAACAGAGCCAGGGATAGAAGGCCCTCGTCCTCTGCTCAGGAAATAGATTGAAGAGATAAAATGACTGATAATGTGTGTCTGGGAGCTAGAGTTTGTTTGCCGGAATCTATGCAGACTTCCTAGAGTGAGCAAGAAGAGATAGAAAGAAGGAGACAATAAGACAATGCTGTGGCTTAAAATGAGAAAGAAGGAAAGAGAGAGTGAGATTAAGAAATGAGATGATGGTTTGGGGAAGGGGACGGAAGTATAGCTGAATAACACAAAATCCTGTTACCCGCAAATGTTTTTAGAGCCACGATTGGGCAATCCAAAGTTCAATAGCAAGGTCGACATCACCACCCCAGCCAGCTTTAAAAGAACCAGTGTTATATAATGACAGATATTCATGAGATTGTAGCTCTATTTACACTTTCACAGCTGAGCCTGTTTCATAGTTTGTTTGTTTGGCTGAACTTGCCTTGGATCTCTATGTAGTAGCTATAGTAGCTATGAAGTATGTAGCTATGAAGCTCTATAGTAAAGCAGTTTTATTTTCAGGAGGACCAGAGATTGAATTCATCTTGGATCTTTTTCCAGTTCTTGGCCTACTCTTGTGAAAAAGTGGTAGACTTAAAAAGAATTAAATGAAAATGTATTATAGTTTAAGTTTATGTTAAATGCAATTAGCTCACCTTTAGAGTTTACCCACTCCAGCTGGACATCTTTATATGCTGCACTGTCGAATATACTGACAAGCATTTATGATGATATATATATATATATATATATATATATGTGTGTGTGTGTGTGTGTGTGTGTGTGTGTGTGTGTGTGTGTGTGTGTGTGCGCGTGTGTTTGTGTGTTTGTGGCCCTGGACCACAAAAAATATTTAGCTGGGGTATATTTTTTTAGCAATAGCCAAGAAAACATTGAATGGGTAAAACTTCCAAAAATCATTAGGATATTAAGTAAAGATCATGTTCCATGAACTTTTTTTATTTCCTACGTTAAATATATCAAAACTTAATTTTTGATTAGTAATACGCCTTGATTAAGAATTCATTTGGACAAATTCAAAGTCAATTTTCTCTGTATTTAAATTGTTTGGCACCCTCAAATTCCAGATTTTCAAATAGTTGTATCTCAGCCAAATATTATCCGATCCAAACAAACCATACATCAATGGAAAGCTTATTTATTCAGCTGTATAAATCATATGTATAAATCTCAATTTTGAACTCTTCTTGGGTCTTTGGTTGGCCCATACGCTTACGTTTACGGGAGCTGTCCTTGTCGACAGAACCAGCGGCAGATGGTAAACAGTAATTATGTTCCATAAATAAGTAAAACAATCCACCATGAAACGTGCAAGGAGTAAATAATGAACTGCTTGAAGCAAGCCAGTGGTTTGTGGATGCTAGACACTACTTCCGCATTTGTCCAGGACACTGCTGTCATGTGGTTTCTACGGCAGTAAAGGCGGTAACAAAAGGTAACTAATTATTGTTAGTAATCAGCTGGACAAAATATATAACACTAGCCTAGTGGTTTTTGGATATTTCACTGCAAATATCTTACAAATTGTACCTTTAAGATAATACATACATATATGTTTTTAAAGTAAAAAGTTTATTCTGACAATCTGAATTCAATGTGTAATTTACTCAAGTACTCAAGAAACATAGTTATTAATTAATTATATTATTATTTTATGCTTTATGCTGTTTTTGTTGACAGTACACAGGAAATAATGGTGAAAGAAGATTAAAAGAACCCCTTGTGCTTAACTGAATTGAATGTGCACATTTTAGTGTACTTCAAATCTTAAAAGCATACATTTAAAAAAGTGAATGTGCAGATAGTATATATAGCTGCTCATGTGTACTTAAAGTACACTTTAAAAATAAGTAAGATGTACTGTACACATGTATTAGGCTTTTTCGAGCGACCCAGGCTCAACGAGGCCTCACCCTCTCGGGCATGAGAGTGAGATAGCTCCCACTTGTCTGGTTCTCTGTAGAATTTAAGGTTGAGCTCCAGGGGCTTTTTCGAGTGACCCTGGCCCAACGAGGTCCACCGTCCAAAGCAAAATGGTGGCTCTCTAAAAATAAATGTATGCTGCAATGCTCTCATTTACAATTCACTTCGTATGGTTTGTAGGATATATGTTTTGGTTTATTATTATTAATAGCTTATTTAGCAGAACGTTTATTCTCTTGTGGCACCAGCAATGGCTATTCTTGTCAAAACAAAGTATACACTTTCAGTGTGAAGGATTTCTTATTGTAAAATAGGGCTTTTTCCCTCATAGGTTATTATTTTGATAAATATCCCCTTCATTGTCTTCTATAACAATGCACAAAAGGCTGCGTTTGATGTCAGTACTGAATGCCCTGCCCACAGCAGCTAGTCTTTTGAGGCATGGGGTTTCTTTTTCCAATGGTTTGGCAGGCCAGGCTGGATGGTTGTGCAGAGGGACAGAGAGGGGGTCTATGATGGGGTGAAAACTTGCAGCAGCCTTTGGGACAATTACAAGAGAAACAGCCAACGGCTCTTGTGTTTCATATCCCCCCCTCCGAACTCCTGTGAGTCTGTGTCTGTTGGCCTGCAGTGAATGCCTGCTTTGTGTTCTCACACCTCATGTAATAAACTGAGGTATTATTGACCGGGTCTGAGGTGTCCGCACTCACGATAAAGCACACAAGATGTCAATTAGTGCTGTGAGCCAACCTTTCATTCGTCCTTTATTTATTCTATTTATTTTTGTTGGACGCAATTATTTCTGACATGGCGTTTCATTGGCATGAACTGTGATATGAAGCCATAAATTGCCCAGTGATTGGGCTTTTGACAGGACCGGTTTCTCCATCGGGGAGCTGGGTTGTGTCACATTTCATCTTTGGTCATAGAATTGACATGTTATTGTTCTGTCCAGACTCAAAACATGCGAGCTGTACCCTGCTACCCAAATTAGAAACAACTTCATCTCATTCTTCCAATGGAAAAATCAGTAAGTTAGAAGTTAATTCATAGGTTTAAGTATTTATTAGATCAGTATCACCATGAAATGCTGAAGATCATTAAAATACAAATGTACTTTCTAATTATTAGAAAGTTATTTTTCCTTAGAAAACATTATCATATTAACCATAGTTTTCCAGCCAATTGCATCAGTTGCTTAAGTCGTTATTACTTATTTTAATGCATATTTTTTGGTTGCACTTTATTTTACAGTACGTGTACTAACATGTACTTATAGTGTACTTACAGTGTATTTATCTAAGAAAGTTCTGGTAATACAAGGGAAACTACACGGGGTAGGGTTAGGTTTAGGGGTAGGTTCAGGTTAGTTATTACATAGTTATTGTAATTACTATAATAAGTACATAGTATGTACATGAGGAACAGGACTATAAAATAAAGTGCTACTTATTTTTTTATCACACCTAGTTAAAAACAAAGTGATGTTGTTACAGATTAATTGTATTACTGATTAATATTAATTAACTGCATGTACTTACAATAGGGTTCGGGTTTGGATTAGTTGCTTGTAGTTTTGCAGAATTTACAATTATTGGTATTATTACAGTAAGTCCATGTTACGTGTAACTGTCACCTTGAACTAAACTTGTATCACAAACTGATGCTGATATTTATTTAGGTTCAAGCATGATCAGATAAATGTATTGAAATTTAACAAACTGTAAAATATAATGCACTGCTATCTTGTGTGTTTACTGAATATATAATATTCTTTTGGAACTGACAGATTTAATTGAAATGATTTTTAATAAATGCACTTGATTATTATGAAGTTACTTTTTTGATAAAGTTTTGGATATTTTTGTAGTAACAATATCTGTAACAATTATTATATATATTTTTTTGGAAATTGTGGTCAGTTTTTTAGTGGTCTGTTGTGCTTACAGCAAGTCACATTAGATGAATTACCTCCTTTCATTTCAATCTCATTCTTCTATCACTTCTCTGTCCTGTTTCTCTCGTCCGTCTCTGTAATCTAATCTCTACAGATAAACTGTATCATCTTCTGTCCTGGTGGTGCTTGTCAAACATGTCTGACCTGAAGTCTGTTCTCTCTCTGCTGCTGTCTGCTGACTGATTACACTTTATTTTAAAGTGAAGGGATTTATGGGTAAAAGATGCTCATCAGAACTTTATGTATGATGCTGAATACTATCAATTTTGTGGGCATGTTTGTACATCGATTTTCTAGATCTTAGAACCTGTCTGAAGTTGTTCATGGATAAACAGAACCTCTCTTATCTTCCAGTACTATAACCCTCTATCACACAGTGTTTCCTATACGATGGCAATAAATGTTGTAAAAAAGGGGTGTCTTAGAATTATTCTTTTTTTTATTTTGTTTTATGGTCACGTTATACCCTAGTACTTAAAATTTAATTTGTTTTATGGATACATGGTATTATCATATTTATTTATTTATTTTATTTATTTATGATAAAAAGCATTTAAACATTTAATTTAAGTTTATGAGAGGTTAACAGAAGCCAGTTGTATTATATATGACACTTATCAATGATCATTTTTAAAGGAACATTTCCTCTGCAACAAACTGAGGTTAAAAGGTTATGTTAGAAAGTCAATGTATCAATGGCTTGTCTCTGCAAATTATGAGACAGTAGAAAGTCTTTCAGCTTTAAACAATATAAAACATTTCTCCATGATGATCACATATCACTGAACTTCCAGTGTTTCCTTCTTTCCACAGAGCTCTCAAAAAGATTAAAACCAGGATAGCCCTGACCAACAATGATATGCACTGCAGGGTGTCCCAAAGACACGCACTCAGTGTACCGTCATGTTTTCTTGGCTCATAACTTGTGTCTTGTTTCCAGATTGAACCTGGTTAAGAGAAGCGGCTGTCAGCCTGGCACCAGGTAGCCTTAGGTGAACACCCCCACCTGGCACCCAGAAGTGAATGAGTCGTGAAAGCTGTCTTCTTTTTATTTATTTTTTTCAAACAAGCAGACATGTAGAGACACACCAGAGTCTTAAAATATGCCACAAGCATGGAAGAGCTAGTGCTCACTGGCATTAGAGACGCTACACTCTTAAAACTCTTAACGTTTTTCTTTTTTTATTATTATGGTTCCATGAAGAAATTTCAAAGTCTCTTTAGATTATTACAATGTTCTTCACACTAAGACAAATATGGATATTTTAAGAACTGTTCACTGAGGGTCTTAGGGGAACCAGAATTGGTTCTTATATGGCAAAAAAACCCTGTTTTGAATCTTTATATTTAAAAGTTTAGTTTCGCGTGATGCAACATGATTAGTTAAATCACAGTCAAGCTGCAGATTTGAAAATGCAGTTAGTTTGCCTACGAGGTATTAAAAAAGTAAGTTTGCAAGCAGAGCAGTATTTATTTAATTGAAAAAAATAACAATCACCTAATAAATCATATATATACTAAAAAAATTATAGTAGTAAAATATTTACTATTTTTTACATATATACTTCATTGCAGAGAATCAACTGAATCAAGCAATCATGGAAACAGGCTCATTTCCGAGAACCATCTGGACAATCCAGATGTCTCAGCCTTATATATAAGAAAGACTGGTTGTTCTAGGAAAGTTAGAAAAGCCACACTTTTCTGCAGAATATAAAAAACTGTGCTACTGTCAACGCTACTGAAAAAAAAGTAGTTAAGTTAGGAGTGCTGCTACTTCAAGTTAGCTTTACTTGCAAGAGTACAAGGAACAACAGTGTCTCGCCAGCCCCTGCCACCATATGCCAGAAATTATGATACAGATTTGCCTTTGTATCCATTTTTAACACACAGGAGAAGAATCAAGCCTTTATTCAGTTCACTGTTTACTCTTCAAGCCCCATGGCCTGAGGACCGAAAGAGAGAGAGAAGACGACTCTGGTTTGAGTAAATGAAGGGAAAGGTAGAGCACTGTAAGGCATAGAGGGAAGGGAAGGGGCGGAGAGAAGCAAGAAAGGAGCCCTTTGAGTGACAGTAATTCAGAAACCTATGCTTTTTATGAGTTTCCTGCTCTTAGAAAAACACACAGAGAGGGAAAAGGGGCCCAATTCAAATCGCTCTCTTTGAGCAGGGCTCTCATGGCAGGACACTCCAGGTAATGCATGTTTATACATGTGTCTTTAAATTCAAGGGGAATTCAAGATGTTTGGAACTTGGGAATATATATATATTGGCTTTACGTTTATTATATTTAATGTCAACATTTATTCATGCCATTCCAAACGAGCATTATTTATTCCATTGTACAAAAATATATATTTTGCAGGATGTCTGAGCTGCTCTTTAAAGAGAGTGGTGAATTATAATGCTAAGCTACAAATACAAACTCAAAAATAGCCCATAAAACTTATGCAATAAATTCAACATGATCTTCAATTCAAAACATTCAAACAAACCACATTGTAGTATGTTACAACTTATAAGAAAAGTCAATGATATTTGACATTATTAAGGTAAAATACTACATCTAGTAAAGACTAATCTATGGTTGATACAACTGTGTATTAGACTTAATATCCAAGTAGGGAGGTTCTTCAGAATTAAACATAATTTCAGAAACATACTTTTGGATCAAAGATGGCATATACAGTAGTTTTAAAACATAAGCCTAACTGTCATGATATATATACACATCATATTTCTTGCCCTTGGTGACAACTACCACTGTGAAGTTTTTTCATTTTTGTGTAACATGAGGAGGAAGTATTTTGCTTTATTTGAGTGGTTTTCCACAAAAAACATGATCCACCTCCAAGGCTAACAATTCGTCTGGCATAAAGAATGTTATGTAAAAGTTGTAAGAATGACTAACGAAATGCTGCAGCGATCCAGCTCCTAATGGTTGTGTTGATTGATTCGTATTTTCATGTTCAGTAAGGCGACACAGTTATGAGTTTGTTCCCCCATGGGTCTGAAGCTGAAGACCAGGAAGAGTTTGTGGATTTGAGGTTTTGAGGACCCCTCTGACCCACACTTCCCTCTGTTTCCAGGCCTTTTTTGTGAAAGAAAACACTGGATAAATTATCAGCCATTCTGAAGGCGACCTTGTTCTTAAGAAAAATGGGTAAAAAGTGTACCTACTGATATTTCCACAATAACTTTTTATTCACCCTTTAACAGTGGTTCTGGTGGATGAATGAGGGTGTCCAAACAAGTATCAAAGTATCCAAGTATTTTGGTAGTATCCAAAACCTTGTCCAGGGCCATCTTTTGGTCCCCATGAGGAAAACAGCTTATAAATTATATAGCATATTCCAATGTGGAATATATATACGCAGTTGCCAATTATTAGGTACACCTTGCTAGTACCGAGTTGAACCCTTTTTTGCCTTCAGAACTGCGTTAATTCTTCGTGGCAAAGATACAACAAGGTGTTGGAAACTTTTCTCAGATATTTTGGTCCATATTGACATGATAGCATCTTGCAGGTAAGCTGTGGCATTTAAACAATGCTCAATTGGTACTAATGGGCCCAAAGTGGGCCAAGAAAATATCCCCCACACCATTACACCACCACTAGCAGCCTGAATCGTTGAGACAAGTCAGGATGGAGCCATGCTTTCATGTTCTTTTTGCCAAATTCTGACCCTACCATCTAAATGACACTGCTGTTGTAGCCCATCTGCTTCAGGGTTCAACGTGTTGTGCATTCAGAGATGCTATTCTGCATACCTTGGTTGTTTGAGTTACTGTTGCCTTTCTATCATCTCTAACCAGTCTGTCCATTCTCCTCTGACCTCTGACATCAACAAGGCGTTTTCGTCCACACAACTAGGACCATTCTCTGTAAACCCTAGAGATGGTTGTGCGTGAAAATCCCAGTAGATCAGCAGTTTTTGAAATACTCAGACCAGCCCGTCTGGCACCAACAACCATTCCACGTTCCAAGTCACTTAAATCCCCTAAAGGGTGTTGCTATGCATTTGCTATTCAATGTTATACTTTTGCTAGGGTGCTTTGGGTGGTTGTATGGGTGCTATAATGTCAACCACACTAGGATGTTCTGACTGAATGAAAGGGTGTTGCTATACGGTTGCCCGGGTGTTTCTATTTCAACGACACTATTATGCTTAGACTGGTTGAAAAGGTGTTGCTGTGTGGTTGCAATGTTGCAAGGGTGTTGCTATTTAAAGCACACTAGAAGTGGTCAAAAGTGTGTTGCTATGTGGTTGCTAGACATTTTTATGACGCTGCAATATCAACCACAATAAGGGTGTTTGACTGGTTGAAGGGGTGTTGCTCTGTGGTTGCTAGTTCATTGTTATGCTGCTAGGTTGTTTAGAGTGTTTTGCCAGGGTGTTGCTATGTCAACTACATTCAAATATTTTACATGGTTAAAAGGCTTTACATGTTAAAAAGTTGTTGTTTTGATTTTACCACAATTTGGTAGAGTGTTTCTATGTGGTTGATAGTGTTGCTTTACTGTAGTTATGAAATTTTGAGTTGTTTCTAGGAAATTACAAGGGTATTCTGAGTGGTTGCCAAAACACATTATGTAGTTGCTTTGGCGTTCTTGGTAGTTGGTAGGGAATTTCCATGCAATTAGGGTGTTATAAAGTGGTTGCCAGGGAGATGCTATGTCAGCTACACCAGGGTTTTTTGAGAGTGTTTTTAAAGGGTATTGCTGGTTACTGGGACATTGCTATGCTATTGCTAGGTTGATTTGGGTAGTTGCTAGGTTGTTGCTATGTCAATCATACTAAAGTGTTTTGGGCTTTTGCCAGGGCATTGTTGAATGGTTGGTATAGGGAATAGGTCACTAACAGGTGGACCGTGGCGCGGGTCTGGACCCAGAAGTCGCCCCCTACGGACCTGGACCTACAGCCAAAACGAAAGGTTATAATAGATTAATCTATTATAATTCTTCTATTCCATCCAGCACAGCTTTTTTAGTCTTTACGGTAGGGGTAGTTGAAAAGCATAGACCAATTGCATGCGAGTTAAGCTATCCCACGTGATACCACTCATCCAATCAAACCTGTGCATTCCAGGCGCCAAACATTGTGAGTCGTCTACGGTACAGACAGATGAGAGAATTAGAGCCACGTTACACATTAAAAGATGGCAGAAATATAGTGATACATGTAGAAAACAGAGAGAAACAGACAGAAGAAAGTTTAGAAAAAGACGAGTGAGACGGAGAAAGGGTAGGGATGGGAGAATCGATCCTGAAGTATCGATATATCGACAGGCTGTTTCTTAAATAAAAAATATCGATACTAAGGTGTTTTTATTTACCAGGGATTTTATTTATTAAACAAAAAACAATGCCTACAATATGCCTTAAATTGGACGAATAACCTGTGTTAGCAAATAATTGTGTGGAAGGGATTTTCCTACTCATCTGAATACATGCAAATGTTGCAAGGCAGAATCAATCAATTACAGAGAGCGTTCACTCACTTCTGACAATGTATTTAAATAGAGCTGCATTTCCCAATAGTAGCCTATAATAAGAAAGCATTTATGTTTTTGGAAAAGGTAGCCCAGAACAAGGCAGAAACAAATAGGCTATATGTTTGAGTTATTTAACAATAAACCTATTGAAATTGTAACCCTAGTTTGTGCAGTACATTTATTTAAATTTGAATGTTAAAAGTTCATATTGCTCATGTTCTTTTCTTTATTTTTAATATAAATCATACACACTCTGAATAAAAAGGTTGCATTTAATGCATGCAACAGCCTTTTACTGGCAGTCCCTAATGACAATGAACCATGGTAAAGTGAACATAGTTTAACTATAGTCTATGTAGATTTCCTTGGTTACCACTACAGTACCCATATTTTAACCACGTGTTAAACATATAGTGTTCCTGTAGCTTAATTGGTAGAGTATTGTGCCAGGTTGGGGGTTCGATTCCCCGGGAACACATGATAAGTAAATATTAATAGCCTGAATGCACTGTAAGTCGCTTTGGATAAAAGCGTCTGTTAAATGCATATATTTAATTTAATTTAATTTTTAATTTAATTTAACTTAAATTAAACAAAAATACAACATATTATGTTGAAAATAATGCGTATTGAATGTTAAAATGCATTTCAAATATAAAGTTAATTAGGTATTATTACCCATTGTACTCATAGTTCAGTTTAGAAGTATCGTATTGGTATTGATATCGACGATACTGGCCTTTAAAATTATCGGTATCGTATTGAAAACAAAATATGTGGTATTGACCATCCCTAAGAAAGGGAGAGAAACAGGCGAGTGAGATGGAATAGGGATGGAAAAATAAGGAACAAATGGCGCTTTCCAAAAAGAAAAGAAAAGTGGACAGCAAAAATAGAGCATTTAATACAGAATAGACAGACTCATTTTTTGTTTATACTTGCCACTGGGAGCACTAAACCAGTGTGTCTCATATATTCAGAAACCATGGCACTTATTAAAAGTGCCAATGTGAAACACTATTATGAGACAAAACATTAAAATTTATGACCAAACATAGCCACTCCAATCTGAAGTGAGATCACAGAAAATAAGTAGTCTCAGAGCCCAGTCAACCAAGATCCTGAGCCACAGGTTCACTGCCCAACAACATGCTCATGAGTGTTCCCTCAGAGTTGCTTGGATTTTGGGATAACAGCCATTTACTGATGGAGGGGTTATCAAAGAATCCATTAGTGCAGCAGTCAAAACATTACTTGAGGGAAACAAAGACAATATCTTTGTGATAAAATACCCATAAGCAAATACCTATGTCAGCATTATTAATATTATATATTTTGAAATATTAATTCAGGATGTGCTAACCAGCTAGATGAAGCTGTGCATATGGCATCATGTGTAGGCTTAGCTTTGGATGAGTCCACTGACATTTGAGACAATGCTCAGTTGTTAGTGTATGTCAGATTTTTCAACACAGACCAGAAAGCATTCTGTGAAGACCTTTTAGGTGTCACTCACCTTCAGACCAGTACAAGAGGAGAATACATCTATCTTGCCATTAAGGAGTTGTTAACAGAGAGGAATAGAGCCAAAGGCCTTTGCTTCAAGAAATGTTCTCTAACTGGACCTCTTTACATTTTAATTGAATACCCCTGGTATAGGGCATTGCTATGCAATTGGTGCTCTGTGTTGTAACCAGCATGTTGTTACTAGGTATTCAACATGGTTAGCAAATGTGGTTGCAAGGATGATTTGAATGGTTTATACGTCATTTCCCCAGGCTGAGTAGATTGGGGTGGTTACCAGGGTGTTGCTAGGGAATATCTTAGGTGTCCTGGGGGTTGGAAAGGCATTGTTATGCAATTGTGAGTCTTCTGAGTAGTGACTGTTCTATGCAGTGCTGCATCATTATTGTGGCATGCAGACATGTACTGTCTGTCTCAGTGTTCAATATAGTTATTGCTCATAGAGTGGATCCTGTACTGACAGCATAAAGAGCCTTTAACACTGACACCTCTCCTGGCCTGTTATGCAGGTTAACAGCAACTCTCTGGATCTGTCTAAGGGGCCGTTTGTCATTCAGTAACTGAGCTCCAGGCCTCTTCGATGCGCCCCATGTCGGGATGTCTCCCCCTTGGGCCACCTGACTCTCCCATCCATCCACACGTTATTAATAGGCCTTGCATGGCTCGACAGAAGCGCTAACAATCCGTCGGGGTGGGGTGTGTGTGTGTGTGTGTGTGTGTGTGTGATAGTAAGATTACATACAGGGGTCTTGGAGTGCTGTGGTAAATTGTGGGTTCATGTGTTTGTAAGTGTGTTTGGATGGGGTCATTTACTTTAAACTTTCTGTGAAGATAGCCACTATCACAACACATATGTCCTCTAATCGTCCCAAGGCAACTGTCTAGACACAGACTATTTATTGCATTCACAATACACTATCTGCACACTTCAGATTTAACCATAAGAAACAAACGACATTCATTATTAAAAATGGAGAGCAAAAGGGCTTTTTCTTTTATTCTTATTTCTCTTGAGAAAAAGACTCCAGTAATATCACCTGCATATTTCCTGAAACCTTTTCAAATATGTACCACACATAACTGCCAATCACAAGATTTCTCAAACATATATTTTATTTTTTTGGACTTATTATACATTCATTTTATAGTTCTAATTTCTTATGCGTGTCAACAGCTAAATCTCATTTGTGTCTGTTCGTTTATTTAGAAATTTCCATTAAGCTTCCTGAACAATGAAAGTTCACCACCAAATCTTTGTTTTTGATATCTATACATGGCTTGGGTTTCAAAGTATACACACTTCCGTTTAAACACAAAGTATATGCACTCTACAGCTAAATAATTACATGTACATTTCAAAAATATAATTCATTAAAAAGAACAATTGTTTTAAATTGTAACATAACACAATATTACCTATTTCACTGTGTTCAAATAAATACAGCCTTGTTAAGCGCAGAGAAAATCACCAAGAAAACTTACCAACCCCATACATTTGAACTTTTGGTAGTGTTTTTCACCCATTTTATCATCTGCCAGGTGAAACTTTTTAGATCCCAGCGCTGGCTGAAGCAATGCTAAGGCTAGTCTGGTCTGGAAGCTGAAACACAGCAATGTTTTCATAATGCCACATATAAAAACACAGTGCTTAAAGACTTTGGAAGGTAGTACAGGAGGTATTTTAACATTTAAAAAAAATGACAAACTTCGTTTTCAAAAGAACACTTAAAAAACACAAACATTATTTTTAAAAGAACCAAAAAGAATGACAGTGGAGAGAATGCGTCCACTGTTCTTGTTTTCCTATGTCTGCTGCTGCTATTTCTGTCTTATTAATAGGTCTCTCGTGCGTGACAGTGGTGGAGAATTGAAATGAGGGTGTGAAAGTGTGTGATAGACAAAACACAGATAGTACAGTGTGTGTGTGTGTGTGTGTGTGTGTGTGTGAGAGAGAGAGAGAGAGAGAGAGAGAGAGTTCTTATGTGCCAGGTGCTGATGGCTGGTGGGAGGGCAGGGATGACCAGCATGTGTTAACTGAGATGATTGGGCCGTTATTTATGTGAAAGCTGAGTAGATGATTTATGCTGGTGTCTCAAAGTTGAGATCAGCCCCTCTCTAATATGAAACGCTGATCAAAGGAGCTGATGGAAAGACTAGACGAGTAAGAGGGAGAGAACTAGAGAGAACGCTGCTCGCTTTTTTCCGCTGGATGCATCGGGTTGGCACTTAGTAATCACTATCAAATTACATTAGAAATGCTTTGTAAATATGATTTTTCAAATATCTCAGATCACTTAATATAAAATGTATTTTGATCTTGGATGCTGAGGTTAATACATTTATTTATTTATTTTTATCAGATTTAAGCCATTTCAGTGCGTCTTCAGTGTCATAACATTCTCACAATGTCTCGCACAAAATGCAAGAACGGAATCTACTCGTATCAAATCAAACATTTCAGTCACTTACAGAATAAAAAAGAAAAAAAAAGAAAAAGCATGATGGATTATGTCAAATGCTTTTGAACTGACCCGGAATACATCTCAAATAAGATTCCAAGTGTATATTTTGCTAAACGATTTAACAGTAACACTTTACAATGTCATTTCTTAACATGAACTAAAAATGGACATTACTCAGAAATACTTCTAAAGTGTTTATTAATCTTACTTGATTTTAAATTCAACATTTACTAATACATTATTAATTAAGTTGTAATCTTGATAACATTGGCCTGCACTAACATGAACTAACAATGAACAGATGAAGTTTTGTTAATAATAATAAATAATGTTAATGTTATTAATTATATTTAGTTAAAGCATTATCTAATGGGACTATAATGTAAGTGTTATTCATTTAACATTGTTCATTTGAATTAGGTGAGCAAATTGACATAATAAAATAGCAGAAGAATTTAAAGCCAAAAACCCATTACACAGCACTTTAACGACTCGGTTCATCAAAATGATATAAATTGTAATTTGCAGCATAATCTTATTATAGCCTATATCTATAGCTAAAAGTGATTAACAGAACTGCTTTTGCATTTCAACCATCATTAGTGTTCGGCTCAAATTCTGTCATCCTTTACTGTTGTTTCCTTCTTCCGAAGAAGAAGATATTTTGAAGAATGCTGGGAAACAAACATTTGCTAATTTCATGGAAAAAAGATCCTGTTGAAGTTAGTGGCTACCGTACAGGTTTGGAGCAATTTAAAGGTGAGAAAATAATGACAGAATTTTCAAGTTTGAGTGAACTATCTCTTTAATGAAAGGTGAAGGCTAAACAAGGCTCAAACATGAACCTGTGGAGAAATCAACCCTGAAGATTGGAACAAAACATCCTTGACGTTCACCTGGAAACATGTCACCGCATCCAGACTACACAATTTATACTGTAAGACGGTGTGACTGGGGCAGTGCAAGTAATTACATAACGCTAGCTGAAACAGTGTTAGCATTGTGCTTTGTGAGTGAGTGTGTGTTGACTCCAGATGTGAGAGAGCGGCTATCCTTTTACACTCTGTTTTAATCAAGGTGATCCATCAGGTCCTGCCACACACTCCTCCACGTGTTTACAGTGTGTGTGTGTGTGTGTGTTTAACACGGAGAAAGAGAAACGTATAATCATATGGGACAGGATGCAGTTACAAAGACACCTCTATTGTCTTGCATTTGAGACCTGAACAGCTATGAAATCAAATCCCGGTTTTTCTGATGACAGAGGGAAATCATAGTTGACGTGAATATGAATACTGCCTTTTATTTATGGGAACTGATGCAGTGTGGCTGTGATGATAACAGATTTGCTGGTGCATTAATAGTGTCTCTGTTATGACAGGAGAGTGTAAACATGCATATTTGGGCGAATCTCACAAAACCCATCATCCTAAGAACATGTGCAGGTCATATTTCACCTAAATAAATAGACAAAAAAAGTATATATATATATATATATATATATATATATATATATATATATATATATATATATTGAAGTACATTGCCCAAAATTGTCTTTTTTTTAACTTTTTTAATTTCTTTATTACATGCTATGCTATATTTGAGAAACATTATTAATTTTATTGAGAATTACATAAAATAAAAAAGTAAAATGATAAAAATCATTAATGAGTTTCGGGGCAAAAATGTGTTTAATCTTCATACAAATATTGTCACAATGCCAGAATGCCAGAAAAGTCTTGAAATGCACAAAATGTACACTTTAAAGTTTTTTTTTTTTTTTTTTTTTTTTTTAAGCTGTATAAAAATTATTTTACAAGAAAATACTGTTGGAGTTCAATGTTTCATGTATAATTCAGTGTGTTACTTGCCATTTTTTTGTAATTGTTTGTAAAATGTACAAGCAGTTTCTGAGTGAAAATAGTTTCTTCACCATCTGCAGTGTTATTTTTTAATTTGTTTTATTTATAAGATTTATATTCATATGATCTTATGTTTTTGTTCTCTCGTTTCCTTGCTAAAAACAGCCATTATTCTCTGCACACACCATGGCCCATTTGTCCTCTTAAAAAGTTCACTATGAACTCATTTTCAACTCCATTTGAGTTCATTTTAAGGAGCTTTTAGAGATAATCAGTCTCCTCTGTTTCTGTTTCCTCATTAAATATTCCATCCTCCCCTGCACAATGGAATTCAGCTGGTGGTGTGCAATAACTACAGTAATCACACCATTTATTTCAATTCTGTGTTAACATTCCGTTTAGAAGATTATGCCAAAGATTTAAATATGTCCACAGAGCACATGCCAATATGCCTTTCTTCTTACTTTCAAAATAAACAGTACTTATTTTGGAAAGAAGAAGAAGAAGTGCAACCTGAATGTAACGTTTTCAGACTCTTATTTGCATGTTAAATTCAAAGTAATGGAAATGTATTATAGTTAAATTAATACTAAATGCAATTACATATGCTTTTTTGTGACCCTCATAAGTAGGGTCTTCATATGTAGTATATTTGACATTTTTCAGAAGTGTGTCAAAAAAATTATGTATTCTCTTTATTATCTCTTTATTTCATTAATGTTATATTTTGTGCAAGTGCAACTACAGTTTGCAACTACAGTGATTGAATCTAATACAAGGAACATTTAGACATTTTTAAGTGTGGTTTAAATGCCCAAATACTTTTTGGGGCCACTGCATGTTTGTATTGGGAGTTATATACAGAGCTCTCCTCAAGCTTACAGTAGGTTAACGCAATGGAAAGGAGTGCAGCTCTCTTAATTCCAGCTGATGCCATTGTCCCCATACCTCTCTTATCCCGGGGCAGGCCCTGCTCCTTTCAGACACAGATATCTTACCCTGACACATGTCAAACAGCCCGACGTATGCTCCACATCAATACCACCCTCAGCGGTCACACTGTCCCTGCAGGCAGCATCGGACCTTGTGATTTCCATCGTATTTTAAGAAGCACCCACACCTCCATTATGTCAGCGCTCCAAGAGAGTTTCCATAATAATCGTTCTCTATTTGCGTACAATGCAAAAAAGAAAAGTGAATACGGATGACGCATGGCTTCCAAGTCACAGGACATGGTGGCCGTTCTGATAAATAGTGACAGCCTAAGTGCTCTGAGCTCCATTAGCTTGAGTGAGAGAGATACCACCATGGCACTGCTAGCCAAGCAGGATATGGTGTCATGACATGATCTCACATCACTTTAATTCACAGTTGGGTGAGCTCTAATTAAGGCCTCCATATGTCACCCGCAATTTGTAAATTCTTTAGGCAAGTGGCCCTGCTTCTTAATTAGACTGGATTTGGAGTCTTGCTTGCAGAAGACGCATCCAGACTGTGAGTCTGCATGGGTTGTTTTTTAGGCCCCGTTTACACTAGTGTGTTTTCGTTTTAAAACGGTGTTTTAGAATTAAAACGATCCACATTTACACTGGCATTTTAGCTGCGTTTCAGAAACAATCTCCATGCATGATCTACATAATCAAAAACACATGTCATGTGACCATTCATGCACACTGGTCATGTGTGTAAAAGTGTAAACAGTTGCTAGTCACTGGCAGTGGTACTGTTCATGATACGGTTACACGGTCATCAAGTGAAGTAAAGTGAAGTGAAGTGATGTGACATACAGCCAAGTATGGTGACCCATACTCAGAATTTGTGCTCTGCATTTAACCCATCCAAAGTGCACACACACACAGCAGTGAACACACACACCGTGAACACACACCCAGAGCAGTGGAATACAGAGATCATGTGGGCAGCCACGCCATCGTTTTCTGAAGTCTCCGTTTTGGTCTGTTTACACTGAAATGCAACCCGAAGTTTTCAAACTAAAACGAGGTCAGCAGCGTTTTTAAAATCTCAGTTTTTGAATGTGGAAAACGCCGGAGTAGTATAAACTATGGGCGTAAACGTAGTAAAACTTATGCGTTTTAAAATGAAAATGCACTAGTGTAAACGGGGCCTTAGAGACGCATTTTGTGTCAGTTGGGAACACAGAGGTATCTCTGAGTGGTCAGATAAGATTAAAAGGGTGGAAATGTTTCTGATAGGTGGCGGGCAAACATAGACTTCTGTTACCTGATAAAAATCTCATATCAGTCCCTGGGAGGTGATGGAGAGAGTGTGGCACCTGAGAGGACAGGGAACTAAAAAAATTAAATTTGTTAAATTTGTTAAAACTGTACACACCCTTTAGGCTGTCCAGATTTAGAGAAATCCATTTAGAGAAGTCCAAAATCCACTTGCTGCAGTGAAAACGACCATCCCATGTTCTCTCAACCTTTCCTTGATTTGTGCATATTTCTGTACTGATTCAGAAAAAAACAAAACAATTAAGGAATATCTGAGGATGCATATTTTAGCTGGAAGCAATGATATGAAGTTAAAATTGAATTAATAATGGGTATTAATTCAAAATATTTTAATTTAGTCATGCGGTTTACTTAAGATTATTGTGGTGTTTCATCAGTTGTTTGGACTCTCATTCTGACGGCACCCATTCACTGCAGAGGATCCACTGGTGTGATGTAATGCAAAATTTTTCCAAATCTGTTCTGATGAAGAAACAAACTCATTTACATCTTAGCCTGAGGGTGAGTAAATTATCCTCTAATTTTCTTTTTTGGGTGAACTGTTGAACTGTTCCTTTAAAGTGATACTATAGGCTACTAATACCATGCATCGTCATTGGTTTGTGTTCCAGGGAATTCACAATAACTGTTATGCAATGCAAGTTGGTTTTCAATAAAAGGGTTTTCGTAAATGTAACTTTAACGGTAATGGATTGGATTGGGGTCTGACGTACAAATGCTGAGAATGATAAACATCATTCTGTCTGGTATGTATTTCCTTTCTGGGCTAGAGGTGTATGAGACTCACTCTGTGCTCTTTCAGGCTAAGTGAGGCTTAGCATGCCAAATCCAAATCTGATAACTGCTCACAATCTAACACCGCGGGAGAAAAGGTTTAAATGCCCTTTGTCGCCACATCAAACGGAAGGGATTTCTACTATGGCTTGTTTTATTTTGACCAGACGTTTGGCTGGAGAACTGAGCTCAGTTTGTTATTAATGGGTCTTGGAATAAAAGAGAATGATGAATTTAAACATATTTATTAGCAGACTACCTAAACATTTTTAAATATTCTTTAAGTTTGATTTATTAAGTAAACTTTTAAGTTTATTGCCCGTCTAGTGAAAGTGTTGTACAATGTATAGCCACTAGATGGTAATAATTGTCGTTTTTTCTTTAAAATGAATCTCTCATTGACGGAAAGTGGAGGTTTTCAGTATAAATATTGAAGTTTAATAAAAGACGAATCTGTGAAAGATTAATTATTTTCATAATTTAGGTTTCTTGTCTGTGCTTTGTTTTTCTTTCATTACATTTGGAATGAAATTCTCTCCTTTGCAGCAATATCCTGAGGTGTTGAATATCATAGCAGCTATTTTGATAAATTCCTTTGCGCCCTTATTTTTCACTGTTGCCATTGCTTTATTAGGCCTTATTTATTGCTTTTTTTATAATACCAGGGCCACTGGGAGACATTTTATATCAGGTTTGGCTGTTCATCATTTTACAACTAAATCTGTGGTTGAAATCTTATATAAAAGGATTTACATTGTTTATAGAAATTTGTAAGGAATGCAAAGTAAAATTAGTTTAGTCTTATAAAACAAATAATTCTACAGTTTGCGTTGGACACTTTACATACAATCTTTTAAAAAATCACAATGGTAGTTTCCACGAAAATATTTCAATTATTGTTACTAAAAGTAATATAGCCACCAATGTCATAATGATAATAAGAAAAAAATATTGTATGAATGAGATCGCACAATAGTTTGTAGTAAAAAATAATTATGTATTTTGGCTGAAGCTAATATTACCATGGAAGACATCCAGGCTGAGCGTTTGTGTTTTATTGAGCGCCTTTTTGGTTGTAGGAAGGCGGAGCCACGATAAACGCAATACATTATCAGTTGTAAGTAGGCGGAGCACATTTTCGACGTCATTGGCTTTTAAGAAGTGTTTAGGAGGAACCATGCGACTGCGTCATGAATACCCCGCCCCCTTATTAGAGGACACTGAGAGGAGAGCCAAAGTTCAGTGTGCGCCAGTTGAGATGTGAGGAGGACACAAGAGCTGAGCACGGACTACACGCTCCACAGAAGTTCGGGGATAACTGAAGACAAGGACACATTTGTTATTTCTCTTTCTGAGCTGCTCCTGATGCCCATATTTGTCCTAATAATGACGGTAACGACTGACGTGAAATATTTGTGTTTTAAGTGACTGTGCACTCGCGTTTTTCATAAAAACATAGGAAGAACTTTGAGATTAAGCATACATTTATATGATATGCAGACTTTGAAAAGGAACCTTTTTCAAAGAAGTCTAATTCAGAGGAATATCTGCTTTTCCTCAAATTTTTTTTTTTTTTTTTTTCAACTGGGTGACAAAATATTCTTTGAAGCTTTTTTAATCTAAACAGTGTCTATGGAGCTACATAATAACCCTTAACACACAAAAGCATCTTCTCTTGGGACTGTTTATGCCAGGAAAGTTTTCATTAACTTAGCTCATTCAAAAAAGGTGACTGAAAATCCAGCATGGGGGGCTCACCTCTGAAAATTGTAATTTCTCTGTGGTGTCAGCTGGTCATTGCTGCATATAGTCTAGAGATTGGCTCCTATGACCTGGAGAGAGGGAGACCGGCTAAATGCGAGCCTGTCGTCATCCCTATGTGCCAGGGCATCGGGTACAACCTCACTCGGATGCCGAACTTTATGGACCATGCCAATCAGAGAGAAGCTGCGATTAAGCTGAATGAATTCGCCCCTCTGGTGGAATATGGTTGTGATGTGCATTTGAGATTTTTCCTCTGCTCTCTTTATGCCCCTATGTGTACGGACCAAGTGTCCACATCCATCCCCGCCTGCCGTCCGATGTGCGAACAGGCACGTCAGAAGTGCTCGCCCATCATGGAGAAGTTTAATTACGCCTGGCCTGATTCTTTGGACTGCTCTAAACTGCCCACCAGAAACGACCCCAACGCGCTGTGCATGGAAGCCCCGGAAAATGATACCAAAACCGAAACTAAGAAAGGAGAGGGCATGTTGCCTGTTCTGCCCAGACCGAAGCAGCCTGGTGCTGGGAACGGTCGCTCAGGGGGAAGCACGGGAGTTTGTGAGAACCCGGAAAAGTTCCAGTATGTGGAAAAGAGTGAGACTTGTGCTCCGCGCTGCTCATCGGCCGTGGATGTGTTCTGGTCCAGACAGGATAAAGACTTTGCTTTCATTTGGATGGTGGTTTGGTCCACTCTGTGCTTCGTATCCACAGCTTTCACAGTCCTGACCTTCCTGCTTGACCCACATCGCTTCCAGTACCCAGAGCGGCCCATCATCTTCCTCTCCATGTGCTACAACGTTTACTCAGTCGCCTTCATCATTCGATCCGTCGCTGGGGCGGAGAACATTGCGTGTGACCGTGAGAACGGCGAGTTGTATATTATCCAAGAGGGCTTGGAAAGTACGGGTTGCACCATAGTCTTCCTCATCCTCTACTATTTTGGCATGGCAAGCTCAATCTGGTGGGTCATCCTCACCCTCACTTGGTTCCTGGCGGCAGGTAAGAAATGGGGTCACGAGGCTATTGAGTCACACAGCAGTTACTTCCACATGGCTGCGTGGGGCATCCCTGCACTGAAGACCATAGTTATCCTCACCATGCGGAAAGTGGCAGGCGACGAGCTCACCGGACTGTGCTATGTGGGCAGTATGGATGTGGGGGCGCTAACAGGCTTCGTCCTCGTGCCTCTGTCCTGTTACCTCATCATTGGGACGTCTTTTATCCTCACCGGCTTTGTGGCACTTTTTCATATCCGAAAGGTTATGAAGACCGAAGGCACAAACACAGAAAAGCTAGAAAAGCTGATGGTGAAAATCGGCATCTACTCCATCCTGTACACAGTTCCCGCCACCTGCGTCATCATTTGCTACTTCTATGAACGTATCAACATGGACTACTGGAAATTTCGAGGACTGCAAAGCAAATGCATCACATACCCGGGTCGGAGGAACGAGGACTGCTCCCTGGAGTCTTCGGTGCCCACCGTGGCCGTGTTCATGCTGAAGATCTTCATGTCGCTGGTGGTGGGCATCACCAGTGGCGTGTGGGTCTGGAGCTCCAAGACGCTGCAGACTTGGCAGGGGCTGTGTAGCAGGAAGTTGACAGACAGGACTTGCAGGAAGCATTGCAGCGGGAGCTGCAGCACCAGTCACTGCCACTACAAAGCACCTGCCGTTATACTGCACATGTCAAAGACTGATCCCTACTTGGACTGTCCCACACACGTATGAGCGCAGCACTGAGACTGTGGCCTCATCTGTGACTCTGTGAGAATAAGACATACGGCGCAGTAAAGTTTTGTGGTGAAGTGAACAAACTTAAAACCCAACATTGCAGCTAAACAATGGATTAACAGTACTTGTTTGTTAAAGGGAGAATTTAATTATTGCTTGCTGTAGCACAGAATGAGACAGATATGCACTTCCTAATCAGTTCTAAATATCTGCAATCGCTCTTGCAGTGTCCCCATCTAAAAGCTGTTCAATGACTTGTTAATATGGTTAACTACTTGTTCAATAGGACTTTTATTTATTGTATATATATATATTTAATTGTGCTTTGTCTTGATTTCTCACAAGATGGCATTGATCAGTCTGTTAATAAGTGCCTTTTTGGAGAATATAATTAAATGTTATATATTTTCAATATTTGTCTGAAATTGAGTTTATTGCTCACTTACGTGCTCAAATCTACTCCTACAAAGACAAATGCACTTTTGTTTTGGTGTTACTACACAAAATAACACTATTATTTCACTTTGATTGAAGTGTTTGTTGTGCCCGGACGGTTGTGTTTGCATCCGTTTAGAGGTGAAAGTTAAAAGAGGAGCGCTTCGGTGAGACTTTTCACATGGACTGTGACAAGAAAATGTGTCAAAGCAATGCAAATATTTTGATGAAGAATGCTAGGTTTGCATCTGAAAAGTTGCCCCCGTTCAAATGCAAATCGGTCCTTGAGGGACCCTTTCAGGAGCCTTCAAAAGAGCGGCCTACCCCCAAATAACACAAGGCTATGTGGCTTTGTATGCCCCTGACACAAATAAATCTATGTTGTCAGTTTTAGGGGACTGTTGGTCAGAGTTGTGACTAAGGATCATGGAGATTAAGCTTGTAGCGAAGGCCTCGTTTTTTGTTCGTTTTACGCTCCATGTTTTATTTATTTATTTTTAGCCATTTGCTCTGTTTTCTCTTTTTAATTCCCCTCCATATGACAGATGCAGCCGCTTTGGGCGTGCTTTCCTTTGAGCGCGTGTACCAGAACAGAAATCCCTGGTGGTTTTCTCTCCTTCATGCTCAAAGGGAATGGTTGAGCAGAGCGACAGACAGTAGCCTGGATTTCTCCGTGCGAACATTCACATCATCACCTTTAAACGCAGAGGTTGTTCTGGAATTATATTTCATTAATAAGGTGCACCACATGCACACACATACACATCCAGATTCTCGTATTGTTGTGTGTTGCTTCTCTCTTCCCCCTCCGCTCTTTGATGTGAGCCACTCATTCAAATAAAGGCACTTTTTTTTTTACGCTTGATCCGGAGCATGTAGGGCTCTGATAGCTGCTTGAATTTTATTTTGACTGCTTATAGCAGCATATTGGGGTTTTGAGGATTAATTCATATTATATTGCAAATTTTTATTATTGTTATTTTTAGCTTTGTTTAACTGTGTTCATTGGTATAAAAAATGCATTGGTAGGGAATTTACATGAATGCCAAACCAACAAGCTATACACTATGTGCATTTATTTTTAATATATATTTTTATAATATTTATATACTGTGTTTCTATGATATTTAAGTCTATGGCATGGGTGTATGTTACATATCTATCAAGAGAATGGGGTATTTGGTCTTCTATTCTCAATAGGTAAATAGTTTAATAAATCTCTAGAAAAGCAAGACCCATTAGGAAATATATCTAGCATTGTTTAAAGCATGAGATAATGAAAAATTTGATGCTGTTCAGAGATTTACAGTTATGTATTATGTAATTACATAGTAACTATTTTTTTCCAGTAAATACTGATAAAATGCTACATTGTTTCTGCAAGCAGCTTAGTGAGCAAAATAATCAAATATGTTCTCTTAAACTGCAATTGTGTTTAAATGATGAATTATCAAAAAGTTTAGCTGAACAGTCTAGACAGTCTTTCTCTCTCTCTTTAGTTACACTGGAAAGCATTATTCATTTGAGTGAATCCAGGTTGTGTAAATCAAACAGATCACAAAAACAATGATCTGATTCATGAGTGCCCAGACATATATATTTTGTAATAAAATATTTAATTAAACTCTGTCTCACAACTATTCTGAACTTGAAATGAGGGTTTTTGTATATTATTTAAGGTGTACTTTTTTCACCTAATTCAACCTTCTGTAACAGGAACTAGCCCGATATCATTCACACAGACTATGGCTTTACCTGACCTCATTGAGCATTTGTTTGCTTTCGAGTTTTCCCAGTCACACACTAAAATCAAGTATATGTCCATTCAGCTGCTCATGCAAATATAAACAAGATGTTCAGGGCTAAGGGCAAAAATGCTATCAAAAATGTATATGTTACACTTTGCAATATTTTGTAATGTTCTATTCAAGATCTAGAATGTATCCTGTGCATTATAGCAAGTTTTTTCTCTCTCTCTGTTCTTCACTATTAATAGCCATAATCAATCAGATTCCAAAAATGGCCCTCTCACAATCAATTATGAGAGGAAAAAATAATAATAATATTAATTTCTGACGCTGCCATTATATTTTACAGGCAATTTCTGACAGGTCTATGTGGGTTATTGAAGCCACTAGTTTTGTTGTTTAAACTGACAGATGCATGTGTCGTTTACCCATCGTCTTCACAACATTGTAAAAGCGGCTCCTCTGAGAGAGCTTTGGCAAGTACACACATCCTTTCAGCAGCCAGTGGTTCAGAGCAGGCCGTTGAGGTCTGCTAGCATTTTATGACAGTGTTTTTGGTATTTTTCAGCTCAGGTTGCCTTTCTAGAGGGGTGCTTTACCTCCATCACAATGTCAGTAAACTACATCAGGTACGTGCGTGTGTGTGTGTGCATCTGGAGGCACCAATTAAAATGACTCAGGCCAGTGACTTATGTCAGAAAGGCACCTGCCCAACCACAAATGTGAGGTCAACTCTGGAGCAGAACATGCATTCTCATTCCCTCACATCCTCTCACTCACTTCCCCCTACACAACTAAAAGAAACGCTGATGATCGTAAAACCTCAAATATCAAAATATAAACTAAGTGAATTTTGGAGGATTTTTTCCTTTGAATGGTACCCATAAAATAAATTGGATTAATCCACTCTAAAATTCATTGCTCAAAACAACGTTCAACTGGTCAATTTTACTGTCTAATGCACTTTAAAACATCCGGATATTTTTAGTTCCATCGCAAAGGGATCAGGACAGTTAGCCGCTCTCTTGTCTGACTGACTGTGTAGGGTGTAAGAGACCCTGTCCAGTCATGTGTTTGATTAAAAGAAGATCTTTATGAGGTGTTTACCCACCTCCATCTGAACCCCAGCCATGCTTATCAGTCCACAACCATCCACCCACCACTCAGGAAAGAAGAAAGAGAGAGGGAGAGGAAAGAGAATAAAAGAAGCCCTCATTACACTCATCCACCCCCTCCACCGTCCCCTGCCCTCCAGAGAACTATCCCTTTTCTGCACTGTTTTGATGTGTAAATGAGCGCATTGAAAACCTGCTGGCCTAAAAGAGGAGCTTTCCATGAAAATGTGCCAGTCGCTTCGCAGCGGGGTTCACACATAGGTGCTCCTATTTTACTAATGTGAATGTAAACAAGTCCAACATTTGGTGTAGAAATTATTTTCACTCAGAAATTGGTGGTAACAAATACAACATTTAACAATAGAAGCATTTTTTGTAATCATGTCCTCCATTAAGTCTCTGTAAGGGGTTAAATCTTCATTGAGCCCATCATCAGATGACAGCAAGCCAAATAAGTTAACAGTAATTTCCTAAAGATTATATGGGCATGTTAGTACGTGAGACTTACAATGTTAAAATTTATTATTTCTACAACAGAAGCAATTAAGCCATAATTATGTCTGTAAGCTAAAATCAGAGTGATGCTCCTATTTTAGTCAAGAATTGATTCTTCTTTTAAATGCACACACATAGCTACAGGCGTACATTGTGAGTGTGTAACATCACCTCACCTTCTAATGATGGTTTGTTTACTGATAGTTTACCCAAAAAAATTTTTTTTTCATTTTGTCATTATTTTCTCACCCTCATGACATGACTAACCTTCTATTAAAAAAGCATGATCATTGACTCTAGGGACAAAAACAAAAACAACGTTGCTGAGACATTTCTTAAATTATGTTCTCTTAGATATAAACTGACCCCTTTTATGTAATATGATCTATTTCTTTTGTGCACAATTCATAATTCATAAATTCTAAGAAACAAAAATATTTGTCTTCAAAAGCTTTTTAAAGTATCTAGCTCCGCTTCTGAAACGACTTTCCTTTTTAACTGACGCCACAAATACCTTTATTTTTCAAGCCTTCCTCTCAATTCGATTCAATTCAAGTTTATTTGTATAGCGCTTTTTACAAAACAAATCGTTACAAAGCAACTTTACAGAAAATTATGTTTCTACAATATTTAGTAGTAGCTAGTAGTTTGTGCACATTTGACAGGATTTTAGAAAAAATAAAAATAATAATAATAATAAAAGACGTAGTCAGCTAGACGATGAACTATCAATATTATTAATTAAGTTATTATATGATTCAGTCACACATTTTAGCAATAATTGTTAGCTCCAATTATCTGCCTCCATTCTGGTATGTAACAGCCACTGTTCACAATTCTGTCATTTTTCTGAACCTTTTGTTCAATGTTGAATATATCTCATTAAAGAAATAAAATGGTTTGTGATTTGTGTCACACTAAATTAAACATATAAACTGAATTAATAGATATGACAGAAAGACTCATTGCATCACGTTTTGTGAGTCATTGTGAGCGCTTGCACACACACACGCACACACATACACACGCACACATATGCACACACAGACACATACACATAGTGGAAACCACAACGTACACCTGAACATAACATAACTTTTAATATTAATCTCTGGAGCTGTCAAATGTAGAACAGCCAAAGTTCAGGTTTTAAAAGGTGGTGTGTCCACATGATGACGAAAATATGCATGATATATATATATATATATATATATATATATATATATATATATATATATATTTCAAACAAACACTGAAATTCAGAGTTTAAAAAAGTTTTCTTAGATTCCAAAATCCTGAAACAGTGCAGCCTTTGTCAGAGTTTGTTAATGAATGACCCCCAAACATGTTTAAAATAAATAACCACAGTAAAGAAACTTTAGGAGCATATTGAATTTGACGGACCATTACCCATCTACCTCACTAGTGAAACCACTGTTCTGTCTTTGTGCTTGTTCAAGTGTTCAGTGCTTCTGTCTTGTAGTCAGAAATAAAGTGTTGAACTTGTCCTGACTCCTGCTCTCAGAGTTAAGCCCCTTTCACACTGCACGTCGGACCCGCAATATTTCCGGAACATTGCCGGGTAGCCTTCTGTGTGAAAGCAACCACATCCCGGAATTGATTACCGAATTGAACCCGGGTCGGGGACCTAGTAACATTGCGGGGTTCGTCCCGGTACGAGCGCTGTGTGAACAAAAGCCAGATCTAATTCCGTATTGAAGTGATGACTCTTTTACCGGCTGTTTTGAAGGAAGATCAACATTCGCGACGAAAACATATGTGCAAACTGTAATGAAGCAGATAGTTAGTTCCTCACTTTCCGCGCTGACGCCGAGATCGTTTGCTTGCTTCAGTGAAAGTATAACGTGCCTAACGTTTTCGACTCGTACATTACATGTTACGCGCTGATGTCACGTGTCGTTACGGGATCTTCAAGGGTTGTGTGTGAAAGCATGCACATATACCGGGTCATCACTGGCAGTGTGAAAGTGCAAAATCTAGCGACCAGGGAACAATTGCAGGAACACTTTACCCCTGTATTTGCAGGAATGGCAGTGTGAAAGGGGCTTAAGACTGACATATACTTGCTCCTGGATTCACAGACAAGGCTTAAGTCTAGCCCCAGACTAAAAATATGTTTACTGGCTGTTTGAATAAAAAAACAAATCTTCAATGTCAGTGCCATTGTTTTGTCTTAAGGTGCACACCAGTAATGTGTTTTTTTTTTTTTCCTTTTTTTTCTAAGGCACTTTTATAAAATAACTAACTAAACTCTCACCTAAGCCTTTAAAACCCAACCTTATAGACTTTGTAAAGAGTCATAGAGGAAAAAATGGCCATCATAAATCAGTGACAGAATGGAGAAAAAACCTCAGTCAGTCGGGTCCTTCCTTGTTGATCCTGGAACAACATTCCAATCAACCAATCAGAATTGAGATATAACTTTTCAGGAATTATCTGTTTTAGGCTTACAATCAGTGTTAGGTGCTTCTACACTCTGATTAATCAGCTATTATTTCCAATTGATATTAGGAAAAAATTATGGGTAGGGTTAGGTTTAGTGGTAGTGATTGGGTCAAGTCTATATTTTTGGATAATAATGTTGATCCAGGATCATCAAAAGATGTTGATCCAGGAACATGTCTTATTTGGCAAAATCACGTGGACCATTTATAGCTACCTAACTGATGATGCAGACATTTTGAGTGCTAATGTTTGGACCTCCGTGCATTAAGTATGTAAAACCGAGCACTTGCAAGACATTCACATCTGCATTTGCATACTGACGTAGAGCATAGTCCTCGCCTCAAAGTCCATGATATTAAACAGTTTGTGTCATTCAAAGGAAGGAATGGAAGAAAATATGAAAGCTAATGGGTCATGATTTGCATGATCTCCAGACATGCGAAACCCACTAAATCAGAGATTTAGGTCTTTAAAAAATCTGTCTTCAATTCCAGTCTCTGTTGAAAATGGTATTAAACAGAACATAAAGCTTAGCACAAATTTCCAGTCTGTTTCATCATGCCTTTCAGAGACTGCAGTAAATAGCAGAAAAGATGCCAGCGGTTGTCAAGAGATTCAAGTACTCATCTTTACGTCTATCCTTCTCCTAGTCCCTGAAAAGAACGCTTGTTCTATTTTAGTATTTAACAGCCGGCTTCATTTTAATATCAGCATGAGATATTGTTTGTCGACTTCTCTACATTTTACATGTTGCCCCTAGGACTACAGAGTCAGTAGTCACTGTGTTCGATTGATCCGAGGTATCTCTTTTCTTCTCCTCTCTTCAAAGCGACGCGAGAACATAGTGACAGTGAGGCAGGCGTTTGTCGGGGTGACAAAGTGACGGGCGTTCGTCGAGGACTTTCATCGGAGGTTGTCACAAAGTGTGATCACTGGCACTGTGTTATCTAGGTCAGGCATTTAGACATAGAGGGCTCTGCCATTTTGATTCTAGTTGCTAGGCAGCACCCTTTTCTAATCTCCAGTACCAAAGTCAGTCGTCGCCAAAGAGCAAGAGACAGGGATCAACAAAAGAAAGATGGAGTGACTGGAAAAACAACAACAAAGGGCTTTAAACGGTGTGGTGTCATCGTCTGGATTTAGAAACATAGCCGGTCCTGGGCGGCGAGGGTGGTCAGCGCTGTTGAGGATCCTTGCATCTTTGGATATAACACACAAACCTCTTTATCTAGACTCATAATCAGGCCGTCTCTTTCCTTACGCTCAAAGACACGCACAATCTAAAGCTCTACATTTAGTGGGCTGCTCTGCTGCCTATAAAGGCTTGCCTTCTAATGTTGCATCCCTAACACTGTGTCTGCACCAGATGCGACTGTAGTCGTGCCACAATGGAGAACATCAGAAATAGAATTGGGCATCAGTTTACTGTTGGCGATTTGTCATGTTGCATCCAGTGTAGACAGAATCACTGATTTTAATGGGTATACTGTCTTTTTTCGAGTTGCACTCCTGGGTAGGGTTGCACCAGCCTTCGTAAGTTCTTATTTAAATTAGAACGTTAAGTCCACACTAGAGGCTTAGTAACCACTAGATAGTTTGTAACTAAATCTATACATTATCTGGTTGCACCAGGTAGTAGTTGACGTTGACGTACCAGTTGACGTTTACCCTAACTCATCCAATATAAACCTTCAAACACACAAGCAGAATTTCTTTAAATGCTATGAATATTTTAATTTATCCTCCATTCTAACTTCTTTTGCCGCACGTATACTAAAGGTTAAAACATGTTTCCATTAAAAACGATACATTATTAACATTAGTCTATTCTATTCGATTCAGAAACTGTACCTGAAATAAATAAGGATCACTAAATACTGAAAGAAACAAAAAAAAACCATATGAAATTCCATTTATTTATTATTTCATCTGACATGAGCAACACGGACCAAAGCGAGGTTTGCTGTAGATGGGGTGATGAAGACGCGCTAAAAGAGAAAGAAAGTGCTTTTTTTCACATATGGTTCTCTCTCTTAATATGCACGTGAGTGTAAATGTCAGCAGCATCATATATGACTGCAATATATGAATCGCATATAGGATTGCAGGTTGACGTGTAAAAGAAGAGCATATTGATGCAGTTCACTCAGTCTGCTGTTTTATTCAAACCGTTACTCCTGACCAGAAGCTTCTGTACATATCTAGTTTATACATAGAGTTACTCTTCAACTTAGTGAAATGGTGCAAAGAAAGAAATATTTCGTAGTGCATAGGTTGTAACTTATGCCCATTTACATCAAAACTTGGCTAAGTTGTAACTTATGTACAGCTGGTGCGACCGGCACCTGGTGTCCAGTGTAGATGTAAGCGGTGTAAGCACAATGCGACCAATGTGGAATCTATTTGTTAAGTTGATACATAAAAAAAAACAGTTTACAGGGTTTAAATCTCTATTCGGTCCAACTGAGAATACTATCTCAACAGCCATTTGCACTACTTATTCAAATAACACATTTAAGCTAATCTTTTAAAAACTGACCGGGTATGCTTCTCCAGGTTCACATCATCCTATACACCAATAATTTAACCATTAATTAAAGGTGAGTCGCTGTCTTCCATTAATGACATTTCTTTGTGGAGATAATGGTTATGGAAGTTTCATGGTGTTGTTGTTCATTTGTTGTTTGCGTTTGGCATCCAGACCCAGAAAGTGACATCAGTCTTCAAATGTAGATCTGTAGTTCCACACAAAGCACATTATTTGTAAAAAGCATACATGAGATGCATAAAGCATAAATTATTTATTTTATTTATTTTTATTATTGTAATTTTTATGTCTTCAAAAATTTGTGTTCAAATGTGTGCCCTTAAGCGGAGTTTTGGGGGTGCCGATGGGATCGCGTAAGTAGAATAGTTTTTTTCATTCAGTTCCTGCTTTAGTCTGCAGAGATATGCTAAATAAACAAAATAGATATTCATCATTTTTTTTTTTTTTTTTAGAAACCCACAACTAAAAGAGTGGAGGTCTCTAACTCTGACACTTCCTATATTTATTCGACTTCCACTAATACTGACACAGCAATCGAGGCAGATTATGTATTTAGCTGTTATTTAATATTTAGCTGATTATGGCAAGTAGTGACTCAAAGCCTAAAACAGTTGAAAGAATGAGTGAAACGTGAGATCAGTTAAACTTTATTCAGAAGTTGAAATAAATTAAATCACTTTAAACAAACACAATTGTACCATTGCGCCTCTGTCTTCCATACAGATATGAGATGGTTTACAGATGAAAATAAAGAAACTTGATTGATTTTCGAATAAACACTCACAAATCAAAGCAACTACCTATTTTACAAATTAACTTCAATGCTTCAGACACAAAACAGTGTGAATATGCCTCGGATGTATGTTTTGGTGGTCACATTCTTAAGAGAAATAAAAGATAGACACGAATAAGTGCTGATCAAATTGAAATCTCTTTCAGTTGCAGACTTTGGTATCTTGGCAAATCAGGATATAGTTTGAGATATTGTTTAGATCCCTTCGGAAACTCTAGAGGATACATACAGTATGAATGAAACATCTGAGAACAAGGAAACTTTGCTTACGATTTAATAAACATATAACACCATTATTTATTTATTCCAATGCATAGATCTTCCATACAATCACTATGATTTTGTCAAGTTATCTGTGGCTGACTAGTGAGTTACATCTGAGTCAGGGAGAGTCTGACTCAAGAAGAGACGACCCTTAGCCAAGGCATCTCATCCTGCACTCACTGCAGAAAAACCTCATCAAACAGACACGTGATCATATCAGAGAGAGCTGTGCTGATTGAACTCTAGTCCTCCATGCATTTGATCTAAACTTCTCCTCCCCTTCAAAGCATGCACACTTTTAATCCATTTACTTTTATTTTCTCATGTTATCTTCCTCGTCAAGGTCAGGTTTATAAGAATCCGTGCATTGAAGCGCTTATGAGCACAAAGCTTCAAAATATTTTACAGAAAATTTGGTCATACATTAATCAAAAACAAACTATTCATGTTTTTGTATTATACACATCCCAATGAGTCAATGAATAAGGCACAAATTAGAGCCCAAGATGCTACAAAATGACTTCATTCAGTATTAGAAAAAAAAAAACTTACATTGAAAAAACATACTGAAAACCTTTCTGCAGAGTGAGTATTTAATTGCATCTTGCGAGTTTTGCACCACTTCCAATGTGAAATGTCTTGTGAGTGGTGTTAAAAATATGTTCAGTTGAACATGATTCTGGCAACATTTCATTTTGTTGGTTGTTGTTGTTTTGGAATTTAATTGTCCTGAGAGTGATGCTAAAAGGTTAATAAATTAAATAATTTGAGCGGTACGGTCCCACTTATGGGATTTAAAATGATGGTGAACAATATCAGATTGTTCATGACAAATTTGTGAATATTTATAAATAAAAAAGGAAAAACTAAAAAAAAGCGACAACGTCACGTGACAAGCCTTACGAGTCACCATGGAAACAGTAAGGGAAATGTTCTAAAATAACGGTTGCCTGAAAAAACTCACTCTGGGTTTTAGAATATTCTAAACTCACCACTGAAAAGGTTAATAATGTAAACGTACTTAGAGATTATGAACCAGAACAGCCAGCGTTGTAGTCATGAGACACGAGTCTTTAGGGTTTTTATCTATTCACGAACAGCTTGTAACACTCTAAAGTGAAAGGAAATATTGCATCATATTCAATGTTTTGACCTTGTACTGTTTATTTGAAATATATAAAAGATAGATCAGATCAGTTTCATTTGAGTTCTGTTGGTTTGTAGCTACTGGTGCCTTATATTTCCTATTAATCAAAGAAAATATTTGTTCTTCTTATAATGACTTTGTGAACAGGGCTAAATGTTTAATCTTGATGAACAAACATGGGATTTGTGCCTCTACATTTTGAGAAAAGAAACTGGACACCAGAGTTTACCGTATACATGAAAAGTGCCATGATCAGTGAAGAATAGCCTAAACATCGCTCAGATCCACGTATAGCTTGCTATGCTACAGCATGCCTTTGTGTTAACGGCACTGAGACTTTCATGTCCCTTTCTCCTATTCATTCTCTCACCCTTTTCTTTCCGTCTCTTGTTATAGGGAACCGTGTAGGGGTGTAGATAATGCTTTCAGGGAACTTTATAATGAAGTTAACCCTCTCTGTTCCTTCTCATTCTAACTATCAGCCTTTATCCCACCAAAGCCCCTGAAGAGAAGAGTAGGGGGGTCAGAGGTCAGTATGCATCTGTATGGTGAGAGAATTTTGAATGGGGCTCTGCAATTAAGCGAAGCCTCGGCAGGAACATCGAAGGCTAATATCCAGCGTTCAGACTTTATATTTTGGTCTTTCACCAACAGTTCAAAGAGAAACTATTTTAAAACCCCTTTTGGTTAATTGTTATTATGAATTATAAGGTTTCTTAAAATGTTATTAATGCTATTCTTCTTATTATTATTATTATGGTGTTCTAGGATATCATTTTAATGAACAAATTCGTTTTTTTAATTCATAATTTATTTTAATAAACAAATGTGCTTTTGATCTTATCTGTCATATGGCGCCAACCTGAGCTGTCTTGCTGCATGTTGCCTACATAGTCACTTTGTTGTTAGCATATTACAAAGCTGTGCAATATGCAAATACAACTTTTGGACAACAGGAAAAACTTTATATCAAATGATTGATACATTGGACTCATAACTGCAATTTATTGTTAATCAGCCTTTGCCTTGCTTTGACTGCCATCTTGGATGATTATTTATGATGAGCTTTTGCAATGCGTGCCTATTAAGGGTTTCAAATAGATCATTTGTGTTGATGTTGTTGTTTTTTTTTTTTTTACATAACATTTTCCATATATACATGATGCTACCTCAATTGTATTACATTTATGCTCCGAATTCGGCCAAAATAAAGTATTGGCCAGATAATTCTGCAGAATTGGAACAGGACCAATTCTTAAGCATAATTATGCTGCCCATGTCATGGAAGACTTTCACAATGAGAACGTGCCTACTATAGTTTAAAATGTTCTGTAGGATTTGGAACAAAGTGCATATGTTTCTCACTACCCAACAATATGAGGCATGCATTCTGTTTAGCACCCCTGCTGAAGGCAGATCTTTTGCCGAATGGTGCTTCCCTGCAGTGCAATTTGGGTAGAGAGGGAGGTTCTCATTTGAAGCACAGCCCATAAGGACCTCTGTGCACAGTGACCTGTAAAATGTGCTGTGTGCTGTTGAATATGGTTAGGATGCTGATGTGTTCACGCCCCATGTTTTGAGAGAATAGTCCTTTTCTATGGTGACAGATTGAAATACGGCCCTATTCATTTGGAAAGTTCAAATTTTGTTCATCATCTCTTTCTGTTCATGCCTCTGCATGGAGTTCCAAACAAAAGTTTGAGTGGAGTATGTTCATATAATAAGACCAATCAGAACAACCGACAGCTAACGGATGCTTATTTCAGTCAATCCTATGAGTCCTATGAGCCCAAGATGAGTTGTTTACCATTTCAATTTTAGATGTTTTATTATTATTATTATTATTATTATTTAATTTAACTGGACATGATTCACCATATCAATACTAAAACATCAGGACTGTAACCACTATAGACGTTAGAGGATGTCTATGTGTTTATGTTCTTAATTTATAGCACATTTCACTACATCGCATTACATATAGAAGAACATTTTTAAAATGTTGAATAAAAAAAAAAAACTTCAACAAGGACATTTTAATTGTTTATGTTATGTATAACCCAATTAAAACTATAACGGTCAAATGTTTGCAATAAATAAGATTGTTTAATATTTTTAAAAGTCTCTTCTACTCACAAAGGCTACATTTATTTGAGCAAAAATACATATCATTACAATTTAAAATAGTGATTTTCTTTTTAAAAATAAACATTTAAAAAAGTAATTTATACTTTACGGATAAATCAGTGTCACATAATTCTTCAAAAATCATTCTAATATTAATATGCTGATTTTGTGCTCAATTATTATTATTTGTCATAGATTATTGTTGGTGCTCTACAATGAATTAAGAGAGCCACTTCAAACAACCTACCACTTTTTTTCACCATCATCAAATCTCTATTCTGGACAAGGGTTCTTCAGGACAAAAATGAGTACTATAGCTGTAAATTCAGTGATAAAATGAGAAAAGTAGCTTCTTTTGCAAAAGTTTAACTCTACTGTATGTGCATATACCCTAAGTACAGTGCCATGGAGTACAGGCCTCTCAACATTGCATCCCTGGCTCAAGCCTTTTATTTTATTTTATTTTTTGGCTAGTTATTTTGGCAGCCTTGTTGAGTTAGTGTATAAGCTGAACCATTAATGCCCAACACTTTGTTATTAAAGTACAATCATCTGAAACTGCTGGTCCTGTACTTGTACTATATGCTGTACAACATAACATGCTATGTAAATAACCAAGAAGCTGTTTAGAAAGCAAACGATAATTCCGTTTTCTCCTGTGATTTTATTTGGAGCCAAACGATGATGACCTTTGATCGTTTTCTGCAACACCCACGGTTCCCAGCGTGCGATTGCGTGAGAGCGGCGTTCTCTCCTGTCGCGCTTTATGCCGTGCTGCCGGACATGACTCGCCATTCTGTACTAATTACCCCTTTCCTGCACTTCTTTATGAGCCGTGTTTGCTTTGTGTGATGCATCTGGCTCTGTTTACCATACAGCACAGTCGCTTGTAAAGTCCGCCTGCTCTATAGGGGGCCGTGTCAGCATTAGTGCCCATTAGCGATTCCCAGACCCCAGAGTCTACACTAACCACAGCACATGGGACATGTCCTTCTTCAGTCTGTACTCAGAACATGTTTTTTTTTTTATATATATATAAATATATATATATATATATATATATATATATATATATAGATGTTCCCAAACTTAGTGAGCTGCCTTTTTATTTACTTCTATCTAAAGCATAAAAATAAAATTGATTGATTTGGAGCATTTTACGTAGGAATCAACACAAATGGAAGAGTTAAAAACACTTGATTTTGGTGAAGCTTTATACTGGCATGTAGTTAAGGTCACAAGTGTTGGTTTAATAAACAAAACTAAACATAGTCAGTGTTTTCAATAGATTAAGCGATTTTTATCTTTGAATGTCATTGTGCATTTTTTGACTTGAGCTCATTGAAGTGCATTCTGGGATTGCCTTGTCTCAAAAGGATATGTACAATCCTGCCTTGTACAGTGTATGAAATTTTCTGTCGTTTGGTTTCTATTTCTATGCAGATGTTTTGGGTAGCCACGCCCACAGTGAATCCTATTGGTTCAAAATCCCACTTCATACAGATGAATGTTATGCTGTGTTTATGTTGTATCTGAATTACCATAATGACAAGATGGCAGCTTCAGACTGTACCTTGAGCTGTTCTCATTCTAAGACTTTCTCCGAATTTATGTTTCTATGACAAAACTCTTGCTTAAAGGGGCTTGATTTTTAAAGAGATGAAAATTATGTCATCATTTACTCCCTCTCATATCATTCCAGTTCTGTGGGGAACACAAAAGAAAATCACTCAACCACCTGCACCTGCACCTCATTCACACGGTACATTATCAGTCATGAGGGGGTAGCCATGGACGAGAAGAAAATCAAGGCAGTGAGTGTCCACAACCTCAAACGGTGAAGGAGTTACGTTTCCTGGAGTACCTACGTTCGGCTAAACGTCAGAACCCCCAGACTGGCCAGGTGGGCATTATTCTTCACAAGATTTCGATTCTCTGTCACATACAGGCTAGGGACAAAGAACACTAGGGCTTCAAATTTGGATTGACATGAGGGCTTTATTACTTTCTGTAACCTATAATAAAATGGCATATCAGAAATATTGCCCATTTTGCTAGTTTTCACCTGCCATCACAACAGTCAATAGGAACATGTTGGAATGTTCATAAAATGACATGCTTCCAAATTGTAATTACAAGTTTGACAAAAATGTTAACTGATTTTACAACTTGTACTCAGGGCAGTTTCAACTGTTGGGAATGCAGCATTACTGTAACTCTAACTCGCCATGTCAAGCAGAATTTTCAGTTTTATTGGATATAGACATACGATTTAGAAACCTGTAACATAAACATAGTTAGGTTTCATAATTTGGAATATTAAAGACAGCATATTGTTGAATGCTACAACATGCAGTTTAGGCAGACAGGAGGTCTTAGAACAGGGCTGTTTTGTGGTATTTCTGATGGTATGAGATGTTGAAGATAAATCAGGCATTAACATGGGCAGCACAATGTTTTCACACATTCCGTGCTCTTGTACCAGGCCTATGTTTTCCTTGGCTCTGCTAGAGGCTCATAGAAGTAATAGTGTCCCGTCATCTTTCAGAAACTTTATCATGCCCTCTGAATGGAGTAAGCATGGGCAGAAGAGAGGGTGTGTGTGTGTGTGCACGTAACCATGTGTGATCTTGTAAAAGTGTATGTTTGGACACAAAGTGGAAAGAGGGGTGGTATGCTGAGAGTGCATTCGGACTAAGTCCAGCGCAAAGCACAAGATGAATTCAGCTGGAGTCTCAAGTGTCATAAAGGCGGCGTCGGGCCAAGAGTGTGTGGGTGTATGAAAGGGTCAAGGGATTAACAGCTGGTATAAGAGTCTCAGTGCCGCTAGACACACACAAAACAAACACAAACACTCTCCTGTAACTCAATCAAAGTTGAGGCGAGAGATCTGTTACTAAAATAAATGCAGCAGGAGGGGAACAGTGAGACAGGGAAGGAGAGACAGTGTGTTTTCATGCTTGTGCGGTAGAAATATATGCCGATTGCATGCACAGAATGAGAATATACAGGAGGCATACATCTTAAGAAAACGTGAGTGGTGCTTGCCCATGTGTCTATGATATTCTGGTGCCTAGATATGGCTATGGACCTCAGAGACCCCACACATGGCATCTGTCCATTGACGCAAATCAATTTCAACTCCAGGCTAGGATGCTTTGGGTGGTCTCCAGGGTATTGATATGCAGTTTTTTTTTTTGGTAATGGTTGGTTGCTTGGTGGTTGTTCATTGGCCAAATCAAAAGTTTTCCTAAATCATTTTAATAATCTGAAAGCTGAAACTTTGTTATCATTTCAAAAGTATTTAAGCATAAAGCGTTTTGTGACTATCTACAATATTCATCCTGAGTGACTCCTTCATGTAATTTTAATGTATATTTTTGTTTACCAAACAGTTGCTGGTAGACTTTGACATCTGATAAGGTGTAAAAAACAGTAAACAAAAAACTAAAATTTGGTTCAGTTGTGGTTGCCAGAATTTTACTGTAAAACATTTGGTAGCAACAATTAAGGTTTTACGGATTTAACTTAAATTTACATTTTAAAACCTTATGTCATTAACTGATATAATGTTCACTACCAACATATTGAAGTACTGAAATCTGTTTTGTACCTTTGCGACACTGATAACCATCAAAAACAGCTGGGGATAACAAAGTCACATGATGAACTAAAGCTCATCACAAGGAGCTTTTTACAATTGAACAAAATTAGATTTAACATACAACCCTAATGAAGATAACTGGTCAGAAAAAAAAAATAACTAAGAAGAAATATAGTTATTTAAATAAAAAAAACATCAAATGTAAAATGTAACACAGGGGACTCGTTGAATGTCAATTTACAGTTGTGCACTGTAAATAACATGTTCTTTTTCACTTCCAAAATTTGTAATTTTACTGTAAAATGACATGAAATGTACATTACAGTTTTTCACTGTATATAGTAGGGAACTTACCATTAACCAATTAATAGATTTTTACTGTAGAATTTTTACTGTCTTTTACCATTAATATCACGATCATTTCTTACAGTACAAGCCTGGTTCTAAGAGGGTGCAAACTCAAGCGGAAGCAAAAGCACTCTCACTTGAAGCTGTAATAAACTGGCAAAACAGATTCAGCAAATGCTCCAGTGCATATTTTGGTTTATATTTACAATGCGTTTTTACAGTTTTGAGCAATGTAACCAATCACAGGCAACATTTTATGATTTCTTGAACTCAGTGACCAATCAGAGGTCATATAAATGCAAGATTTACTCCTGAAAAATGAAATAACCATAGAAATGGACAGGGGCATAAATTAAAAAAAAAAAAAAGACTAGAGCAACCATACTCATTCCAGAAGCACCCTCAAGTGATTTGATTCTGGAACCGGGTCTGTGATGCGTGACGTCAGACTTGACAAGTGGATTGGAAGAGAAGCATGCTCCAAATAATGTTTAGTGAAGTTTTGTTCATGAAAAACAGCAAAAGTTTGATCTTGGGATTTAAGAATTGATAAAGATTCATCAAAATGAAAATAGATGTATTTAAATATATTTAGCACACATAGGAAGCTACACAGTTCAGCACAATCAAGGTTTATACCCAGGGTTAGTGGGTCATTCAAATCAACAAACCCAGACAGCATTTGGATAATTAGAAAGTGATCCCCAACTTTGCCAACACAACTAATATGTAAGAAATGACGCTTGAATGTTTATTCTCACAATAACATCTGGCCACTTTTGCTGTGTACACAGAGCATGAAGGATCGTGTGTTTTCCAAGTGGTGTGTGAGCAGGACGGGGTTAAGGGTTCCAGCCACCAATTTATTTGAGGTGTTAGTTTTTAATTAAAAGTGTAAGTGATGCCCCTCGGCAAGGGCAGAGCCTGTCTGTGTTTGTCTTCAGGATGGAGGACAGATGAGGCTTCAAAAAGTGCATCTGTCCATGTGGGTAGAACAGAAAGGGAGTAAAACGCTTCAGAAGGCCACACTGGAGCCGCTGAGGGTGCGAAATCACATCTCTCCTCCTCTTCTCTCCTTCTCGCTTCTGTTTGTTTTTTCTTCCCCAGCCGAGTGGAACAACTTCATGCTTTCGCACAGAAACTCTTTTGTCTCAAGCCCTCCTCCCTTTTCTCCATGTCTGTCCACAAATAAATTAACAGAGAAATACAGTACCTGTAGGACTGACTGATGATGTGGTATCAGTCATATTTTGCATTAATAGCATTTTATAGAAATGCAATTCATTACGCACACATTATTAAGTTGCATGGTGATACGTACATGTCATAGTATATGAACCGCATTCACCGTTTACGGTTGCTAAAGTTGTATAAAAGTTACAGATCCAATTTGGTAGGCCATCCATCATCACCTCTCTCACATTTTAGTGCTCTTGGGGATGTAACAGTCTTTCCCATGCTTGCTAATGTGAGTGGGCTTCTGTATGATTAAGTGGTGGGTACCGGTGTGGTTGAAATGGTAAAGGTTAATGTGCGCAGATGGAATGGGGCCTGCAGAGGTTTTCAATTGACTCTTTCACACAAAGAAAAACGGGCAGTGTGTGCCTAGATATACTCTTAACACAGGGTCTGTTTCATACAGTGAAACGTTTAAAGCTCATAGTGGATTCATATTGTAGTTGTGGATTGTGGCAGAAATGCAGTTTTCTTTAGGTGATACAAATCAAGATAATGTGGGGGCGCGAAGGTACAATGATGTTATTAGATGTAATACCATGATACTTTAATATACAGTATACTGCCATGCAAATGGTTGGGATCAGTGGGATTTGTTTTTAAATAAATTTACACTTCTTTTCTGCAAGGATGCATTTAATAGATTTTAATAGATCTAAAGGCATCTCAAGGTAAAGGCATTTTAAAAGATGTTTTAATTTAATGCTGTCCTTTTGAACTTACTATTCACTAAATGTCATGCCCATGGACTCATTGTGTTGTGTTTCCCCTCCATGTTGTGTCGTTATATTCAGGTGTGTCTTGTGATTAACGTTTGCCTTGTAAATTGCATTCAGTTTAGTATTTGGTTGTCCAGTCTCGTCGATGTGTACGCGTGTTTCTGCTTTCTCCCTATGGATTACCCCTATGTGGATTATTAAAGACTCATCTTCTTTCATCATCTTCCTCGTTACGTCTTTCTCTCCCGCAGCACACACTAAAAGATCAATGAATTTTGAAGGATCGTGTGGGACTGAAGACTGGATTAATGATGGTGAAAAGTTTGCTTTGCATCACAGGAATAAATGACATTTGAAAACATGTGACTTCTTTAATTCTTTAAGAAAACACACTGAAAAGGTAATGCAATGCTACTTTTAGTTTTTGTTTCTAAAGATTTCCTCATTTGGATTAAGTTTTCTGATTTAGTTTTTAAAAAAAATCACACGCATCCTTCAGTCACATGCATATGTATATGCCTTTCTAAAAATATGGTCATATAAAAAAATATTTCAACACTTTGACTTTTCAGTAAGGCTTTAAATAAAGGAACACATTCACTATTAACTTCCCTTGAGTAAACTCCCTCAATAAACTCCTAATTTGCTGCTTAATGAAAGCAAGTAAAGTAGTTTTTTGTAGTCATTATGTTTACTTATTGGGTAGGGTTGAGGGATCGACAATATAGTAATGCAGAATAAAGAATTAATGAATGCATTATAAGTACTAATAAACAGCCAAAATGCTAGTAATATGCATGCTAATAAGCAACAAGTTAACAGTGAATAGAGTTTCTTAATCTAAAATCAATATTACACCATTCCTCCTGTAGAAATACTTTATTAAGAAAAGTAGCAAGATCAAAAATTCCAGATTTCCATCTGTAGGTGCCATATTAAAGTTGACCTTTCTGAGCTCGTGCATCCGCACCCACGCCGTCCTGTCGCGGTGCCCAGACTGGGTCTCCTGTCGCTGGGCAATGGCAGCCACCAGAACTGTCTGGGTTAGATTACCTCCACATCTGTAATGAATCATAGCTCCCTCTGTCATTCAAAGACTCCTTTATAGGCCTGCGGGTCCCTTACTGCACCTTATTAACACACACACTCACCTCTTCACACTCAAAAGTACAAACACACTATTCACCGAAAAAAAATATCCTATGTAAACAAATACCTTTACAAGAACACAAAAATCACAGACTGCCCCCCACCACACACCCACTACTGAATTAAAAGGTCTCAGTTACAGTCTTATAACTTCACTTGAAAAATCCTCCCTTTTCCTGCAGATCCTACTAGACAGCTGTTCCTGCCTGTTTCTTCAATGGCTCGTTTGAGCAGCTATGTGTGTGTGTGTGTGTGTGTGTTTGTGTGTGTGGGTAGGGATTCCTTTCTATTGTCACACACTTTGATGTCTTCATCTTTAATTACCTCTCAATTGTGCCGCATACACACACAACGTTAAATCCAATCTCTATTAAAATCTGCCGTAAGAACAATAATTCAAAGATGTTCAAGTAAGACAAGTTCCTTGGTTTATAAAACTTCCATTATATAAACATAAATATGGCTATGTTCAGAATGCTAGCCAACTGCATTGAACAGTAAACTTTTTTAACTGTGTGATTTAAAATGTCTACAGAGTTATAAACCATTAAACAAACCAATCAGCTATGAAGGGAATCACCCAAAAACCCCTAATATAGGGGTGAAAATAGAACTTTAATCAAATAAAAAAGTAAATGAATAAATTGTATTATTTACAAATTACAATTGTAGCTCTCGACATTTACCTATGGCTATAACTTATTATGACTCTAATTTATTTTATAGTCTCAAGCATTCAGAAATCATGCAAAAAAAAAAAAAAAAAAAAAAAATTAAGCAGTTTTACTATGATAAAACCGTGGTTTATTTTTGTAAGGGTTGTGATATGCATGTTTTTTGTTGAAGAAATTATAAAGGCTGTGTCATCTATAGCAAAAAGATGGCCAAAAATGAAAGATTAAGTGAATATTTGAATTAAATGTTTGGTCAGTAGCCTAAACAAGGTTTTGATTGTCCTGTAAGTGTACAGTTACATGTCATTTGGCTCCCTTTGCAGGCATTTGTAATAACATGTACATAAATTGTTTATTTTGTATATGCATACAGTTTAACAGTGTTATTATTAACCAATAATTATTGCCTCAAGGTTTTTTTTTTGGTATAGTTTTTTTTTTTTTTTTAATATAATGCAGTTTAAGTCATTTTAAAGGCTATTGATGACTGAGGTCTGTTTTTATAGCAACAACAGCAACAACAAAATATTACAGTATATTAATACTTCTTTGTAAATTATTATTTGAAGTAACAAAACCATGGTTAATTTGCAGTTACCATGGCTACAAGAATGATGAATTGTGGTGTTATTGTTAAAACCATGTGTTTTCGTAATTTTCGTAAGGGAACCTGAAAAAAAAAAAAAAAAAAACTTTCACAGTGCCTGAAAGTGATAAACGGACCTCGTTTTTACCTAAATTATTTATCATTTATTTTAATATAGCATATATAAAAAATGTATAAGGTGTGCATTGTAGCTGACACCTAAATGAACACATTTCAATGGTTTTATGACTGCAAGTCTTTCTCCTCAAATGCTATTGAGCTTCAAATTTGCGTTTGAGCCCAAGTGAAAAAGTAGCATAATTTACATATAATTTACAGTTTATTTTAAATATTATCAAACATTAAATTCAATTGTGCATTATAGCTGACACCTAGATGAACAATAACAGTTGTTTTTATGACTGTAAGTCACTCTCCTCAAATGCTACTGACGTTAGAAAAGTGTATACCAATAGAGCATCACAGTCCCGCCCACAGCCCAAGAGAGCTTTGGTGCCGGAAGTAAATTTCCCATTCATTTCTCCCATTGACTTTCAGAAAAATCTGTATCTAAAGAGTTTTAGAGCATGTGTGAGGATAACCAGATATGGCTGAACTTATAAGCATATTGATATGGCATATAGAGTGAAAAAATTAAGAGAAAATCCAAAAAAAAGACTGTGTACATATTTTCATTTAGAGCGAAGGAACTACTCATCCCATAAAGCATCGCGCCTCACTGAATTCGACTGAAGCCACAACCGCGACTTCCAAATCTGATGACGGCCGCGCAAACTTTTTCCTCCACTGAATTTTATTTTATATAGTGAATGTGCAGTAATAGCAGTTCTTTCAGTATTAATCATGTAAATAAATAGTGTTTTATATAGGAATTGTGTATTGATTTGTATATTTATCATCGTGTATTTTATATATTGTGTGTGTGTGTGAAAGTGGTTAATGATAACGTCAGCAATGGTGCAGTGCTTTGTACCTGACTGCAATCACCGCTCAGTCGTCAACACGTCGTTGCCACACAAATGTTCAGTAAATGCACGAAGAGGTATGCCTAGGCTAAATATTGTTTTGACAGAGGCATTATAAAATGCTTGATATGACTCATACCATATGAAGGCTACAATAGCCTGGCTAAAGTGGACGATAATGCTAACTAACGTTACCAACGTTCCCTGCTAAACTTTGTAGGTCTTGTCACTCATGCTGGCCCTTACAAAACCCACAAGCTGACCCTCGGACACGCTACACTCAACTATTGTTTCATGACCCTATCTGAAGTGGTTTTCACCCCTTTGAACACTTTTGTTTTCCTCCTTTAAAAAAGCCATCATGGCAGCCAAGGAGATCATGATTGCACTGATAAGTCTACCATGCAAAAACGCAACAAAGATTTTTATGTTATTTTTATTTTTTTATTAATGATCTTCAGTCTTCACAGACCTTCGAGGAGTTTAACCAGACGGTTCAACGAGTTCCACCAATCAGATGCATCACTGTGGGATTGTGGGATTGTTCAGGATTGTGGGTAATGAAGTACTTATCCAAGACATCACGAATAAAAGGCATTTATCTCAAAACAAGGTTAGTGCCCCATGAACCTTTGGGCGTTTATATGAGCTACTACTACGGGTTAGAACAGCCATAGAAGGTTTTGAGTCTACAATGTATGGTTACGTTTTTATGGCTTATACCCCAACTGTCAATGCAGAAATTGTATTGAATTTTTACTTCCGGCACCGGCTGTGGGCGGGACTGTGATGCTCTATATCGCATGTAACTTTAGATACGGTCCCTACATTTGAGACTCTCGAAACATATTATTTTTTTACTTTTATTTTTTTAAATTTTTTGAGCAACTGGGATGGTGACCCCTCTGGGAGTTGGTGCCCTACGCAGACTTGCGCAGACTTGTTGGGAGTGGCGGTACTGGCACCTAGGAGGCACAATTAGCTTTTTTCACTTTCTGATTTCTGGGTATTTTTGTAGAATCATATTTTTTCAAAATAAATTTCTCTTTGGAGAAAATGAATGTGATTTTTACCTCCAGAGCCCACCTGTTGCATTCAGTAAAAACAGGAATGGATGCAGGGTCTCAAGAGTTTTAAAAAAGGATGTCATGCACAAAATGCTGAAAAAGCAGCGAGCTGTAGATCAACAAAAATCCATATATAAAAATATATGCAAATATTCTGACAATGTAATTTATGTGTAATTCATGTACATTTATATATACACACTGATCAGCCAGAACATTAAAAACCATCTGTCTAATATTATACAGAGCTGCCAAAACAGTTTTAATGAGTCAAGGCATGGACTCCACAAGACCTCTGGTATTGTGTCGTGTGGTATTTGGCACCAAGATATTAGCAGCAGATCCAGACAGGGGTGTGCAACAGATTAGTGATAAACAGAAGTGATATAATGTTTATTGGCACATATGTTTGTTTTTGTCTCAATAAATTCAGTGGTCCTCGCAGTACTATCCAACCTCTGTTTGTGGACATGATACTATAGCGTTATCTGTGCAAAATACCACTTTTTATGTGTTTTTAATTGACTGGTAACACATCCATCTTCTCTATAGGATCATTACTATGTCATTACCTTTCTATGTAATTGGAACGCAGCATTAGCTCCAAGTTTCTAGTAATCCTAGTAACCCTTGATGATCTGGTGCAGGTGTGTTTTATTAGGGTTGGAGCTAAACTCTGCAGGACAGTGGCCTTCAGGAACAGGTTTGGACACCCCTGCTTTAAGAACTACAGAGCTGCAAGATGGTGACTCCATGGATTGGATCTGTTGGTCCAGCATATCTCCTAGATCAGAGATCTCATTCCTTGCTCCTGGAGGGATATAATCCAGAAGATTTTATCTCCAACCCAGGTGTGTTGTGACTGCAGTCTGCAGGACAGTGGCTCTCCAGGAGCAGTATTAGAGATCCCTGTCATAGATGCTTAATCAGATTGAGATGTGAAGAATTTGGAGGCAAAGGCAATCATGTTTTTCAAACCATTCCTGAACAACTTTTACAATGTGGCAAAGTACATTATCCTTCTTCCATCAGGGAACACCACTGCCATGAAGGGGTGTATGTGGTCTACAACTATCTCTGTTAGGTGGTACATGTTAAAGCAGGAGTTCTCTACTCTAGCACTCGAGGTCCACTTTTAGCTCCAACCTTTATCAAACTTGCCTGCAATTAACTTTCTAGTAATCCGGAAGACCTTGGTTTGTTTGTTCAGGTGTGTTTGATTAGGTTTGGAGCTAAACTCTGCAGGAAAGTGGACCTCAAGGGCCAGAATTGAGAATCCGTGTGTTAAAGTAAAATCCACATGATGATCATGTGCCCAGAATGGGTGCTTTTGGTGGTGCACAGGGGTCAAATCTTGGGCAGTCTGACTGATCTGTGACACATTGTGTTCCGACACCTTTCTGTCATGGTCATCATTTAGGCCAACAATGAGTTATCATACGTCACACCCCAATGAGCTTTGGGTGCCCATTTACAGGCTGTCCTTCTCTGCACCACTGTTGGTACGTAAGAACCACTGCGAACACCCCACAAGACTTAAGTTTTGGAGATGCTCTGATCTTTGGAGATGCCCCATCATTATTTGGCCTGTCAAAGTCACTCAGATCTTTACACTTGCCCATTCTTCCTGCTTCCAGCACATACAATTCATGGAAGGTTAGTAAATAATTTTATTTATAGAGCATATTAAACATAGCAAAGCTATCCAAAGTGCTGAACAATGTAAAATAAAATTAAAAGTAAGAGGAAACACAGAAAAGAAGCAAACAAGACAATACAATAAAACAGCGATGAAGTGAAAATTTAAATGCTAAGAAGAAAAGATAAGTTTTCAACCTCGATTTAAAAATGGTAATGGAAGGTGCAAGGTGGCAGTCTAGAGGCAATTGGTACCACAGACCGGGGGCAGTGACTGAAAAGGCTCTGTCACCCTTGGTTTTCAAACGGGAACGAGGGACAGAGAAAAGAGCCCTGTCAGCAGATCTTAAAAGTATGGTAGATGGCAAAGGGATGATAAGATCTTTAAAATAAGATGGAGCTTGATTGTTAAGAGCTTTAAAAACAAACAACAGAATCTTAAACTGAACTCTAAAATGGATCCGAAGCCAGTGACGAGAAGCTAAAATTGGAGTGACATGGTCATATTTCTTTGGCCCAGTCAGCAGCCTTGCAGCTGAATTTGGTACCAACTGGAGGCGTGAAAGCGATAACTGAAGAAGACCTGAGTACAGTGAATTACAGTAATCTAAACGAGAAGTAATAAAAGCATGAATAACCTCCAAATCCTGAAAAGACAAAAACTGTTTGAGTTTGGAGATTTTAATTGTTCAAAACTGTTCCTCACGACAGAACTAATTTGTTTGGACAAACATAATTCTGAGTCTATGATAACGCCCAGGTTTCTAACCTGTGAGGAAATGGAGGGGAAGTGATTGCCCAGCTCCTTAATAATATCCTTTCTTATTTTGGTGGTATCAAAAACAATAAAAGAGTTGGAGAAATTTATTTGATAACCAATTTTTTATATCAGAGATACATTACAGCAATGGTTGAATGGAATCACCAGCTTTTAGCGGGAGGTACAACTGTGTATCATCAGCATATAAGTGAAAAGAAACATTGTGCTTCCTAATGATATCCCCCAAAGGGTTCATGTATAAGTTAAAAAGAACCAGTCCCAGAATAGAGCCCTGCGGTACTCCACTAATAATTGGGGCAGATGGTGAGGAAAACTTGCCTAGCTCTACAGAAAAAGACCTATCTTTGAGATATGAGCTGAACCATCGTAAGGCTGTGCCCCTGATAGCGATCAGATGTTCTAAATGGCAAATAAGAACATTATGATCCACAGTATCAAAGGCTGGTGTAAGATCCAGTAGAATCAATACTGCATTTTTACCAGCATCAACTTCCACCAAAATAGCATTGAACACTTTAAGCAAAGCAGAATCTGTACTGTGATAAGTAGTGAAACCAGATTGAAAAGGTTCTAATAATTTACCTGTATTTAAGAATGCGATCAGTTGTTACTGCACACCTTTTTTCCACAAGCTTTGACAAAAATGATAACTTTAACCATTTTCGGCCTGTCTCAAAGCAAATTTCATCCAAACCTTGTTTCTTAATCAAAGGCTGAACAACCGCATGCTTAAAGCAGTTCAGAAATACACCAGTGTCCAAAGATGAGTTAATCAACACTTGGACACTTACTGGAAAAGCTGCTTTTATGGTCACGGAAGGAACAACATCCAGTGAGGAGTTAGTAGACTTCATTTTGTTAACAAAATCGGAAAGTTCTATTAAAGTGACATGTTGAAAATGGCAAAATAAAACTGGACTATCAGGTGAGTTCAAAGAAAGGTCTGAGAGCTGTGAAGTAAAAGATAAGCGAATGGCACTCACTTTGTCAACATAAAATGCCCAAAATTTCTCACAGAGCCCTGCTGATGGCACCCTAGAGAACTGGGATTTCGGATTAATAACTGAATTTATTGTGGAGAATAAAACCCTAGGTCTATGACAGTGTGAGGTTATTTCCCGTGTTGTTACCTTCTCTAGATTAATGTGCTGTAGTTATGTATAAATCTGAATGTACAGTTCTCACCATGGGTCTCGTATAAAACTTAGTAGGCCCCTTCCTATGAGAAACAGTAAAAGGTTCATAAATTCATATACATGTTAAAAATCCCTAGGTCAGTGCAAAGTTCATTTTATAAATCCCAGTAATATTTTTTATAAATTCTGATGTGCCCGTGGGAAGCGTCGTACCTTATTTTCAATGACAGTTCTGTGTGTACACAACATTTAGACAAGTCCCTCTTAGACTAGTTTCTCAAGCCAATTTCTTTCAGCTTCAAAGAGGAGCACCACAAAGTGTTTGATCTTCAAAAGAGGATGACCAGTGCAGGAAAGACAAGAGAGTGATAATCTCTCCATTTCAAAGAAGATGTGACATTTTCCAGCGACCTTATGAAGCATACAACACATGAAACAGTTTCATGAAAAAGCAGGTCCTTCATGGTCATTACTGGTGGCATTTTTACCTTGATCTGCCCCATATAATATTACAAAAGACATGCTGAGATACCAAAGTATAAAAATTGGTATAAATAGGTCTCTCTGTACGGAATAAAGCAGGACCAATATCATCACATCAGGAACAGAAGAGTATGCTTCAACACTATGGCCACCTAATTCACTGTTGTGTGTCACGGTCATTTACACATTCAGTTTACCCAATCAACAGGTCTGCATCCGCCTCCATCCTCTCTTCTACTCCAGGGTCCTTTCAATCCAAGCACTTCAAATATTAATTTCTATTTTAGGTTTTAGCCCAGCCTCTGTCCTGAGTGGAAGGTCTGGAGCCAGGCTGGCTGAACAGCAATGTGAGGAAGGGCAATTACCTTCTGCCACCCGACACTTCCAACAAAAACACCAGAGTGTGTAATTAATGAATGAATGGCGGACCTCTCTCTTTACTCTCTCACTCTTTCATGATCAGGGCCCCATTATGCGTGGACAGGAGCACCAGGGGCCAGAGCGGGAAAGGTTGAGATAAACGTCTTTCATGAAATAAAAGAAAACCTCTCCAAATTATGACTGCTGTGCTTTCACCACAACCCATCGAGTATATCTAAGACCCTGCTCTAAAATATAACTGAGCTCTTTTAAGGAAACACTACATAATTACAATCACACTTATGACTGATTTCAATAGTTTGACATTAACATGTTGCTAAGCTAATTACACCATACTCTTAGTACACTAAGATTGTACTTAGTATACTAATACTGTATACATTTTTATTTTATAAAGAAAACGTCTGAGCAATTAATGTTGAATAATAACACGAAAATTCACCTTATTTTCTAAATGCACGTCATTGGGATTATTGCAAATGATCATACCCTGCTTTTTTTTTTACCATATCATTTTGAATAATTTTAATCAAATTACAACTCAATCTTATGGTAAAATAACAGATTTTTCCAATCACTCGGTCTGCTTAATTATTTATTTGCCTCAATTTTTGATTGTAATAGATTTTTTTTAATGCAGTCGAATGTACATCACGATACGAAAAAATAAAAAATCTGTCGATATTTCAGTTTCATCACAACTTTAAAAATCAACATTTCTCTTGACTAATCCACCATTTGTATAATTTTTTTTCTTTTTAATCCACTGAAAAGTGTGAATTCTGGGTTTGGATTTGACAAAACAAACAGTATACTATAAACCTCAGCAAGAATTATGTATCTTAGCAAAATCACTGCCTTCCAAAGAGGGTTTTAGGTGTTTAGGATTTGAAACTAAGCCAAACTATGACGATCTATTAAGATTTTTATGGTTGAGGTGAGAAAAACAGGAGGGGATTAGAGACAAATCTTGGACATTGTACAATGTTTTATTAAAAAGTGAAGAAATTACAAAAAAAAAAAAAAGTCCCCAAATCTTCCTGGCCCTCCCTCCCTGACCCTTTCTTTTATATAACATGATTTCACAACTGGCAGTGACACTGAAGGGGTCTTTCATAAAAATAAAAAAAAAGAGATAAGTCTTAGAAAATCTGTGAGTGCAAAAAAAAAAAAAAAAAAAAGGGTAAGGATATCCTAAAAGTTTAGTTTCCCTACCAGGCCATGGAGCTAGAAATACAGATGAAAACCGCTTTGACCACCACATTTACCTCCTAACTTAAAGAAAGCATTTACACCTGTGAGACAACTCACTTTCCAAGCCTGCAAATCTTTAAAGTTCTGTTTCAACCCATGTTTAACCGATGAAATAAAACGGGTCACGTGATAGTAAGATGCAGCAGAACGTTTATGGAAATGATACTAAACAAAAAAGGTATACATATAAATGATGTCAGGCCCACAGAACATCATGAATCAGGACAAGCAGGTTATGATAGTGGCCTCACTATCATAGGGGGGGGGGGGGGGGGGGGGGTCAAGCAGAAACCTCCTTTAAAAATGCGTTAATAAAGCCCTGAGCAGCACATGCTGTGGACAAACATCTTAAACTGAGGCTTCCGTGGCTATGATCAAAAACCAAAATATAGTCAAAGCTTATTATTTACATATTACTATAAAAAAGAAAGACCGTTAAGGTATTTTTGACAAACTGATTATACACTCACATGTGGATGCATTAAAGCAATGTGTGCCCATTAGATCCTAGAATTTCGAGTGTTTGCAAAAACCGGATTCACATCTGACTTGACCACCTTGATTTTAGGTTCAACTGATCATTGCCAAGGTCTTTAGTGGGGATGTAAACATTCAAATGTCAGTTTTACACCAAGGGGAGCTTTTCTTTCGAAGACCACTGTAGTAGAGTGCCACCTACTGGTTTCAAGGGAATAAGAGCAGCATGAGGTTTTACGGGAATCATTAGATGCCAATAAACAGGACCAGTGGTCTCCTAATTTTCAAAAACAGAAGTTGTTTAACCAAACTCAAGGATGACAGCTTTTATTGTAAAACAGCCAAAATAATAAACAACTAAAGAAAAGAAAAATCTGGTGGCACATTCAAAAATAAAGACTTTTAGTTCAATGCCATACCACCTTGGGGGTTTAGTGCCAATGAAACGGCTTTTACGAGACACAGAAAACACATAAGGCCAGTTTCACTGTTCTGGATGGTCACTGGTTAATAAAAGGCTGCATGAAGGTCTATGCAAAAGGATCGTTTTCACTCTGAATCAATTTAGAACTTTTACAGTGGAACCCCTCAAATCATCAAAATGAGACATGGCTTGGGGGCGTCTGCAACCCAATTACAACCTTTTTTGGGATACAAGTGTTTTTTTTTAGGCCAAATATCAAATGAAAAAAAGTCTTAAGAGCTCAAGTAGATGACATCTCTTTCAATGCAAATCTTCAGGTTGGAAAAACCTAAATGTCACCGTTATTAATCAACTTACAAATATAAATCAGTTTTTTTTTTCTCCAATATTAACATAAAAATTTCCAAAAAGTCAAATAAACAAACATCTACATCGGGATGAGCAAAGGTTCTGCCCGATATGCAGCGGGTTTGGGGCGGCCCGTTTCGCCTTCTAATTAATAAGGAGGGGATACGAAAAAGAATACAAACAACACAAAAAAGCACCCTGGTCTTCATGATCGCTTGAGCCTCTTGGAATGTCGCTGGACGCCCGAGTCCTCGTCACTGCTGGCCTCCTTGTCATCAGTCACACCTCGTGCAGTCCGTCTCAATCTAGTTCTCCTGCTGTCCCTCTCATTGTCGCTGTCCTGCTCCCGGTAATCTTTGCGATTTGTCCGCTTGCTCTTCCTTCTCACAGTCACGTCTTCCTCCTCGTCTTCCTCACTTTCGCTGTCAGCTTGTTTCCGCTGTCTGGTCTTCCTCCGTCCAGAGTCTTCCTCCTGTCTGGTTCTCCTTTGCTTCCCATTTTGTATCTTCTTCCTGCCCTCCTCCTCTTCCTCGTCATCCTCTTCAGAGTGAGCGGCCTGGCGTTTGAGTGTTCTGCGTCGCACGTAGACGTTCCCAGGGAGGATCTTCTGCACTAGCTCAATAAACGCCTGCTCGGTGCGTGTCATGCAGGTCAGGACGTTGCTGTTGGGCTGGTTGTATTCCTCTGCGTTTGAGAAGATGAGCTTCACGTCCTCAAGGAAATCGCTGGCGCTCTGGTACTGGGAGGATTTGAACTTGTCCTGCATGGTGGTGAAGTCCATCGGACAGCTGATGATGTCCCCATAATCCTCGGCCTCTTCAGCAGACACGGGTTCCCTGGATGAGAAGAAGAGAATGTGTTGTCTTCACTACTTTGAATAATCTCCTCAGTTAAACTGCTTCATTCATTTATATGCATCGCTTAATGATACACAATAGAAAATAGCAATTAGGCTCATCACTACATCGAAGAACTCCCTGACAGGTTTCATACTTCTCAGTATCACCAAATTCAAACAGACTGAAACACTAAATTAATAAGGTAAACAGTTAAAATCTAAATACCTTTTTAAATCTTTTAAATGTCATGAGACTAACTGTGATCAACAAATATATTTGTAAACTATAAGTGACCGAAACGATCATGATGTCTTGTGAGAGTGTACCTGAAGGGCCAGCTGTGTCTGTATTTGATCAGCTTCTGAAGGATCTCCTCACATTTCTCCAGCTCAACAGCTTGTTTCTTCGATAGAGGCTTGGAGCTCTGGCGGACCTGCATACAATTAACAACACTTAATATTATTTATTCATTATAACCTATTAATGGTGACTAATAAAAACTATTCCCTGCACAGCCATTTGCATTCTGCATCAAAAACATATGAACGTGCTTGTTGACACTTTAAAGGCTTATTGTGGCATTTATAAAAATATAAGGAACTATAAAAACCGGTTACGCTCACTAAGTGAAAGAATTGCGTTACGAAGTACACAAGCTCACAATCTGAGGCATCGGTCACATTTGCTATTGTGAATAATTAAGTGAAGTGTGTTCTCATAGGATAAGAACTCATCGAAGTCACATTGAAGTGTCAACGAATTTATATAGTCCTTTGGCACGTCACAAACTGTGATGACAACACGATATAGATTTTAAACCCAGAAGATGAAAATAGCGCAATGAAGCTCAAAATTAACCAGTTTTCTCCAACAATTAAAATTAACGGATGCTAACATTGTCTTCAATGATGTGCATCTCAAACACCTCTGCTAAAATCTCAGAAAAAGCAGTTTGGGGTTCCCTGACCCTTTTACTCACCAGCTCATCGATGTCTGCAGGGTTGCTTGGTCTAGGTCGTGATTTAGGTGACTGTTTGGATGCAGGTTTAGGATCAGTTTTGGGAGCAGGTCTAAGATCTGTTCTGGACGCAGATCTGAGTGAAGTTTTTGGATCTGGCTTGGAAGAAGGTCTGAGAGTTGATTTGGCACTAGAAGGCGAATGCTTCTTCTGTGGTGGTTTACTCTGCATTTTGGGCTTCAAAGACGACTTCACCTTCTTCCTAGGTCTCACTGTGAGAACCAAATAAACAGACAAAACTAGAGTTAATGCCAAAACCTTATTGTACAAAGTTTCAAGCCCCTTAGCATATCATGATGATACAATACATTTGATAAACAAGATCGCTTCTCCCGAAATATTGTGTATAACCCCTCCCCCCCCCCAATGAAAACAGTTTTCAAAGAGTGGCACTTACAGCTGTGGCCCGTGTCCCTGTATTCTTCTTCTGATTCGTCCTCTTCAGACTCTTCTTCATCTTCTTCCTCTGAATCATCCTCTTCCTCAGTGTCCTCATTATAATTTCTGCAAACAGAAATGTGGAAATTAATTCTGAGCATATAAAACTACAAAAAAATCAATTAAATTACAACTAAAAACAACTAGACCTTATTTTATAGCAGTAATGCTGGAAAAAACATCATGAGCACCTGCTCCGAACAATGTGTAAATGGTGCATTAAACATCCAAATGTTTTGTTTTCTTGTGTGCAAACTTGATGACACTGCATCTACATGTAATACGATTTAAGAAGTTTATCTTCTCAAAATTAGGTAATCTTACAGAGGTTAAACTTAATTAGCTTGGGGTCCACAATTAAGGGGCAATTAACCTGTTATGAGCACCAGTAGTATCTGCAAGCCTAAAGCTTTCATTGAGTAATCTTGAGGCATATGGTTAATTGGTCTCCATTGTATTTATACACTATACTGCAGCCAGACCTAAGAATGGAGTCCTAAGATCCCACAACATTCCTGTACACATAATTAACACAAAGTAGTACATGGACAGGGATTATGCTAATTGTAAATAAGCATACATAAGTCCTAATTATGCACAAACTAGAAAAGTTCAATAAAAGAGGCCCATTGTCTGCAAGTTCTTACCTGCCCCTAGAGCTGCGTCGGGCGACGGTCGGCTGACAGGCAGGGCACAGCCACTCACCCGCCGGTATACGGTATAGTGCCGGCCGCAGACAGAACAGATGGAAGGCTTTATTACACTCATCACACAGAATCAACTTATCATCCTCTCCTACAGAGAAAGACAATCATAAACCAGATCAATCACATGTTAAATCTTCCTGTTACCACGCAGTACTTCCTCTTGCCTGCCGCTCACATTACAGCAACAGGAGCCATTTAAATCTCAGACATTCTCTCTTTGATGGTCATTCAGTCCCTTGTGCATTTCACTTTATATTTCTTACTCTAAAGGTGTAAAGTAACTACTCTCTGCAGTTGGGGTCTGATGGTCTTTATGTTCTCATACAGTATTGGTTCACACTTGTTTTCAAGAGACTATGGTGGGTGGACCTTGGAATGAATTTTTGTACATTTTCAAGTGGAATGCATCTACTGAGAGACTGAGAAGTGTATATTTTCAATTACAAAACTATTTAAGGCTGCTAAAGTCTAGGTAATTTAAGTGAAACACTGAACGTGACCATTCAAAAGTCAGAATACACTTGTTTTATAGACCGATATAAACTGTGCAAACATGTGACTTCAAAAAAAACAAAAAAAACAATTTAATAACACTTAAAAATGCACACATCAAATAATTCTTCACAGCATTTGAGGTTGTTCTTCAGGTGTCTCACCTTTCCTGCGGCACACTTTACAGCGAGCGTTCTCTGCAGACATATCCCACTTGATGCAGGCATCCAGCATGCCGAGCAGAACATGCATGCGAGAGAAAGTCTGAGCTTCACGGACGGCAGTTTTCCACTTCTCCACCGCTGTTGCTACCTGGAACATCAATATGCACAAGATGTTTAATCTAGTGTGAATGTGAATACACACATACAATACCGTTGGGCGAAGTTTAATTCACTAGGACATGAAGAAGACATACCATTGTTTTTATTACAGGTATAATTTACAGTCATGTATTTTTTTGAAGCAGTTTTTTTTTTCTATATTATTTACTTTTGGCTATGGTATCGAGAATCATGAAATTAGCTACTGCAATGTTAGTAAATTGAAACCCCCACTGATCTCACACACACACACACACTCACCCTGGCCTCTTCAGCCAGTCTCTTCTGATCATCCACTTCCTCTGCCGTCGTGCTCTCCTCTCCCCCAGTCTTCTTTTTCTTCTTCTGTTTGGGTGCCATGAAGCCCTGCAGAAACTTCTTGATCACGCTCTCTTGCAGAGTGATCACACACTCCCCAAAGTCCTGCAGCTTCTCCAGGTCATGCACCTGAAAGCACAAGTGAAAGGTCGGGTAGGTTCACAGCGGTGGAGATATCCATGCAGCAGGGCTGGCCAGTAACATATGCCCTTACCATACCAATCATAAAAAGATATTGGTTATAGTGCCCACCACATAAAGTCTTAATGTCTCTCACCCTCTCCTCAAAATCAGACGTGTCCTCCATGTTTCCAAGTCCTCCTTTCTGGAGACGGGAGGCTACCTCGATAATGTCACTGCGCAAGTATTTAAGCAGCTCCTGGTATCCGTCACAGCTCTTCAGGCCTGGGTTACCTTTTTTCGTCAGATGGATGGAATGCAAGATGTCCTGATAACTAAAACAAAAGACAAGATCTTCAATATTAATCCATTTTTACCGGGATTGAGGGCAAGTAAGGTGTGAAAATAACAGTTTACAGGAGTAAGGAGATGCACCTGTGTGTGTGTGTGTGTGTGTGTGTGTGTGTGTGTGTGTGTGTGTGTGCGCGCATGTATATACTCACTTAACCTGAAGCCTGAGTTTGAGTTCACTCTCTCTTACTCCCTGAGGGTGAAGACTTTCTATTAGCTCATCGAGGTCTTTTTGTGAATCACACACAAACCTGGGAAAACAATTAAAGAACAAACATTTGTGTTTCTGCCCAATACTGATCTCCAGACAGATGTGATTCCATGTGCTGATCCATGGGACTGTAAATCTTCATTACAACTCATTTTAGCCCATTTTTTCCTTTTTGGAATTTTTTCCTTCCAAACAGTGCGTAGTCTCATACAAAAGCTATCAGAGCCACAAATTACTAAAAGGCTGATTTCCCAGATATCAACGACACAACTGGGAATTTGCAAGAACACTTACCAGAGGTTTTGGCCTTGTTTGGGCACGGTGGTCTCAATACAGGTCTCAGGCACTGGTGCCCCCTGCTGACCATTTTCATTAGAAGTGCTGACTATGCTGCCCTCATCCTCTTTCTCTCCATCTAAGAAAGTCAGAAACAGACACTTTTTCAAACATTTATTTGCTGCAAATATCATGTATACTATATATTCATGTTTTTAAAAACATATTTAATGCATTTTTATGCAACCCCAAACAGAAGAACCATTTACACACACAAAGTATTTTCCACTGGTTAAATAGTTTTTTTTTTTTTTTTCTTCCTTGGTTCAAACTTCTGTATTTTAGAAAATGCACAGAAAGACTAACCTTCGGTCTCCTCCTCTTTGTCTTCCTCTGTCGACGGCGGCTCCTCTTCAGGAGGAAGAGTGAATGTGTAGTCTATACTCTCATGAACCCAGCCCTTCTCGATATACAGGCCGGGAACCACATCAGAGAACAGCCAGTAGCGGTTATGATTGCGGTCAGTACCCAGTGGAGTTCTCTTCATCACCAGCTTCGCTTTACTGACGGCATCCTGGAAGGCTTTCTCTGCTGCAGCTTTCTGCCTTCTGATTCGCTCCTCCTCCGCTTCCCTCTCCATACGCTCTGCAGGAGATGCACATATTACACACTTTTTAAAAGAAAATTTGTTCTATTTAATGTTTTCCATCGTGACATGAAACTCCTGCAGTTCCATTAAGAAGCTCTAAGGTCTTTTACTTGCATTTTCAACATTTTGAAGTGTCAACAAGTGACGTCTTGGCTAATATGGGACAGTATGCAACTTTACCTTCAGTTGGTACCTATTTTCTGGCATTCCAATTTTACACGCCTCTCACCTTTGTTTAGCCGTTCCTGCTCTTCCTTTTCTTTCTTGGCCTGAATGGACATCAGACGTCTGCTTTTCACGGTGCTGATCATGTCCTCCGGCTCTGGTTCCACTTTGGCGGGGACCTTGGGGGTCTCTTTTTTCACATTTGAATCTTTCCTCCTCTCTGCCCTCATTAGTACGTCTCCACTAGCATCGGTTTTTGCCTCCATCTGCTCTTTGCGTTTCTGCTTCTCTGCCTTCTTACGTTCATTGACTTCTTTAAGCGCGGCAAGCCGCTCCTTCCACAGCTCGGCTGACCGCTGCTGCACGGCCTCCACGTGGTCCTCCACCGAATAGGTCATGAGGATACGATGACACAGCGCCACCAGCAGGCTGACCTTCTCCTGAGAGGTCAGTTCAAACACCTCCGACGTCTCAAGCTTTTCCAAGAACTCACTGCTCACCACGTCATCGTAGCCAGCACCGGGCTGCCAGTCGTCTGAGCCGCGGCCGCTCTCTTCTTCATGGGCATCCGTTGGCCTCAAACACAAGCGCACCAGCTCGGATACGGAGTGCATGGTCAGAGGGATTTCCGATAAGGGCATGTCCAGTTCACTGTAACCTTCGGCCAGTTCATCTTGCAGAAGTGTTTGCAGCAGCACCACCAGCACACGGTTCAAGTACAGGAAACCCGCCTTATCTCCAGCTAAAGCCTCCATCAGAGCGACGGAGGTGATGGGATACTGGTCATCAGGCATCAGGAGGCCAGAGTAGCAGTGAAGAAACTCGACTACCATGGCTATGTCACCAAAGAGGGTGTTGGGAAGCCCCTCGGGCATGTCGAACAAACGGAACGTCGGCAAGCTCTTGCCTTCGAGCTCCTGGTCTTCGTAACGACGGGACATCTCCCGCCTCATCTGCATTTCTTTCTCTCTCCGCTCTTTGGCTTTCTCACGCAGTTTCTCCTTGACTTCCTGGCGCTTCTTCCGCAGAACATCCTGTTTCTCCTCCTCGGTCATAAGGGCCCACTGGCGTTTCTGCTCAAGTAGTTCCCAGCGTTTTTGAACTAGATCTTTCAGCTCCTCAGGAAGCCTGCCACGATCTTCTGCGGACAGCGCTTTTGCTGCCTTAGACATCAGAGAGGACAGAGTGGCCTTCTTGTCTTCTTTGCCTTTATTCTCCTTGTAAAACCGAAGGAGATGTAAGGCCATGGGCGGCAACGGTTTGCCCAGCTTAGCAGAGCCAGTACTTGAACGTCGGCTTTGCTTTTTTGGGCTAGCTGCTGCAGGTGGGCTTTTGGCGAGATCCAAAAGGGTCATCTGCTTCATTTTGGGTTTCTTGGCGCTTCCAGCGCTTTTGTCTTCCTTTCTGGAGAGCTTCTGGCCATTGGGAGTCTTGGTGACGCCACTCTTTCGGCTCTTTTTGGGGTCAGTGGATTTTTTGTCTCCTTGCTTTTTATTTGATTTTGGAGTGCTGAGGATGTTTTCTCCATCACATTTCTTAGATGTACCTGAGTTTTTCATTTTTAAAGGAGATCCATTAACTTTCTTCACCTGAATAATAGAAAATACAGAAATAAATCCAACAAATATTTAATGAATAATAATAATGAACACATTAACAACTTCCAAAATTACCATTAAATAATGTTTTCTTCATTCAATCACAAGTCACCTCACAGACGGAAATATGACAAAAAGAAGTTTCATTCAATTCCCAAAATTATTTCTACTACAAAAGTTAGTTTATCCTTTATTGTCTCCCTTAGTAGACATTTGTCTTGAGCAATCAAGAACCCAGGTCAACAGCTCAAAAATATATGTATTCGTACTAAAGTGAGTTTAGTTAATTCATCATTAACATAATAGACAGCATTTTAAAACATCATAGTCATGCATTCTGCTCCAAACAGTAAACAACAACAACAACATTATGATACCTTGTTTAGGTTTATTTATTTATGCTTTAACGCCATATCAGCAACAATGGCTACATTCATGGTAACATTAACGATATAATTTCAATACATCATCATTTACAATAATATAACATTTTATTAAACACTCATTGTACAAAAACATACAAGGAACAATAGTACTGATAAAAATCATATACAATCTTTCAGTTTAATCAGTATTCATTTTTCTAGGAGAGACTTTTCCCCGTTTAGGTTAATAATTAATTAGGTTTTTTTTCTTCATTATAACTCTGTGTGATGTATTACTGTATTAGTTTAGCAATCCATGAACACCTACCACCCATTTTTAGTATTATTAGTGTACTAATAGACTCAACAGTAATTCATGTGAAGAGTGCTTTTATGCTTTGGTTATTATTATACATACCTGCATATGACTCCAGAGGCTTGGGCTGAGAGGTATGTTCTGGGAATCTTTTTTCTTTTTCTTCTTTTCCCCTTTTACTTTTACTCCCTCGCTGTCTTTTCCCGTCTCTGCAGTCTTCAGCTTCTTATTGGGTTTACCTTCCGGTGAGCTCATGCTTTTCCTCTTAGCTGAAGGATGTTCTGCAAAAAACTAAACAGAGGAACTCTAATATAACAAATCAATTATCTACACAAAACACTTTTTACTGAAGCATCTTATTTATATATCCCACCTTCTGAGGGTCCAGTAAAAAGTCGCTGAATTTGCTTGGCAGGTTGTACTTTTTCACCAGCTCGTCCTCCACCACCCAGGGGGCGCTCTCTCCTGAGCCTAACCTCAGAGCGTAGTGTCTGATGAAGTAGCGCATTATTTCTTTGTTGGGGGGCCGCTCAGTTCTGAACAGGCTGTCTACAGGGACGTCACTTATCACTTTGTCCTCATTCAGAAGTTTGACATCATATTTGTGGGGCAAAAATTTGGGCATGACCCATTTCTTCTTCTCTTCTTTCATACTGGTTGGGAGTTTCCTGGGTGAGCGGCGGGCCCTATCAGCTACAGACAAAATAAAGAAAAACTTGTAAAACAAAAAAATATACTTATTGTTATTAAATTCTTATTTCACCAAGAAACTAGTTTTTATATGCAATACTGGTTCAATGTATTTATCAGTAATCAAAATGACAAAAATTGAAGCATAAAAGACAACAATTATTAATCATTTGAATATTCTTCTAATATACTGAAAGATCATGAAGAGCAGCTGAAACTCACAGAGACTCTCTCTCCTGCTGTCCTCCTCTTTGGACTGCGGCTCCTTCTTCTGGTTCTCCTGACTAGCGTTCTCTTTATCACTGGACGGAGAATCACAAGCTCCTTCCAGCTTTTTCTCCACATTTTCTTCTGGAGGATTCTCCAGCGGATGAATCTTTACCACTTTCACACGCAACGTCTTATCCTTGCCAACCTTACAGAGAGAGCGAGACAGAATTACTATTTCACATCCATAAACAGAGAACAGAAGAACTGGAGAAAGATGGGAAATAAACTTGCCTTTTCCATGAGTTAATTTTACACAGATTTGATTTTACCATTGTACATTTGATCTAAGCAAATACTTTGAACTGATCATAAGTAGACAGAAGAAGAAAAATCACAGTTACAGAATAACTTTTGAAATTCCTTGACATTTGCAGGTTTTCTAGGACAATGGTACCCCACTTTTTCTCAAATTAAACTAATTCTAATTGAAAAAATTACCACCTTACATTTTCTGATTATTATTCCAAATATGAAATCCAAGTTCATACCAAGAAGTCGCACTCCTCGTCCACAGCATACTTGGTGAGAATCTCCAACCAGGCCAGATCCACTAGTTTATCCAGAGAAACTGTGTTATGGTGCACGATCTCCAGAACAGGCTTCTCAAACCACACGGGATACTCCTCCTGAAGCCTGCCAAAAATCAAACAATCAATGGCTACATAAGTTTAAAACAAACTTACTGTGACTTTTGACCTGATAATACACTTCCACAAATTGATGAAAGAGCCCGTATTGTATGTGACAGCCTATCAAATGTATGATTTTCAGCAAGTACACAAGTAGCTGGACAAGTAGTACTGCCTGACGGCCAACGTGAAATATGCTCAAGAAAAGAATCATCACTGGCCCACTTTTTTTTTTCTTCACCCGGAAAGCCTAAAGCAATAATAATTGCATCGTTGTCCTATTGTATTCAATAACGCTATTGTGTGTATTTTGTTTTTATTTTATAAAATTGTTAATTTTTTTTTTTACTTTATAAGCAAAAGAGTAGGCAGTGCTAAAGACAGGGGTGCACATAATTTTTTCAGCCTGATTCTCATAAGAGAACCTGGAGATCTGGTTTGGTCCTCACAATGCATAAAGCATGACCCATTAAATATAACTATTAAAAAATGAATAAATAATAGTTAAAATTTTATTGCACTTTATTTTTTTTTAAATAATAGTGTGGCAAGTGGGGCGGGGCCGAGAGGCGTGGGAACGAGGAGCGAGGCCAGGTGTAGTGATTGGAGATGAGCTGCACCTGTGCCCCACCGCCGGTATCGAGTCCCACGTAGGAGATGGAAAGATATAAAACTGAAAGACTATAGTAAAGGACGAGAGAGGACCAGGGCCGGGACATTATTTTATGTTTGCTTTTTATTTTGTGCGCACCAGTCGTCCGCGAGGGGCTGGTGCGCTGTTTTGTATTTACTTTTGAATATTAAAATGTTTTGATTGTGCGCCTGTTCCCGCCTCCTTCTTCCCGATGTATATGGAGTTTCAATATCATTACAAATAGTAAATAAACGAAATAATAGTGTGTGATAATATTATTAAAAATAAAAGGCAGTCCTTGTATTTAATACAAATACATTTATTTTACAGTAAACTTAAAAATAAAATGCTAACATTTAGTACTACTTTATTTGTTTGCCTCTTTAAGAAGAATCGCTTCATGTATTCCCCAATTTTAAGTCGCTTTGGATAAAAGTGTCTAAAAAAATTAATAAAAGTGTTTTCATCATATTCAAACTTAAAATCATCAGGCTTTTATTCTGGCAGGTTGCCGGCAAGTAAGTATACATGCTTCCAGATTTAGCACTGCTGCTGATTAAAGTGCGTCAGTGGATGAATGTCACAGTTTTGCATTGTGCTTTGAAAACATCATGGCATAGCCTAGATTTACACTTTCAAGTTGAAAATAAAACTTATATAGTAGAGTTTGTGATCTAAAATGGTAATTGTATATTAACAGCTGTCCACCATGTCAGTACACAAATGCTCTGTCGGAACATATTTATATAACGCATTTTTTATTTTGGTTGTGCATGCAACCCTGTCTATAGAGATGACTTCACAGCTAAAAGGTATGGACAGTGTCACAAAAACACAGCTTTATTTGAATTAGGAAAAAACTAAATACACAAAAAATACTGCAAAATGCTTTATTTGATAATGTCTCCTGTCTATATGCCCTTCATTTATTAGGGGAGGACTCATGTTAGCTCTTATGAAAACAAAACAACTTCATACACTTCATGACCAGCAGAGGGAGATGAAAAACACAGGAAAGAAAAATGAACTGTAAAAATAGCTTCAAAAACACACTGACCCTTACAGCAGCACGCTGCTCTATATGGACAGTACAGCAAACTGTTCTCTGAGTGTACAAGCGTCTGCTTACATAAGCAGCTAATGAGACTAAACTCTTTTCTCTCGGTCACCCACACAGAAATCTGTCCGCTTACAAGTTGAGCAGGTCACAGATATTCACTTGATGTTATTGTTTCATGAAGTAGAAAACCAGAGCATTTATCTACCCTGATTGCTAAAGACTCACTCAATAATACACACACTTATTAGATCGGCAAAAAGGCACCAATGAAAGAGCAGAGGTTTGGTCACATGACATTCACAGCCTGACAATAGTTCAGTGTACAAGCTCTCTGCTACACACAGCAGACAAGCTGGAGAATAAAGGGTTCCCACACCTAGTGAACTTCTGTGCCTTTAAATAGCTTCTGATTACTAGTTTTATTCAAATTGCAAGAACAATTTTAAGCCAAAAAATATTTTAGGGCTGGGCACAGCTATAAAAGAAAATACTGGATGAAAATCATCATCCTAATCGTCCTGAAATTCCTGATATATTTCTCAGGAATCCTTTTCCAATTGTAAAATTCTGATATTTCCAGGTGTTTTATGACCACAAACCAGCATTATTTTAGTATCACAGCAACAGTGTTTTAATTAATATTCAGAACAAGTTTTATTTTTATTATATTTTTTTATTATATATTATATATATTATATATATATATATATATATATATATATATATATATTTTTTTTTTTTTTTTTTTTAACTCAGGAAATTTTTACTAAATACATTGTGCTTTTGACTTTAATTTTAACTAAAATGTCTATTCGTTTTTTTTTTTGTAAACTATGAAAAATGTCTTTTAGCAAATTATAAAATCTCTACCATGAACTCTGACAATAAAAGGCCCAGTTTCTTTTAATATAAGACAAAAGATATATCTTAAACCCAGCAGTTGCTCACCTACTCCGCATTTCTGTGCTTTAGATACCCAAAAATGCTAAGTAAGGCACTGACACTAGCTTACTACTTATTGAGAACTACTACATATTCAGAAAAAGACTTTGAGAACAACTGACAATTAAATGATTTCTTTGATGCTCCAAGTTCGTTCATTCACTCACTTGTGCGTTTTCGTTACTTACAGCTCTGTGACCTCCTGTTCTTCTTCCCAAGCCTCTTTATGTGTGAGCTGGTTGCTGCCGGTGCTTTTGCATGTCCATATCCGCTCTGCATACCTGCGCAGTCGAGCTTCATACTCTCTGAACAACAGTGTTAAGGACAACAACAACAAAAAAAATACTGTACATCAACTTTCAGATCTTTAGAAATCTCGAGTAGTATTTCCAAAGCAGAGCTGACCAAGTGATGTTAGCTCTGCTGTCCATACTCTGAGAGAGCCTCATTCATAACTAATGCATGCGTGTAGCACAGCAGCTCAATAATTAAAGGGCCAGCAGCAGCAGATCCTGATGAATAAATTATACAATTAAACTCGCAATTACAAACAGTAATTCTAACCAAAAAAACAACAGCCTCAGTAAAATTGTTATTACAAGCACTCTGGAAGATTGAAATAATTTCAGAGCCAAGATAAATTACTGTGTTCAAGTTAATTGTGCATTGTTCACATGTTGCATAAATGTGTAACAAACCGTAATTATGGGTCAACTGGTATAGGCTTTAATGTCAGTATTAATAAAAGCAAAACAGATTTAGACAAAATGACTCTGACCAAAACAAAATGTTTTGTTTTTTAACTATGACATGGCTGTCAGTAGATTTTACAATTGATACAAGTGATGCTTATCAGAAGGATAACACTTCCGTTAATCAAACAAGCAAAATTTAATGGGAGTTAAATATCTGATTAATCATTCTATTATGTATAAAGCACTATGACATGACACCTCTGATGATGCTAAACTTGGACTCAAAACCCGAGCCAAGCTTGAATCAAACCCCCCTTTGGCAGATCTATAACAAACTTAAATTTAACTTAAAATTTTAAATCTAGTTTTATGTGCGGAGATGGACCTACTGAAAGCAGGCATAAAGTTTAAGCACGTGATTAAATCTTGACAAACGAGTCAGACAGTTTTCAATATAACACAACCTGCACCTGCAAACTCAGTCGTTTAGCTGTCTAAATAAAACCTTCATCCTTTCAGAGACGCCCTCCACAGACCAAGCGGCCAACCAGAGGTCATAATCCCCCAGAGCGCAGAGTGATTGACAGGTAATCGACGTCTCTGATTGGCCAGCTTTCTGATTCCGTGACACAAGCACCTAGGTCACTTTCCCTTATATACCGTTTAAACACAGGTGTGTAGTTTCTCTAGAAACCAAGTGCGGTTATATCTGTCAGATCAGAGATTTTGTGTGGGATAAAAAAACAAAAACAAAAAAAAAGCTTACATAGAAATTAAAATATAATGACTGGAGCAGGTACTCGTTATAATTACAAAAAATATATATTAATTAAATAGCATACACCAAAGAACGAATATACTTGGTTACGTATGCCATAAAGTTCTTCTCTACACATCCTGTACAAATGACTAAATTTACGGGGCGCGCGAAAAATCATCTCGTGCAGCTGCTACACGTGAACTCGCACATTCCCCTCCAGCAGCAGCAAAAACTTCTTACCATCATAAACACACACTCCTTACATACAGACAATTATTACGCTCAACAGATGGTTGGCTGTTCGGGAGCATCAATCTAAAAGCTCACATTAACACATACGTCCCTGAACTGTAAATGCGCGCGCGCGTGTGTGTGTGTGTTACACAAGACTGAGTCATGGCAGATCGGATGAGAAACTGTTTAACGTTAGCCAGACGTCACACACACACTGTGCGTCCTGATGCTAGCTCGCTCTTAAATGCACAAAGGACAACAACACGTATTTCGCCATGCTTCAGTACTCAAAATCAGACAAAAATAACATTTAGCATTGTCCTAAGAGTTAAACCCCAGCTGATCTAAACGTCATGGTCACCTTTAGCCGCTTAGCGTTACAATGAGATGCGGCGCGCAACATGAAAACAATAATAAACGCATAAATAGACACACTGCGCTCGCAAACGCTCAGCAGCAACGGATCGAGAGACCCGCGGGCACGTGTTTGTATGTCTAGTGCTTGCAAGTGGTGGAGGAGACAGTGAGAAAGGATACTCTTTGTTCCTGAAGGCCTCTTTGGTGTGCTCGATGATGAACACCTCCTCTGCTGGGCCCGGCGGCTCCGACAGCGGCTTAACCAACGGGTACGGCTTCCGGCCTAGTAACGGTGCCATCGCGGGCTCGCTGTGGTCCTGGACGTGTCTGCAAAGTGAACTACTGAACTAATCCGTCCGCTCAATCTCAGCTCAAACTGAATATGCCGTGAAACCGCGCGTCTCAGCGGCGTAGCATCGGGCTAGGCTAGCGCGCGCTGCTTTACTTGAGTTACTTTGACGAAGCGCGTGAAAACAAAAGTACGATTTTGTTGAGCAGTTATATCTCCCGGTGTGAAATCCGCTGGTTTGGGGGAGCCGGTGGGGTCATGGTGGGATGCCTGAAGAGAGCGTGAGGAGAGAACGGAAGCTCCTGAGTCTCGGCGATGGAGGCGCGAAAGGCGGCCCGTCAGAGCTGGTATGGCGGGCTTTTCTTATGCCGCTCAGGTCCGTGCTGTAGTCGATTCTGCAGACCAAAGCGACGTACCAATCCCCTATCCGCAGCGAATATAGACCGCGTAGATACTGTTTTGAGGGACTTGCCGATTACATAAACAAACAAGAGTGTTTATAGCTGATTGAAAAATGGCGGGAGTTCCTGCTACACCGGCAACATTCCGTACAAACCTCAAAACTCCGTTACCCCGGTAGCAAGCAGCGACGCAAGGATAAGCCCCACCCACCGTCTCCAACGATTGGTTACTAAGAAAACTACGACACAGATTGAGATATTTGATTGGCCGATGGAACTGTCAATTGTGCCTACTCCACCTTTTGTCAAAGCAACACCCCTCCAATCACAAACTCAGTGTTTAGAAGCGTGGTTAGAGGTCAGTTTATTGTAAATTCATAGATAATTTGAAAATGAGAGTGAAATGCAGTTTGCTTCATGTACTTTAGTATTAATAACGGACATTTTATTTTACATTAAAAATTTGTATGGCCCAATGTCTATAGGTTGCTGAAAGGGGCAGCGTTTATATAATTTAAAAGGAGACAATAGAACGTGCACACGACACTTTTCATCCAATTAAAGAGACAGCCTTGATTTAATATGTTAATACAGTATTAATGTTTTTATACAGTAAATGGTTAATACCAGATTTGGCAGTGAAAACAATGTACGTTAAAGCATATTTTATAAAGACGTTTTTCCAGGCCTCATACAGAATGAAATAATACAGCTCTGTCTCAAGCATTAAAATAGTGCTACATTTTTAAATTTATATAAACTCTTTTAAACATTGTATTCAAATTATATAATTTCCAGAGAATCATGATTTTGGGAAGCGCCATTAAAATAATTTCATATGTAAAACAGTGTTTTATCTCTGTCATACAACTTTGCAAATGATGCAATCAGTGGAAAAAGCAGCATAAATCCAAAGTGGTTTTATTTCCATCTGTCTAGTGAAAAAATCCAGGTACATTTTTATCAGGCAAGACTACATGGACCATACACAAATATTTCTTTTATTTTTCTTTCTCATTTTTTGAAAAATACTTAAAAGACTACAGAGAGTAGAAGCCTTCATATTTCAAATACAAATCTGTGAGTGACCTTACCATTTATAAAAGATAAGCATACCTTTTTCAATAAAAAGTTTGATAATTTGATGCAGTACATTGAACAATAATAAAACAAATCAAGAAACAGATAACACGGATGTTATTCAAAATGCATGCACTGAAGTATTTTTACAATAAAGTAAAACAAAAAAGGCAATACAAGTTATTTGTATAATCTTTAGAAATGCCACAAACACAAAACAAGTTAATTGTTTAAAATTCAACTCATACTGTACATGCGATGCGATACAAACTGATTTATATTCATAAGAAAACACCTGAAAACATCGAAGAACATCTTTTTAAATGTATAAAAAAGAAAACAAAGTTTTTCTTTTCTTGATCATTTACTGTACAAGTGAAATTCAGGCATTTGGCAGGTTGCAAAAAGTCTCTTAAATGTACAGTTTAGTCGCTTTCAGAAACTCTTCTATACGTTTGACCTGCAATGTTCAGCATAATGGTGCTAACTGAGAGTTGAGCTTTGCTCAGTGCAAACTCTTTTAAGCGGTGGGGCTCCAATCACATCCTCTTCCTCCTGTGAAAAACAATAATGTCATACGTGGCATGCTTTGAAAAGCACAAATCAGGTTTACATGATATTTACAATATGTATTTGAATTCCCACAATGCATTAGGTGAACATTTATTTGAAGCCTATAGTAGATGTTACCTGAGTAGAGAGAGACAACACATCTTCTTTAATTAGAGTTGGAGGCTCATCCGTCACCTCACTGCTGGTTGTTGATGCCTCTAAATATGGGATTTGATCATGAAAATTAACATGTACAGATACATGTATGAATGTGAAAGGAAGGATTTAACAATCATTACTGTTATCCTACATACTTGGGTGAATCTAACAAAACATGTCAAGAACATGCATACAATAAATCTTATATCACCCCAAAAATAAAAAGGAAAAAATACTAAATTAAATGTTGCTTTGAACTGAAGCCTGTTTCAGGACTATTTACACTGGTTGTTTTATGGCATTATTTTATGAGAGTTGAGCACAATTATACCCAAAAATCTCATTTTTGAATTTTTATTTTTGTAATGTGAGGGAAAAAAAGGTTAATAAATAAATGAATAAATAAATAAATAATAATAATATTTTTTTTATTTTATGCTAACCCAAACAAAATACATTATTGTATTGTCTTGTAATACAGGAAAACAAATACATATTACAGCAATGAGAATGATCACTATTTAGGATAAAGGATGTAAAAAAAAGAAAAGAAAAGGAAAATATAGTAATATATACACTGCACTAAACTTTGGAATAAATAAGGTTCGTCACTGTTTTTAAAAGAAGTCTCTTCCGTTTACCAAGACTGCATTTAATTATTTGATCAAAATACAGTAAAATAACTAAAATTGTGAAATTGTGAATTTTGTGTAATACATTCTTCAGCGTCACATGATCCTTCAGAAATCATTCTAATATGCTTTTTCTTCAATGATGAAAACAGTTCTTGTTGCTTAATATTTTAACCCATTAACACATTACATATTATTTGCATTGTAATACTCATTTGCATTTGTTCTGAAGAGCAAATATTATTTTTCTACCTTGTCAGTTAGGCAAATCATCTTTTGACTGGTCTGTCTCACCTCTCTCGGTATCCATTGTCTCCTGTCCCAGGGTGGGTGGCTGGGAGTCCTCTGTACGGAAGAAGGGAGCGTGTGAAGGGCTCACTGCCTCACTCACGTGCTGTGGACTGGAGTTGCTGCTGCTGTCCACTTTGGTATTAGACAGATAGGCATCTGATAGGAAACTCTGGTTGCTGTTGTCATCTGTTTAGGAAAATGAATGTATGAATGAAACATATTTGAATAAATATGTGAATTATGTTTAAGTACTTTAGTATACTGTAATGTTACATTACATCCTATGTAAAAATAGGCATGCAAAGCACACGGTCAAGGTGCAAGGTCATTTAAGTCACTAGAGCATACCCCAGTGTTGCATTATATTAAATAGAGGATGTTCTGAATTGTTTAGAGAGGAAATATCAAGCTCCATTGTGTCTGACATAAACATAGCCTGTTAAAACCTGTTTTACCCTGAAAATCCAGTAGCACGGAGCGGGCGTTTTCCAACACTACATCTGTAGGAAAGCCCTTCAGTTCCCTCATCGCAGTACCTGACACTTTAGGCTTGTATATCTGCAAGAAAGAAAGAAAAACGTTTTGAAAATGAACACTGTGTTTATATATCTGAGAAGTGGACAGCTGCTTGAGATGACCTGATATACACACCTGTTTAGTTTCTGTAACCGGGACCCATTTGAATATCCTTAATGACGTGTCGCCCACTGTAACCCACTTTTTTTCCCTTAGAGGACAAACAAGTTCCAGGTTAATATACAAAAATGCCTATTATGACAAAATCACTTCACTCCATTACTGAGCACTAACAGATTGTACAATCCCCATTGACACGTCTAAGACACGCCTACACGCTGGATACAGTGAAGCCCATTGGTTGCCTTGCTTGTCTGTCATGATACTGAATGACGTCACCCTCCCCGCCACTCTGAAGTTTATTTTTGTAACGTAGAAGAAAAAAAACTTGTCTCCCTCTTTAAACAAGCAACTTACCATCGACGGACCCTTTCAATTGCCGCCATCACTTTTTTGATATCATCTTTTGCACGGCTGCGTGTCTCCGCTCGCACGGACCGTCCCGACATCTTTAATGGGTTTTATTAGTTTGTCAAGATCTCCCTCTTTTTCTTGCCTTCCTCCGTGTGCGACTCAGATCTCACCCTGTCTTCGTCTTTGTCTCGCGAGACTTCACAACGCGCCACTGGCTCTGCCTCTTTGCAGTTTTTACATTACCCCATTTAATTTATTAGTCAGTTTCTTTTAATTATAAAACGTTCTCTACACTCTGTTATCTAATAACCACAATATGGATGTACCATATTAAAAGAAGCTGTTACGTGCCTATAATGCCCTTATCACAGCACCAGATGGCAGCGTTTTTCACTTACAAATACTCTCCACTCGAGTTGATTTTATATTTGATAAACATAATGGACAAAATATTAGTTACACATTTTAAATATGTAAATTAATTGTAAGTTATTTTTAATATCCTTTATTTTTTAAAAAAAGCTAACGATTGAATTTTTACCTATTGTGGCCCGTTTAACTCCCTTCTAACACGAAAAGCTGGCAGTTAAACACAAAACTCCAAATTATTTGTTCTTTAATCAAAACGTTTAAAACGCTGTGTATTGTATGAATACTTATCTATATATTGTCCTCTTGCATTATTGACCAATTATTTTCCTGTTTGAAATTGTAAAGCTGCTTTGGCACAATCAGTATTGTAGAAAGCACTATATATATATATATATATATATATATATATATATATATATATATATATATATATATATATATATATATATATATAAATATATATATATATAGTTTGTTGTGGAAATTCTAATTCAATAACAATTTGTAGAGACTGAAAATTTTTCTTTGTATTGAGAGTTTTGTCTTTGTATTGCTTTAATTCTCTGCAGAGAATGATCTGGTTTACACACAGCTTCCGAGTCTGTGTGCAAAGAGATAACACACAGACTTACAGCCCACTTTTTATAGAATGTAAAAAGATACATTGAAGGACAGACTAGGACCTTTGAGCAAATCATGTTGCTTAGTGCACATCACATCATAACACATGCACATCTCATCGTAGATGCCTGGTTACAAAAACTGCCTGTCTCTGCTACACAGTTTCCCCTCAAATGTTGTTATTCAACATAAACCAGTTACGTGCACAAGTTACATAAAATAAATCAATGTCCCTATGGACTATATATACTAACTTATTCATTGTATGTTTAAAAAGATACTTGAATAAGATTTATGCAATCAGTGCCAAATTAACAAAACTAAAAATTTCCATAATATATATATATATATATAATAGTTTCATAGAATATATTTGCCATCTCACTTTATCAGTAATCTTAAATGGCTGTGAGGTTTAAACTAAGTGACACTGAAAACCAATACTTCAAATTAACATAAAAAGCACAAAAAGATAAAGACAAAACACAAAGCTAAATTAGATTTTTATTAAATGATCTTGGGATATTCTCCCTATATGTTGACAATCAAACTAAATTCAGTCATTCAGAATTTATCACACACACTTTACACATCAGAAGGCACACCAAGTTTCTGAGAAGCATCATCTCTCTAATATCAAACAATCTTTGTGTGGTTACACCATAGAACTCCACTGCAGTGATGAATACACCACATCACCCTCCACACTCTCATCATTTCCGGTCTCGCCGCACTTCTTTGGAGAGCAGAGCAATACTGTTTTCTTCACATTGGAGCCCAGACGAGCTATAGCCAGAATATCACAGAGAGGTAACTCTTCATCCATAGAGATGCATAATGCAATGAAATGAGCATGGAACCGCAGAGGATCACCTGCAAAATGACAATAAAGATCTTGGCTGTTAAGCTGCACTTAAAAAAAAAAAAACTTTTATATATCTGTAATCAATGGAATAAAATAAATAGACTTTTTGATATTCCAGGTTGTCATAAACTTACCTGGATACACCAGGAAATCTCCTCCAAACTTCCCTGCAGAGGTCAGGTAGAAGCCTTTATTTCTCAGATCTCTGTAGACACAGAATCTAGTGTTCAAGCGTTCATCTCTAGGCATTGGCCAATCAGTGGAATGGAAACTGCGTTCCTCCGGACAGTGGCTGAAGCCGGCGCGGGCAGTACAGAGCTGAACCGCCATAGCCGGCAACGGGAAGCGGAAGGCCTGGTCCAGTGCATTAAGACGGTCTCTAATTGCACTGCCGCAATCATCAGTGCCTGTGGAATCAGGGAGAGCCAAATATCATTGACACACATTACATACAGTACCAGGGCGCTTATTGCATTTGAACAGACAAATACACAGAAAATTAAGTCAAAATACCCATCTTCGCAAGTAGCCTCGTAAACACAGTGAGAGAAAATTAAATCAGTGCATAAGTTAAAAGTGACAGCCTTTTATACCTGCTGCTGTCTGTGCCATTAATTATCAAACAAAAAAATCACTCACTGCCCTTCACTCAATAAGCTTTCATAGCTTTAACAAAGGTTTATTTATATTTAACTTATACAGTTATTTTAAATTTGAATATTCTATTTCTGCAGTAATTTTTGCTTGAATACTACTGTTAAACCAACGTGATAACTTCACACTCAAAGCCTCATAGAAATTTGGTCTGATGACCATGAGCATGTCATAGTTAAGAAGAATTCATGCACGCCTCTGCTTGAAGTTAATCTATTTTGTAATAGATTATGGCCAGAGACAAAAACCAGCCCGCGCAGTCGTGTTGTTGTGTTGTCTCCGTGTTGTTTGCTGGATTTTCCTCTTATGTTGGAATTTTCCCGCACGTAAATTCTGACCAATCAAAAAGCAGTTTAGGAAATACGTCATGGCCAATGAGTGATGTAGATGTTGTCATGTGACTGCATTTTGGTTCGTTTCAACTGGTTCGGACCACAGCAATCAGTGTGGTGTGAAAAGGAACCAAGAAAGCTGAAAAATACTACAATGTATAATTGTTTGCCCTTGGTTCAGACCAAATGAATCGAACTAGAGATGTGAGAAATTTAGAAATTTAACTGGCATCTAATATTTTGCTCCCATAACAACCTTATTTATTTAACATACAAGGTTACATGGATCAAAAACAACAATCATGTTTATTTATTTATTTCTGTAATGGGGGCCAGTATAAAAATCTCTATCACTGAGCCCTGAATATGCATTTTGTTGTATTATTTAACACACTAGGCTTTAAAAAAAATCAACTACTTTGTTTAGTTTTACAGTTAAAAGTTCTAATGCCTTAAATTAAACTTGTAAACATGTTTTATTATTATTATTGCATCTAATCTTAAGATTTCACTTTGGCAGTAAGGTTTGAGCAGTTGAGAAATAAAGAAATTGGGTTCAGTTTTATTAATTTTTTTTACATTTATTCAAGCCCCTTAACATCAGCTGTAACTGGGACAATAGTCACTTATGCCAAAAGAAAATAAGCATCTGAATATTTAAATACGATAAATGTAAAATAAACTGGCCCTAGTGTCTTCTATATTTGATTGTACCAGACACTCTCTCACCGTTCTCCTTCTCATTCATGATTCTCCTCAGCACTGTCTTCTTGTCCTCCAGGGCCAGAGCACACTGCTCCTTATAACTGCTCTCCAGACCGGCCTCATACCGTCTCACAGCCTCCGCATGCGTCTCCTCATCTCCACAATCCTGATGAAAATAATCATAATACACATATATCATTCATAAAGTATAAGACACTTATAAGATGGCTAGATGGATGTGTGAATGCATTCGGTGTCAGTACAGGTGAAGTGTCACCTGAGTCTGCAGTGAAGCAGCAGCAGTGCTCGTGTCCTCCAGCAGCAGCGCCTCCTCCTGCAGCAGCTCCAGCGGTCGTCCCAGCCGCACGTTCTGCCGAGGCTGACGGGCGAGAGAGCCCACCAGAGCCCCGATCACACCCGCAGATCTGCACCTCTTCATGTCCGACACCTTCCACACCAGAGGAGTGGCCCCGCAAAAGCTTATGTCAATCAAAGCATCTTTTGATGGCTGATGCTCACTTTCAGTTTGGGTATTCATATCCTCTTTCACTTCCATGCTTGATGACTGCTGAGACGCATTCATTCCTGCTGGATACCCATCCATCACTCCTCCAAAACACACCTGGGTGACTATCGACTATGACGAATCGGCTCTATAATGCATTTGCTCTAGACTTTTTGAATTGGTAACGTACTAAACAAAATAACAGTAAATACATAGTGATCATTCGAACCGACTATACATGAAGCAGATTTAAGTAACATGCATGCACTAATGACAGACTGCTTAATAAACAACTCGTGGTCACGTTCACCTCGCGCTACCTCCACATTACAGTTAATTCAGAATTTCATCTGCTGGAAAACTTCCACGTTAAAAATTAATCACACAAAAAAATACCTAGAACGAAAATCACATTTCGATTCGCAGCACGCGTGCTCTCTGTACACCACTTCCCTGGCGAAGCAGAGTAGCAGACCACGTGACCTATCTCCATTTGAACAGCGGGCGCCATCTAGTGTTGCTCTGAAAGTTACATGTTCGGTGAACTTTACTTGCAGGGTTTATTAAAAACACTTCACGTGCCAAAACATTGGTAATATGATATATAACTAATATATATTTTAATAAGTTACACGTAATCTCCTTTGAAAGACGCTTTTCCCTGTGGAATGTTACTTTTTTCACCGCTGTTTAGGACCAAAGAACCAATCACACACCTGGAAATCAGTTTTATTTACTCATTTTAGTATTCCCATTTGAATACTTTTAATAGTTTTAAAATCCTATGGCTTAATGAACAAAGGTCTCCGGAGGAGAAAAAAAAAACATTCTGAAAGCTGAATGAAGGTCAATATTACCGAGCGCCTGTTTTTCTATGACAAAAGACACCATTTATTTACACATCCATTGACAGAATTTATTCATAACGGAGTATAAACGAATATTAAAAATGATCAGAAATCAAAATGTATCAAAGTACATCCTTGATGATATGTACATATTTAGTTACTGAATACATTTACAGAACTGTTTATATTTCTTAACGAATACCGTTGACTAAAACATACTTTGAAAATTAGCATTAACGGTGGAATTAATAAATTGGCTCAAGATCATATGAAGAAAGACGAAAGTGTAAAGAAATCGAGAGAGAGAAATCAACAACAGAACTGTAGTTCTGCATATAATACAAAGAGTTTGAAAATACAAATCTGAAAACTGATTTAATTAATACAGCAGTCTACTGCATGCCCCCCAAAACAGATAAACACTGTTCAACACCAATTTTAAACCCATTTAACAGCATGTGTGTTTATTGGTCGATGACAACGGAATATCTGCAGATGAAACCTTCCATTTCCTCCATAATTATTAGCCGAGGACCGCAGGGCTGTGGATACAGAGAGACCCTTGGAGCAGTGAGAGAAGGCTGGACATCCAGTCTGCACCAGCAGACACACTGCGTTCAGTGCAAACCTTCATTAATGCCCTCTCACACACCAATGCCTCGCATCACACACCTGGAGAGGAAGTTAAAAAGAGGGTAGAGATAAAGCGCTGAGTTTTCAAAATATTCCAAAAACAACAATGCTTTTAGGCCAGGGTAAATTAAATACTTTTTGAGACAAAGTTAAGAAAATTTAGGGAATAAACTGAAGTAAACAATACATAGAGGTTTGGAATTTTCATTCTGGAACTACTTCTTTAAAGACCGTTTAAGGTCTTCAGTTAGGGAAGGGTGAAATAACACCCGCAGAATCCCTGTGGACACATTCAAGATCTTTTCCAAAACACCATTAGACAACCCACATACCACACCTCTACGCCCGTCTGTGAGTCAGAGAGTCCATGTGTGCACTCAGCTTCATCTCATTCTCCAGAATCTGCACCAGCTGCTGCATGGAGGGCAGGTGTCCCGCCTGCAGCTTGGACCACACGGGAACATCTGTGAGCACATAAGCACACACACAAAGGACAAATCACTAGCATTTAACCTCATCAAGTCCCAACAGCTGTGTCAAATCTTTGTGATGGAATATTTTGATCTATAATTAATAATCAGTCTTACCGTTAAGTGTGATTTCAAAGGCGCCGGTGGACATACACTGGTTTTCAATCATGTTGCTGAGGAAGAACACCATCATGCAGGCATATATCTTGACAAAAACACAACAAACTAAAGTCACAAACACATGTAGTAGGCAACTAAAACATTTGAAGTGTGTATTTTAATTTCTGAAGATTGGCTGAGCCAGCATCCCCATATAAGAAATGTCATGTGAGGGTGGAAGACCTTATTCTCTTTCGCCCAAATCCAGATTCCTGGAGTCTCCATGTGGAAAAATGTAAAAGGGTCTTTTCCCAGGATAATTAAACCAATCATGGCAAGTTTGAAGACAGAAAAGAAGGAAGCTATGTGTCTAAAAATAAATAAATAAAGACCTTCATTCCAGTTTCAGTTTATGAGTTAAAATCACTTATATTTTAATAAGACCTGTCCATAAATCTGTAGGGTCTGCAGTACAGAAGTTCTTGATGAAATGAGAAACCCACCTATATATGGGGTGTGGCAGGAAGTTTTCTCCCTCGATGCGGATGTCTGGGTACCTCTGGGTGAGAACCCGAGTGTACTCCTCAAACACCCGCCTGTACCCTCAGGACACACTGCACATAGACAAGAGCTAGCTGACAAAGAAGACTGACAAGTGATAAACCAGTGGAACAAAAAAAGCTAATTACACAACAAACTGCAAATCACTATAGCAAGTATGTACAATAAGACATTTAAGACAATATATATATATATATATATATTCACTTGTATACTATTAGTATATTACTATACTATAGTGTTTTTTCCCTTTAAAAATGCTAAATAATATATACTATGATAAGATAGCTATTCAGTCACATGTTATATATAAATCTAGCACATCTAGATAGAAAAAACGAATAGGAAATGCGCATAAACCAGTTTTAATGCACTGACTGAACGCACACTCAATTTAGATTAATTGAGTTGCTTTATCGACGCATGACGCTGATCGGCACGCGCACTGACAGGAAACACAAAGATATTCCGTTTACTCACCAAAACTGAAATTTCAGCAGTGGCATCCCTGTGTATTGCATTTTCATCTTTTTAACGCTGCCATTGTCGGCTGTGGCGTGATTCAGTGACAGCACACAGACCAGCAAAATACACAAACACCGCATTTCCATCCCGCACAGTCCTGCTCTAACTGGACCCGGAAATTCAAGGACGATACACAGCCTGTCAAAATAAAAGTCTGAGTTCACGTGGGTCAGAGCACCCCTCTATAAAATAAAAGCGTCGACAGTTTTGCCAACTTACTAGCAATTTTGTTGCTAGATTTAGCAACTTTTTTTCTTTTAAAGCACATTGCAACAATTTTAACTATATATATATATATATATATATATATATATATATATATATATATATATATATATATATATATATATATATATATATATATCATACCTGTCAAATTTTGGTTTTGAAAATAAGGGAAATTTTCAAATCATCCCAACAAAGCTCCAGTATCCCTTACATTTTAAGACAGGTGTTATAGCCCAAACGAAAACACAAAAGGGTATATATGAAGAGCATTTATTTAAAGGCTTATTTGCATATTTTCTGTTAATTTAACATTGCTTGTCTTTACATTTACATTTTATTTTCATTCCACACATTCTTTTCATTTCATATTGCTTTTCTTTTACAGTTTTTCTTTTTATTTCACATAACTTTTCTTTTACTCTTTTAGTGAGTTGTTGTACAAATTTGTTGCAGACTTTGCATTCTTTAAAAAAGTAAATTCGCTGTCCCATTTATCCTGGTATTTACAAATGGGGTTTGGTTCTTTGGCAGGTGTGCCTTCACTCTCTATCGTAGCATCCATCATCCGTCTCGGTTTTTTCTTTTGTTGTTGTTATTTTTCCCGCGTTATAACTCATGTCATCTGACCTCACACACTCCTCGCGACAGGCTACTACAGGTGGCAGTTATCGCTAGACTAGTGACAGAGCTCAGATTGGGAATGTTTTTTTTTATTAATATTTTATTAATAACGCAGGTTAAAATAAAAAAAAATTAAAATTAAAATGCGGGAGATTTACGGGAAAATACTAATACGGGAGGACGACGGGAAAGAAGGGTAAAATATGTGACTTTCCTGGCCAAAACGGGATACTTGACATATATGTAAATCAAGATTTCTTTTTCTCTCTCTGTGTGTGTGCTGTCTTTATGTATCTGCTATAGCCTATAGTGTATTATATCAATCAAGTTATTAATTTCTCCTGATGTCTATAGCTTTTAACATATTCAGATGGTACTTTACAGTGTTGGAGTCTGTGGTTTTACTTTATTGTTTTTTTTTTTACTTTATTTAAAAATATTTTATAGTTTGTTATAGAAAATAAAGTTATGCTCAGAGTTCAGAGCCTCCATCATACGATTATAACAGATGCCTTCCGAGTGGAGACCTGCACTATCGAGTGCGGTGTGGGACACTTGATGGGCGAGTAGAGACTTGTGTGTGCGGGATGCAGGAGAATAAGGGTGTATCTAGTGTGATCACTCCGTGCCGTGGTTCGTTTAGCTGGCCCCGGCTCGGTTGGAAGAGGTGGGCCAGAGCACGGTTCAGTTCGGTTCGGGTGTGGTGCACATGTAGTGTACAGAATTTCTAACACATGCAGCGTGATTGTGTGAACATTTCTGAGCAGCAAATGTGATAGATCTGTAAAACAATATATTCAAGATTCAAGATTTTATTTTTCACATAAAAGTTATATAACATACAAAAAGCAGTGAATTGTAGGTCTGGCATACTCTTTATAGGCTGTGCCAAAAATAAGAAAATTAAATATACACAATATATTAAACTTCTATTCAGATGATGTGCAGAGATGCTACACAGAAAACTGCTTCACGGATGATTTCAGCAGATTTCTGTGTATTGTGAGAGGGCTGTGTTTTACCGCTTCCCAAAAGACTCAAAACAAATCGATGCACTCCACTGTGCTGAGCGAGAGCACTTCTCTGCTGCCTTTACGTGTTAACAGAAACTTTGGGTTTCCCACTTATGAAGTCGTGAGCACTTCATGAGCTGCTGCAGTCTTAGGCCCACCACAAATGCTCTCATTGGTTGAGACACGTGATGACACCCATCCCAAGCCAGTACTGATCAACATCCCACTACTCCTAAAGCATTAACATGACAATAAAACTTTAACTTAATATATATTCTAGTTTAAAACAGCTTTTCTGGGATGTTTTGGACTGCGGGGGACAGACGTTGTAGACTGGGCCTCTGATACTGCTGCAACTATTGCAGGAACCATTGGAGAGCTGAAGATACAACAACTTCTCAGGTGGTCTTATGTGGTGGCCTGAAACAAAACAGAAACAAATACAGTATTATTACATGAGTAACTACACTACGAATGACATTTTATAAGGTAAAACATACAACTTATTAAATCTAACAATAAAAGCAAAGCGAGAAAACTTGATTTGAAAATTGAAAATTGAAAAGAAAAATGTTAAACGTCAAATTATTTTAAGGTGATCTTAGGTTTAGTACCGTAAACCACTTGTGGGAAAGGATTTCCTCCAGCTGAATTCGGTTCTTTGGCTTTATTTGCAGGAGAGCGCGGAGCAATCTGCAGCATTCTGTGCAGAAAGATGAGAGGGACACCTGAATATTACTTTAAAATTAACACATGCTTTAATTTACTGATCATATTAGCTGTACGATCTGAGTTCAGGCATCAGAAATCAAGAAAACTTAATGCATTTTCTAACCCCATCTTTCAGAAAGCTACTTGTCCCTGTTTTGTATGTTTAAAATGATAACTGAACTCTTACCATTTGACAGACCAGTTCTGGACCAGAGATGCAGTTTGAGCATGTGCAGATCTAAGAAACTTGGATAATATCCGGCCACTATTTTAAATAACAGAACCCCCAGTGACCAAACCGTCGCAGGCTTGCCGTGGTACTTTCCCTTTATGTGAAACTCAGGAGGGACGTATGTTGCTGTGCCTTGAAGAAAAAGATTTTGTTAGATGCGCAAGTTCGGTTCACAACAGTGACGAGATCCATGACTGTAACAGTGACGTAATTCTACTGTATATATATCAGGTGCTTCTTGTTGTTTTGGTGACTCACGCCTGGTCAACTCATAATATAATCGTCACTAGAGTTGTAGCTTTTAGATACAGTACATACCAGAGTATGACATGTAGACAGTTGTCCTCAGAATGTCCCCACACCCAAAGTCAATTAGTTTGACTTCAAGTGTCTGGTTGTTGATGAGAAGGTTGCTCAGTTTGATGTCACGGTGGAACACTTGGCGCTGGCAGCACACGTTCGCAGCTTTAGTCACCTGCATCATGACTCGCCGTGCTAAGCTCTCGTTGAGACGACCACCCTGACGCCCCACAAAGTCTTCCAAAGTCTCGCAAGGAGAGGGACATTCAAGGATCATGACGAAATGGTCATTGTAGTCCTTCCAGTCCAGCAGCTGGATGATCTCTGGCACTCTGGGGCCTTTATTAGCCAGGATTGTGAGGGCGATCTCCAGTGGAACGAGTTGCTGATATCCAGGCTAAAAGAAAGACGTTGGTAAGATAGAAGTTGTTTTCCAAATAAGCACTTAGTCCAGTTTTCCTACTAGTTAGTGAGAGGAGAACAGAGAGAGTGCATCTTACTTACAATGTATAAACTTTGCCTGTAGGTTTCGGTCTTATTAACATATTTGACCGCCACCTGATCAAGAAAACAAACAACAATTAACTTGTGAAGAGGCCACCATTAAATATATACAGACAAGTTTTGTAAAGTTGAATTGAATTTAAGTTCAACCAGGACAAAAAGATACACTGAGAGGCCTTGCAAACAATAGCATGACATCACAGGAGTATAAAGATGAGACGGAGCAAAATCACTTCGCTAGATACGTTTTCATCAAGTTTTCACTTACTTTAAGGTCATCCTCCAAACGTCTCGCCTCATACACAGAACCAAATCCACCTTCACCCAGCAGATCACCCAGCTGGTAGTGGCTGGAAATGAAGTCTGTTACAAGATAAAACAACTGCACTTTTAAACATTTGTTATAGTTATTATTCCATTTGATTTTATATAAAAAATCTTAAATTACACATGATAGCATTTACATCAGTAGAGACTATATTAAATATGTTCATGTTATTATTTGTCATCCCTAAACTATGTGCATATAAAATTACAAAAACTATTCTTTTTTTTTTTATTTCCTGAGATCTGATCATGACCTTAATCCATTTTCAAGTTGATTTATATGTGTTGATGTGGATTTTATTTATTTAAAATTTGAGATTTATCACATTTTATAAATTCTTCATTGAGGAAACCTTAAAAATTAGACCAATTAGAGACCAAACAAGATACTTAAAAGCTATTATAATCTATCATTTAAAACTAGAATGATTCAATTGATTAATTAATGAATGTCCCAGTAATGGATGTGTAGGTGTGAATGATGACTGGTCATGCTCATGTCATTTACCATCACTGCATCTGGCTTTCTGTTCTTTCTGGTTCTTCACTTTCTCTCTCTGCTGCTCTTGCTCTTGCTTCAGCTCTTCTTCACCCTGAACTGGGTTCGAGCTGCGCTTCAGATGTTTCTTCACAGCTCCATAGAAAGAGGCCACCCTCCACCACTTCTTTTTCTTCTTCTCTTTCTCCATCACCTTCCTCTCCTGGTCGTTTCCCTCAGCAGCATCAGCAGTGCTCTCATGAGGATGTTGTTCCTCTGTGCTGCTGCTGGGGTTTGGGGGGGTACTGAGATCACACCCGTGGCTATCTGGGCCTCTATTTGCCAGGATGTTGAGGTCCTTCTCCTCTGGAAGACGTTGTGGAGATCCAAGCTAAAAGAGAGACAGTTTTTACAACGGTAAGGTGAAAGTTCTTTTCCAAATGTAGTTTGTAGTTTGACTTAATTTAAATCCAACCAGGACAAAAAGATACACTGAGAGGCCTTCCTAACAATATAATTATATAACCAAATGATGAAGATAAGACAGGACTAAATGTATTTGCTAGCTAGGCAAGTTTTCATTCATCTTTTACTTACTTCAGGGTCATCCTTCAAACGTGTCGCCTCAGCGTCAAATCCACCTTCACACAGCTGATCACTCACGAGGTTGTGTCTGACAGTGTAGTCTGTTAAAAGATGAAACAAATGCAGTTAACCTAAAAGTCAAATATTTGTATTATTCAATTTTAATTCATATATAATCTCATAGAATTATTTTTAAACATATCCTGGATCTTGCCCTTGATCAGTCTTCAAATTTCTTTATTTATTATTGTGCTTATGTGATTTTTTTATTTAAGATTCCCCTGATTTGACTTATCTATATTGAGGAAACATTAAAAAGATAGGAAAAGGGTATTGAAGACTAAATAAGAAAGCTATTATAATCTATCCTCTAGATTAATTTACTAAAAATGGATATCCAGGGATAACTGATGGCATTTGATGTAAAGTACAGAGCTTCAGTAAACTGTGCATCATATTCTTATGAGTTGATCATTGATTTACCATCACTGCATCTGTCTTTACACTGGTTCTGGTTCTTCACTCCCTCACTCTGCTCTTGCTCTTGCTGCAGCTCTACTTCACCCTGAACTGGGTTCGAGCTGCGCTTCAGATGTTTCTTCACAGCTCCAAACAAAGAAGACAACCTCCACCACTTCTTTTTCGTCTTCCCTTTCTCCATCACTTTCCTCTCCTGGTCGTTTCCCTCAGCAGCATCAGCAGTGCTCTCATGAGGATGTTGTTCCTCTGTGCTGCTGCTGGGGTTTGGGGGGGTGTTGAGATCACACACCTGACTCTCCGTCAACGGATGAACTCGACAAGGTCGCTGAAACATTGTTGTCAAAATCGATAACAATCGCTGAAAATAACTGCTCAGTTTCACTCACCACTGCTACTAAACCCACAAAATGATTTCTTGGACTTATAAGTTCTACGAAATCGAATTCTTTCTGTGACGTCACGACGAAATCGAATTCTTTCTGTGACGTCACGATAACCCGCGCGCCCTTTTTTTTTTCACGCCGCTCGCGCCGGATTCACGAAGCATTCTTAAGAAAAAAATATTCTTAACTGCCATGTTCTCCTTCTAACGTAAGGGGAAAAAAGTATGCAATTTTCTTGCATTTCCACGAATTTTTTTTTTTTTTTACAAAACAAGTCAGACAGGGAGTTCATTTTTAATTTAAGCCAACAAATAAATGAATAATCTTTGGCGGTATTAAGCACACATGCAGCGCGCGCACACTTCATCTCGTGACAGGCTCTTTATTCAAAAACATGCGCGTTTATTGTGTTTATTACGAGTTTATCAACGAGTCTTCAGCAAGAACCAGCACTGATTCGATAATGCATGTCATTTTCTTCATCAGATTTTTTTTTACAAGAATCGCATTTCTTTAGAACTTATTGGAATTTATCTTAGGAAATTTCTTAACTTATTTTTCTTACATATTTCTTAAGATGATTTTCGTGAATCAGACCCCTGATTTTAATATTTTAAACTGGGATCATAATGAATCCCAGGAGCCTATCATTCAATGACAAGAGTAAACTCTAGCTTAACTAAAAGACCCAGATTAAACAATTGTTAAACAATTCACAATTTAAGTAGAAAAGAAATACATGTTGCCCACCATATGAAGCAAAATGTATCTGTTAAATGTATTTTATGAATTTAAATATTTAAATTTCATATAAATGCAACTCTTATAATTATCTAGGCCTATCTTTCTAGACCTACCAAAAAACCTACCACAGGGTTTTTTATTTTATTTTTTATACAATTCACCAAAAATCACACTGAAAAATAATGACCATCGCAAATATCCTGGGGTGTAAAAAGTCCACTCTGATAAGAACATACATCACTAAACATCATTTATAATAAATATAACATACACTCTAAAAATGGCTGGGTTAAAAATAACCCAATTGGCAACCCAGCACTGGGTAAATATTGGACAGAACACATGCTGGGTTAAAGTAACCCAGCATGCTGGTTTACACATTTTAACCCAGCATGCTGGGTTATTGAGAAAACCCAAGATAGAGTCATTTTTACCATTTGTGGGTTTGCATTTTTATGATTCTGGGTTATTCTTGCTGGGTTATTCTCATAATTTCACTTTTGCTTAACAAAGCAATCATGGATTAATAAATAATGAAGAATACAGGTTATTTAGACTGTTAAAAAATATGTTTAATGCCATCTGACATTCAAAAATTTGTACCAATGACAAACAACATGGAATTTTCCCTTTTTTTGTTTCCAGCAAATGCAAAATAAATAAATAAAAATCACAGAAATACAGTTGCAATAAATAAGAAAATTATTTCTGAATGACCTGTGTCTAGCTGTTTAACTATTACATTTTGAGATTTTTAGCTATTTAAATACACAGTGAAATGACATTGACAATTAACATTCTTTAAATTTAAATGTAAAATCATTTAAAGATGTCCTTAAATTTATATCAAGTATATAAAGACTACTACGTAGGTAGATGTGCACTACTTAGGGTAGTTCAACATATAGTTCACTCAAAAATGAAAATTCTGTCATGTTATGTTATGTCGTTACAAACCCATAAGCCCTTCGTTCATCTTCAGAACACAAGTTAAGATATTTTCGTTGATATTCGAGAGCTTTCAGACCAGGGTGAATAATTAGTGACAATTTTCATTTTTGGGTGAACTATTGTCAAACACTTAAGCTCTGAAGCAAAGATCTACACCTGAGAGCAGTGTAGTCTGCTATAGAGCCTGTCTATGGAAGGACAATTTTCAAAAGGAATTGCTAATCATATTTTCAATTGCGTTTTCCACATGTGACAAATTGTGACAATCCAAACACAATTGCAAATCTTGAACAAAAACACTGTTTCAAAAACACTGAACAAAAATTACGGTTTCAGTTTTCATGAATGCACAGTGACTGCCAAATTTCAAATGGAAAAACAAAGTCAGTTTGTAGCTGTATTTTCCATGTATTATGAGTAATAAGCCTGTCATATTGATCAAATACTGCATCATAGCAGCTTTACAGTATTAAATAGGAAAATAGTGTGTAATAATGCAAAGGGACAAAAGTAAACACTCAGTTTTCAGTTAAAGTCAATTCGTCATTGATTCAGTGATGTATCGTCCCTCTGTGCAATCAAGTGAATGATATCGCTTGATATTAATTGTCCCCAACTAAAGAAAAACAAGGAACCAAAACTCCATCGGTGACAGAATGGAGAAAAAACCTTGGGAGAAACCAGGCTCAGTTGGGGGTCAGTTCTCCTCTGACCAGAAGAAACCAGTAGTTCAATTCCAGGCTGCAGCAAAGTCAGATTGTGCAGAAGAATCATCTGTTTCCTGTGGTCTTGTCCTGGTGCTCCTCTGAGACAAGGTCTTTACAGGGGATCTGTATCTGGGCTCTAGTTGTCCTGGTCTCCGCTGTCTTTCAGGGATGTAGAGGTCCTTTCTAGATGATGATCTCCATCTGGTCTGGATACGTACTGGATACGGGTGGCTACGGTGACCTTGGAATAAGAGAGAAACAGACTAATGTTAGCATAGATGCAACATAAGAACAAGTACATGAGGTTTTATGAATTACCATGTCTGTTTTTTCACTGTGTCGCACATGTTACCTGCCAAAACTCAAATGGAATCTTTAGCATCTGAATTTCCAATGCCTCACATTGAAAAGAGGTGAAAATTGAGGTGGGACCATACTATGGAGAGTGTTTGTATTGGGAGGTGACGTCACTCAAAGACAACTGTGCAAAATGCTTTGAACAATGGAGGTTAAGGCACTACTAAAGGCAGCTGCCGCTCCGAGAGATGTGTGATAAAGAACAGACAGTGAAACCCAGATCTTCCTATATTCTTGGCACCTCACACAATAAATAATTCTGTCATTTTACCCCAAATGCAGCTACTATCCCCTGCTAACCGTTAGAGCCACATGGTACTATTGGTCAATATTCACCATTAACCAAATGCTTTTCACCTGAGGTATAAAATATAGGGTAAGCTGCAGCTAGGTAAATAAGAGTAGAACTGCAATGTTGTTTGCTGACGTGCATCAGAGTGCAAACAGTGAGAGATTTGGGGTAAAAACTACAAAATATCTCCCAATACAAACACGCCCCATAGTATAGTCCCACCCTTGACACATATTGACAGCTTTCTGTGTAAGGCATCTGAAATACAAATGCTTTTCAATTGAGTTTGGACTATTTCACAATGTATATGTCCACATGTGGAAAAATACAATTAAATATACAATTTGCAATTCCTTTTGAAAATAGTGCAGAATATCCTTACCTGTCCATTGATTATGATCAATGCCTGAGAGATCTGCTGGCATTTTTAAATCGCCATGACAATTGGATGGGGTTTTGTGGACTCTGCTCAGTTAAGGAATTCCATGTTTGTTCCAACCTTTAAAATAAAGTTTAAAAAAAGAAAAAATACAAATTGTTTTAATAACAGTGATTCAGTTCAATTAACTGTGTGAAGTTAACCATGAAATTGACCCATCATGATTATGAGTTAAATTCACCTATGAGTTGGTCTACAGAAGCAGAATATGATATAGTGATTGGCTGAAAGGTGTGCTTTCAAACTGTCTAATCAATGGGATGTTCCAGTCATTATAAATCACAGTTTTATGTTAATATGCTGGCTATATCAAACACACACAGTCACTGGCACAGATAAGGGAGATCACACTGCATGCGCACACAGACATTTCTATGACAAGTCACGTAGGTAAAACAGTCCATATATAAAAACTTATAGATGTACCAAAGTGATGAGGACAAGTCAAAAACACGATCTGGAAAATTAATATATGATGTTTACGCTCATAAATTAGGTACATTCTGGTGCAGCTTTAACTATAGCACGAAATAAAAATATATGTGCGTTTAAGTTACGTGAGGGTTAACGTTAGTTGATTATCACAGACAAACAATTATGTAAAATGTATAATAAACACAAACTTACCGTTAGACGCCTCAATAAGACTGCACTCGACGAGTTTTTCTCTCACAAATGTATCCATGCGCTTTTCTGACAGGAAAAAAACACATTTTGAATTATAATTTGTATGTAAAAAGACTTTATAAACCACAAAAGCATCAAATCACTTCACTAACGCGGCCAGCGTCACTCGCTGTGCGTGCGCGCACTTTGAAATGCCCTGAGACGTCGATTCTTTTCCGGGAATCACTTTGTTCGAGAATTACTGAACCGGTTTACTTGAACTGGGTCGTCGGTTCTTTTAGACCTGCGGTCCGACTATATTGTACGTAATTTGTATGATTTAAATGTCGATATGGACAACTGCAGGCGTTTACATTAGAGCAGAAAGTCGTATTCACTTTTTGAACTCATTTGACTCACTTAAATATCAAATTCGCTTTTCAGTGTCAGAAACTACCTTTTCCTCTATTTTCACAGGTATTCGCATATTTCAGCCATCAGTCACTGTCTGAAACTTAATAAAACTTTATTAATCTGTCGTCTCAGATACCTTAACACGATTATGCGAGTCGCGTAACGTAGGTTGGCCGTTTGAGGTAAACAGTTCATCATTTAACGTAAATAATGTTGGCCTGTAGACGTTTAACAGTATTGTTGCTGCAAAAAAAAAGTTATAATTCTGCCAATTTAAAATAATTATTATTGAAAACATTAAATAAACTTACCTTAAAACAGTAGAAAGCCGTGGCTTTGCCCCGTTGTTCTTCCAAAGTGACAGTTGGGGAGCGATTTAAACATCTTCAAGGCGCGTTAAATAACCCAGCGCTGGCCTGAAACAACCCAGCGACGCAACCCAGCAGGTTTAACCCAACACCTGGTAAATTGAAACTACCCAAAAGTGTTTAAAAATAAATTAAATAACCCAACAAAATGACCCAACAGACTCAACCCAGCATTTTGGGTTAAAAAATAACCCAGCCGTTTTTAGAGTGTACAGGGCTCATTTAAACACTTTTTGGAAATTTGTAACATTTCATTTAAAAAAGCTGTCATCTCTATACCAAAACAGCTTAAAAATATATCAAAATGAACAATATATATATATATATATATATAGAGAGAGAGAGAGAGAGAGAGATTTATTTTATTTATTGAGGGAAAAAACAGCTACTTTGTTACCTCAAAATGCTTCTTCAGATTCGAGATATAATAAAAAAAATAAAAATGAATACTTCTTAAGTTAATATAAAATTTAATGGAGTAAAAAGTACAGTATTTTTCTTCAGAAAGGTAATCAAGTAAAAGTAAAAGTAATCAGTTTACATTTTGCATGAAATAAAGTACCAATAACCCCAAAATAATCCTCACACTAAAAAATGTTGGGTTAAAAATAACCCAACCTGTAATCCAGCTACGGTTGGTATAGCACCTTCTCATCTGTGGGTTATTTCAACCCAACCCATTGGGTTAAAAGTTACCCAACCGTTGAGTTAATTTATATTAATTAACATCAGTATTTTTACAAAAAATTATTTAACAACCATATTTTGAAACTTTGTAACTTAAAGATTTTATATTGATATGCAAGCAACACATTTACAAATATTTTAAAATATTTTATTTAAATGTACAAGAACGTATAAAAATACAACTGACATTTTCAAGATGTACAAATGTGTCGATTCATATTCATATCAAAACACAGAAATGTGCTAATATAGTTCACAGCTGTGGCCTAATGGTTAGAGTTGGACCTGTAACCCAAAAGTCGCAGGTTTGAGTCTCAGTGCTGGCAGGAGTTGTAGGTGGAGGGAGTGAATGAACAGTGCTCTCTCCCACCCTCAATACTCATGGCTGAAGTGCCCTTGAGCAAGGCACTGAACCCCCAGTTGCTCTCCGGACACTCGTGATTCAAGTACAGCTCTAATTAGTGCCAGCCTTAAAAGAATAAAAAAAAAAGTTAAGTTAACATGCATTGTGATGATATTTCACTGATCCTCACTTTACAAATGAGTGAATTTAAATGAGATAAAAGCTATAGTGAATTTAAATTGGTTAAAGTGATAATTCACCCATACATTAAAATTCTGTCATCATTTTATTAAAAATCTCTTCTTGGAACTGTTTGTATTCTACAATGTGTGTCTTATACAAAATAAATAAAGGTGACTTGACTAAACAGGGCACTGTAATTTTAAAGTGTTGCTTTTACTTACAGGTTGAATGTCAATGAAGGACCGCTTCATTTCCGTGTATGATGTGCACACCATTTTTCCATTTGTGGGGTATGGTGCAGATGGCAGGAAGGGTTTTAAAGACAATTTCTGCATGAAGGCCTTTAAAATGACAAAAGTATAGAGATTTTACAGACAAGTAAAAAAAAAAAAATCTAAGCTTACAGTTTAAATTTTTACAGTCTTTGTGGGGATCCACTATCATCTGCATTAAGAGACAGACTAAACCAGTTTTCACTCCCTCCAGAAAATTTGTGGCAATATTTGCGGCTAATGGGAGTACATTTTCCCACCCTTTTGTTGTGTGGAGGGGTTGGGATGAACTCAGATGCAGACAGGAAGTACCAAACACAGGATTTATTAAATACAAAAGGGGAAAACAAAACCCACGAGGGGGAAAACAACAACTAGGGCTGAGACTAAACGATTCAACAAGACTTGCTCAACACGATAAACAAAGAATCTTAACACAAAAACACTAACTTCAGATACACAAACACAGAACTAACAACGTCTTCTAGGATACAGAAACATATAGAGACACTTACGATATGGTAAACAATCATATATGTGGAACAATGAACCGACGAAAGACAGAGCACACTAGGGGATCTAAATAGGGGAACTAATTAAGACACAACAGGTGGCACAGATAAGGCAGTCTGTGGTTTTACTTTATTTTTTTATTTTTTTTACTTTATTTAAAAATATTTTATAGTTTGTTATAGAAAATAAAGTTATGCTCAGAGTTCAGAGCCTCCATCATACGATTATAACAGATGCCTTCCGAGTGGAGACCTGCACTATCGAGTGCGAGTAGATGGGCGAGTAGAGACTTGTGTGTGTGGGACATACCTGTCAAGTTTTGGGTTTGCAAATAAGGGAAATTTTCCGGCGCCCACCGCGAGCAGTACCACCACCCCAACAAAGCTCCAGTATCCCTTACATTTTAAGACAGGTGTTATAGCCCAAACGAAAACACAAAAGGGTATATATGAAGAGCATTTATTTAAAGGCTTATTTGCATATTTTCTGTTAATTTAACATTGCTTGTCTTTGTATTTACATTTTATTTTCATTCCACACATTGTTTTCATTTCATATTGCTTTTCTTTTACAGTTTTTCTTTTCATTTCACATAACTTTTCTTTTACTCTTTTAGTGAGTTGTTGTACAAATTCGTGGCAAACTTTGTATTCTTTAAAAAAGTAAATTCGCTGTCCCATTTATCACGGTATTTACACAAGGGTTTTGGTTTTTTGGGATGTTGTGCCTTCACTCTCTATCGTAGCATCCATCATCAGTCTCTGTTTTGTCTTTTGTTGTTGTTTTTCCCGCGTTATAACTCAATGTCATCTGACCTCACACACCCCTCGCGACAGGCTACTACATTGTTTATTATTATTTTATTATTAACAAAGGTTAAAATTAAAAAAAATAAAATACGGGAGATTTACGGGAAAATACTAATACGGGAGGACGGCGGGAAAGAAGGGTAAAATACGTGACTTTCCCGGCCAAAACGGGATACTTGACAGGTATGGTGGGATGCAGGAGAATAAGGGTGTATCTAGTGTGATCACTCCGTGCCGCGGTTCGTTTAGCTGGCCCCGGCTCGGGTGGAAGAGGTGGGCCAGAGCACGCTTCAGTTCAGTTCGGGTGTGGTGCACATGTAGTGTGAGAGGACCACAGAATTTCTAACACATGCAGCGTGATTGTGTGAACATTTCTGAGCAACAAATGTGATAGATCTGTAAAACAATATATTCAAGATTCAAGATTTTATTTTTCACATAAAAGTTATATAACATACAAAAAGCAGTGAATTGTAGGTCTGGCATACTCTTTATAGGCTGTGCCAAAAATAAGAAAATTAAATATACACAATATATTAAACTTCTATTCAGATGATGTGCAGAGATGCTACACAGAAAACTGCTTCACGGATGATTTCAGCAGATTTCTGTGTATTGTGAGAGGGCCGTGTTTTACCGCTTCCCAAAAGACTCAAAACAAATCGATGCACTCCACTGTGCTGAGCGAGAGCACTTCTCTGCTGCCTTTACGTGTTAACAGAAACTTTGGGTTTCCCACTTATGAAGTCGTGAGCACTTCATGTGAGCTGCTGCAGTCTTAGGCCCACCACAAATGCTCTCATTGGTTGAGACACGTGATGACACCCATCCCAAGCCAGTACTGATCAACATCCCACTACTCCTAAAGCGTTAACATGACAATAACACTTTAACTTAATATATATTCTAGTTTAAAACAGCTCTGGGATGTTTTGGACTGCGGGGGACAGACGTTGTAGACTGGGCCTCTGATACTGCTGCAACTATTGCAGGAACCATTGGAGAGCTGAAGATACAACAACTTCTCAGGTGGTCTTATGTGGTGGCCTGAAACAAAACAGAAACAAATACAGTATTATTACATGAGAAAATACACTACGAATGACATTTTATAAGGTAAAACATACAACTTATTAAATCTAACAATAAAAGCAAAGCGAGAAAACTTGATTTGAAAATTGAAAAGAAAAATGTTAAACGTCAAATTATTTTAAGGTGATCTTAGGTTTAGTACCGTAAACCACTTGTGGGAAAGGATTTCCTCCAGCTGAATTCGGTTCTTTGGCTTTATTTGCAGGAGAGCGCGGAGCAATCTGCAGCATTCTGTGCAGAAAGATGAGAGGGACACCTGAATATTACTTTAAAATTAACACATGCTTTAATTTACTGATCATATTAGCTGTACGATCTGAGTTCAGGCATCAGAAATCAAGAAAACTTAATGCATTTTCTAACCCCATCTTTCAGAAAGCTACTTGTCCCTGTTTTGTATGTTTAAAATGATAACTGAACTCTTACCATTTGACAGACCAGTTCTGGACCAGAGATGCAGTTTGAGCATGTGCAGATCTAAGAAACTTGGATAATATCCGGCCACTATTTTAAATAACAGAACCCCCAGTGACCAAACCGTCGCAGGCTTGCCGTGGTACTTTCCCTTTATGTGAAACTCAGGAGGGACGTATGTTGCTGTGCCTGGAAGAAAAAGATTTTGTTAGATGCGCAAGTTCGGTTCACAACAGTGACGAGATCCATGACTGTAACAGTGACGTAATTCTACTGTATATATATCAGGTGCTTCTTGTTGTTTTGGTGACTCACGCCTGGTCAACTCATAATATAATCGTCACTAGAGTTGTAGCTTTTAGATACAGTACATACCAGAGTATGACATGTAGACAGTTGTCCTCAGAATGTCCCCACACCCAAAGTCAATTAGTTTGACTTCAAGTGTCTGGTTGTTGATGAGAAGGTTGCTCAGTTTGATGTCACGGTGGAACACTTGGCGCTGGCAGCACACGTTCGCAGCTTTAGTCACCTGCATCATGACTCGCCGTGCTAAGCTCTCGTTGAGACGTCCACCCTGACGCCCCACAAAGTCTTCCAAAGTCTCACAAGGAGAGGGACATTCAAGGATCATGACGAAATGGTCATTGTAGTCCTTCCAGTCCAGCAGCTGGATGATCTCTGGCACTCTGGGGCCTTTATTAGCCAGGATTGTGAGGGCGATCTCCAGTGGAACGTGTTGCTGATATCCAGGCTAAAAGAAAGACGTTGGTAAGATAGAAGTTGTTTTCCAAATAAGCACTTAGTCCAGTTTTCCTACTAGTTAGTGAGAGGAGAACAGAGAGAGTGCATCTTACTTACAATGTATAAACTTGGCCTGTAGGTTTCGGTCTTATTAACATATTTTACCGCCACCTGATCAAGAAAACAAACAACAATTAACTTGTGAAGAGGCCACCATTAAATATATACAGACAAGTTTTGTAAAGTTGAATTGAATTTAAGTTCAACCAGGACAAAAAGATACACTGAGAGGCCTTGCAAACAATAGCATGACATCACAGGAGTATAAAGATGAGACGGGGCAAAATCACTTCGCTAGATGCGTTTTCATCAAGTTTTCACTTACTTTAAGGTCATCCTCCAAACGTCTCGCCTCATACACAGAACCAAATCCACCTTCACCCAGCAGATCACCCAGCTGGTAGTGGCTGGAAATGAAGTCTGTTACAAGATAAAACAACTGCACTTTTAAACATTTGTTATAGTTATTATTCCATTTGATTTTATATAAAAATCTTAAATTACAGATGATAACATTTACATCAGTAGAGACTACAATGAATATGTTCATGTTATTATTTGTCATCCCTAAACTATGTGCATATAAAATTACAAAAACTATTTTTTTTTAATATTTCCTGGATGAAAGATCTGAATGTCCTAGTAATGGATGTGTAGGTATGAATGATGACTGGTCATGCTCATGTCATTTACCATCACTGCATCTGGCTTTCTGTTCTTTCTGGTTCTTCACTTTCTCTCTCTGCTGCTCTTGCTCTTGCTTCAGCTCTTCTTCACCCTGAACTGGGTTCGAGCTGCGCTTCAGATGTTTCTTCACAGCTCCGTAGAAAGAGGCCACCCTCCACCACTTCTTTTTCTTCTTCTCTTTCTCCATCACCTTCCTCTCCTGGTCGTTTCCCTCAGCAGCATCAGCAGTGCTCTCATGAGGATGTTGTTCCTCTGTGCTGCTGCTGGGGTTTGGGGGGGTGCTGAGATCACATCCGTGGCTATCTGGGCCTCTATTTGCCAGGATGTTGAGATCCTTCTCATCTGGAAGACGTTGTGGAGATCCAAGCTAAAAGAGAGACAGTTTTTACAACGGTAAGGTGAAAGTTCTTTTCCAAATGTAGTTTGTAGTTTGACTTAATTTAAATATAATTATATAACCAAATGATGAAGATAAGACAGGACTAAATGTATTTGTTAGCTAGGCAAGTTTTCATTCATCTTTTACTTACTTCAGGGTCATCCTTCAAACGTGTCGCCTCAGCGTCAAATCCACCTTCACACAGCTGATCACTCACGAGGTTGTGTCTGACAGTGTAGTCTGTTAAAAGATGAAACAACTGCAGTTAACCTAAAAGTTCAAATATTTGTATTATTCAATTTTAATTCATATATAATCTCATAGAATTATTTTTAAACATATCCTGGATCTTGCCCTTGATCAGTCTTCAAATTTCTTTATTTATTATTGTGCTTATGTGATTTTTTTATTTAAGATTCCCCTGATTTGACTTATCTATATTGAGGAAACATTAAAAAGATAGGAAAAGGGTATTGAAGACTAAATAAGAAAGCTATTATAATCTATCCTCTAGATTAATGTACTAAAAATGGATATCCAGGGATAAATGATGGCATTTGATGTAAAGTACAGAGCTTCAGTAAACTGTGTAACATATTCTTATGAGTTGATCATTGATTTACCATCACTGCATCTGTTTTTACACTGGTTCTGGTTCTTCACTCCCTCACTCTGCTCTTGCTCTTGCTGCAGCTCTTCTTCACCCTGAACTGGGTTCGAGCTGCGCTTCAGATGTTTCTTCACAGCTCCAAACAAAGAAGACAACCTCCACCACTTCTTTTTCTTCTTCCCTTTCTCCATCACTTTCCTCTCCTGGTCGTTTCCCTCAGCAGCATCAGCAGTGCTCTCATGAGGATGTTGTTCCTCTGTGCTGCTGCTGGGGTTTGGGGGGGTGTTGAGATCACACACCTGACTCTCCGTCAACGGATGAACTCGACAAGGTCGCTGAAACATTGTTGTCAAAATCGATAACAATCGCTGAAAATAACTGCTCAGTTTCACTCACCACTGCTACTAAACCCACAAAATGATTTCTTGGACTTATAAGTTCTACGAAATCGAATTCTTTCTGTGACGTCACGACGAAATCGAATTCTTTCTGTGACGTCACGATAACCCGCGCGCCCTTTTTTTTTCACGCCGCTCGCGCCGGATTCACGAAGCATTCTTAAGAAAAAAATATTCTTAACTGCCATGTTCTCCTTTTAACGTAAGGGGAAAAAAGTATGCAATTTTCTTGCATTTCCACGAATTTTTATTTTTTTACAAAACAAGTCAGACAGGGAGTTCATTTTTAATTTAAGCCAACAAATAAATGAATAATCTTTGGCGGTATTAAGCACACATGCAGCGCGCGCACACTTCATCTCGTGACAGGCTCTTTATTCAAAAACATGCGCGTTTATTGTGATTATTACGAGTTTATCAACGAGTCTTCAGCAAGAACCAGCACTGATTCGATAATGCATGTCATTTTCTTCATCAGATTTTTTTTTTACAAGAATCGCATTTCTTTAGAACTTATTATTCTTTAGAATTTATCTTAGGAAATTTCTTAACTTATTTTTCTTACATATTTCTTAAGATGATTTTCGTGAATCGGACCCCTGATTTTAATATTTTAAACTGGGATCATAATGAATCCCAGGAGCCTATCATTCAATGACAAGAGTAAACTCTAGCTTAACTAAAAGACCCAGATTAAACAATTGTTAAACAATTCACAATTTAAGTAGAAAAGAAATACATGTTGCCCACCATATGAAACAAAATGTATCTGTTAAATGTATTTTATGAATTTAAATATTTAAATTTCATATAAATGCAACTCTTATAATTATCTAGGCCTATCTTTCTAGGTAGATAGAGTAAGGTGACCAGATTTCTGAAATTAAAACCGGGGGCAGTTCCTACTTCAGTGGTTAAAATATCACTGAAATCTCACTTGACATTATCTACGAATTTACATAGGATGGTATGTTTTTGTGTTTTTTATTTGATTGTTGTTGGTTGCATACATTCATACCATAATTGATACAGTGGTGTTTGAGGATCAAACCTACCACAGGGTTTTTTATTTTATTTTATTTTTTATACAATTCACCAAAAATCACACTGAAAAATAATGACCATCGCAAATATCCTGGGGTGTAAAAAGTCCACTCTGATAAGAGCATACATCACTAAACATCATTTATAATAAATATAACATACAGGGCTCATTTAAACACTTTTTGGAAATTTGTAACATTTCATTTAAAAAAGCTGTCATCTCTATACCAAAACAGCTTAAAAATATATCAAAATGAACAATATATATATATATATATATATATATATAGAGAGAGAGAGAGAGAGAGAGAGAGATTTATTTTATTTATTGAGGGAAAAAAACAGCTACAAAATGCCTCAAAATGCTTCTTCAGATTCGAGATATAATAAAAAAATAAAAATTAATACTTCTTAAGTTAATATAAAATTTAATGGAGTAAAAAGTACAGTATTTTTCTTCAGAAAGGTAATCAAGTAAAAGTACAAGTAATCAGTTTACATTTTGCATGAAATAAAGTACCAATACCCCCCAAATAATCCTCACACTAAAAAATGTTGGGTTAAAAATAACCCAACTTGTAATCCAGCTACGGTTGGTATAGCACCTTCTCATCTGTGGGTTATTTCAACCCAACCCATTGGGTTAAAAGTTACCAAACCGTTGAGTTAATTTATATTAATTAACATCAGTATTTTTATAAAAAATTATTTAACACAACCATATTTTGAAACTTTGTAACTTAAAGATTTTATATTGATATGCAAGAAACACATTTACAAATATTTTAAAATATTTTATTTAAATGTACAAGAACGTATAAAAATACAACTGACATTTTCAAGATGTACAAATGTGTCGATTCATATTCATATCAAAACACAGAAATGTGCTAATATAGTTCACAGCTGTGGCCTAATGGTTAGAGTTGGACCTGTAACCCAAAAGTCGCAGGTTTGAGTCTCGGTGCTGGCAGGAGTTGTAGGTGGAGGGAGTGAATGAAGAGTGCTCTCTCCCACCCTCAATACTCATGACTGAAGTGCCCTTGAGCAAGGCACTGAACCCCCAGTTGCTCTCCGGACGCTCGTGATTCAAGTACAGCACTAATTAGTGCCAGCCTTAAAAGAATAAAAAAAAAAGTTAAGTTAACATGCATTGTGATGATATTTCACTGATCCTCACTTTACAAATGAGTGAATTTAAATGAGTTAAAAGCTATAGCGAATTTAAATTGGTTAAAGTGATAATTCACCCATACATTAAAATTCTGTCATCATTTTGTTAAAAATCTCTTCTTGGAACTGTTTGTATTCTACAATGCGTGTCTTATACAAAATAAATAAAGGTGACTTGACTAAACAGGGCACTGTAATTTTAAAGTGTTGCTTTTACTTACAGGTTGAATGTCAATGAAGGACCGCTTCATTTCCGTGTATGATGTGCACACCATTTTTCCATTTGTGGGGTATGGTGCAGATGGCAGGAAGGGTTTTAAAGACAATTTCTGCATGAAGGCCTTTAAAATGACAAAAGTATAGAGATTTTACAGACAAGTAAAAAAAAAAAAAAAATCTAAGCTTACAGTTTAAATTTTTACAGTCTTTGTGGGGATCCACTATCATCTGCATTAAGAGACAGACTAAACCAGTTTTCACTCCCTCCAGAAAATTTGTGGCAATATTTGCGGCTAATGGGAGTACATTTTCCCACCCTTTTGTTGTGTGGAGGGGTTGGGATGAACTCAGATGCAGACAGGAAGTACCAAACACAGGATTTATTAAATACAAAAGGGGAAAACAAAACCCACGAGGGGGAAAACAACAACTAGGGCTGAGACTAAACGATTCAACAAGACTTGCTCAACACGATAAACAAAAACTCTTAACACAAAAACACTAACTTCAGATACACAAACACAGGACTCACAACGTCTTCTAGGATACAGAAACATATAGAGACACTTACAATATGGTAAACAATCGTATATGTGGAACAATGAACCGACGAAAGACAGAGCACACTAGGGGATCTAAATAGGGGAACTAATTAAGACACAACAGGTGGCACAGATAAGGCAATCACGACAAGACTAGGATGACAAGGGGGGGGCGGGGCAAGGGAACGAGACAACACAAGCGAATGGCCCAAAGACAAGGCCATGTGGTTGTACACAAAACACGGTTCTGTCATGATCCTGCCTCAAGACTAGAAAAAAGTCAGGACATGAAGGCAGAATCATGACAGAACCCCTCCCTCAAGGAGCGGCTTCCAGAAAAAACCCAACAAGACATGACAAATAACAACAAAGGCAAACATGAATACACAACGGCAGGGTTAGGGTGACAAATCAAAAAAAACAAACAGGAGGCGGGACAACAAAGTTCATGGGGGACAGACCAGGGTGGGTGGGTGGGTTAGGAGTCTTAGAAGGACGGGACGAAGGCTGACGGCAAGGGGTCCGGGCAGGTCTGGGTGGTGAGGGGTGGGGAGTGGTCTCAGGACAACTGACAGAGGACATGACAGGAGAAGTCACAGGACACGGGGAGACAACAGCTGGACACTGGGAGACAACAGCTGGACATGAGGAGACAACAGCTGGACACGGGGAGACAACAGCTGGACACTCGACAACATCAGCCAGACAAGGGGCAACATCAACGGGACACGGGGCAACATCAGTGGAGACAGAAACTGGTCAGGAACTGCGCTAACTGCGGCTGGCTCGGGATCTCTGCGGACAGGGTCTGGGGACAAGACAGGACTGGTAGGGACTTGAAGGATCTGAACAAGACGAGACAAATAATTAGACAGTATTGGCAGCGATTATAACAGGCATCTCCTTACGAGATGAGACAGACTGTAGGAATGCTTCTGCTGCAGAGTCGGCCGCGGCTCTCTCCTCCGCCCTCACGACTGGACTTGGAAACAGTTCTCTTAGTCGCCGGTTCGGGGTCAAGGGTCACCGCTGCTGGCTCGGGCACGCCAGGGCTCACCGCTGCTAGCTCGGGCACGCCAGCGCTCACCGCTGCTGGCTCGGGCAGCCTCGCCGGGTCAGGAGGAGACAGAGACGCAGGACCGGAAGACCCCTTCTTCTTCCTCTTCCTCATTGGCCGCGGTGCAGAGGTCATAACTGGGTCAGAGACGGGTTGGGGGAGTATGGTCTCAGGCAGGGCAGACTCTGACCCCGACGATTCCGAAGCTGACTCCCACGAAAATAGTCTCACTCGCTTCCTGGGGAGACTGATGGCTGTGGAAGGCGCCTCAGGACTCTGGGAGGGATCTGCCTGTTCCCCCAGTGTAGTAACAGCCAGGAGATGACCTTCTGGGATCACTGGCAGCTGGGTCGATGGTGGGGACCTCTGGGGTGAAACCTGCGGCTCCTCCTGAGAGAACTTCTCGGACAGCTGGGCATAATTGCGAAGGATCCACTCGCCTTCTGAAGAATATGGGAGGGCAACCCTCCTGTCTGCTGAGTTCTTGAGTGGTCGATTCGACAAGTCCATTGTCTAAAACACAAGTATAAACACATTTAGTACAACACATTTAAAAAACATGTCAATCAATCTAGCTTCATAAGAGAAACTGCTGTAATTATAGGGTATTCCAATAGATGCGTAACAATATTCAATAATAAATCATAAAAAACTTTTACAGTACAATTAACTAGTGCTGGTGCGCTAAGAAGAATATGGCTTCTGTTTTACGCTCCCCTCTTAAAGGTTTGTTGTAGGAGTAACGTTATGTAAATTTGGGGCACTGGTATAAACTTTTGCTGAAATAGCAGATTGCACGCTTTTCTTTCGTCTGGGTTTTTACCTTTTATGACAGAAAATTGCATGTTCATTTAAACGATTCTCGCGGAGTCTGTCTGTCGCATGACTGATGTGTGCTCAGCTCGAGCAGCTTCTTTCACTGGTCTGATCCGATAAATGGTCCGTGCGGCTTTTCTAACATTTGTATTAACTTTAAGTATTATTTGTCTAAACATTTTTTGCAGCTTATCTTTTAGTGTATTAATACTGGCGAACAAACATGAATAGCATTCATTTACAATCGATCTGATTATCTGGGGGAAACAAACAGACTAAAGCGAATTAAAACTTTTTAAGTGAGTGAGTGACGTGACATTCAGCCAAGTATGGTGACCCATACTCAGAATTTGTGCTCTGCATTTAACCCATCCGAAGTGCACACACACAGAGCAGTGAACACACACACACACACACACACACACACACACACAGAGCAGTGGGCAGCCATTTATGCTGCGGCGCCCAGGGAGCAGTTGGGGGTTCGATGCCTTGCTCAAGGGCACCTCAGTCAAGGTATTGAGGGTGGAGAGAGCACCCCACCTACAATTCCTGCCGGCCCGAGACTCGAACTCACAATCTTTCGATTGCGAGTCTGACTCTTATTGTGTTATTCTTTGGTATTACTCAATACAAATGTGTTATTCTATGTTATTTACTTAATATGGTATTATCTTACTTATAATATTATGGATAACTCTGACAGAAAGCAATATACTGATCAATATGCTGAGTTATTCCCAAATACTGGTTGTCAGGAAAAGGGTCAGGTGTATAAAAGCCCTCCCATAGGGCAGTACTAGTAGTGTTGAACAGGATTGGACATAAAAGACCTCCCACTGGCAGATCCTGGTAATATTCCAATAAGTTGTATCTGTGAACTAAACTGACCTCTGTAATGCACCAGTGAACTAAAATAACCCTGAGAACTTTGGGTGATTTCCAAGTGTTGACATCAGTGGTAAACAGACTTGGAGGGATGTCTCACGTGACCATAGCCAACCAATAGGGAGAGATTGTTTAATTGTTGATTTGGCCAAATTCCATCATTAAGCGATAAGGGGTGGCAAACTTGGCGGGCAATGCCAATTAAAAACCGGAACTACCAAATAAGGTATAGAGATAGAGGCATAAAATGAGTGCATGGACAGACAGAAGATTCAGATGCGGCGGCCGTAATCTCGGCTTTGTTGTTTTGAGCAATAAAGTCTATATTCTGACACCTGGAACCCCGTCTCCTTAGCCTTATTTATTTGACTGAAGAAATTCATCATCAGCCCTAAGACACGACATAATTGGCGACCACGAAGGGACTGGATTGAAGTCCGGTTTCCACGAGAGCCGTCGCGGGCAGGAGGCTTGACTTCCACGCAAACTACTTGAAAATTAAAGGCGCCTAAAAAAAAGGTAAGCAATTTTTGCTTAAATTGGACACAAGAATGTTTGCGTGGTAGGTTAAGGTCATGCCTGTGCTGTGGGGGTAATTTGGACAGGGCTTCACCAATAAACAAAACTTAAGTATTGAATTTGAACTAAATTTAATGAAAACTAAATTTAATGAAAAGTTAATTAAGTATAAATCAAGGGGTTCCAGGTGTCAGAAGCTGCGCTTGCGAAAAGTAGATAGTTAGAAAAAAAGTGGAGACGCCTAGGAACTAGGGAGCTGCCCAAGTAGGTGGGGTGTGGCCCTGGTGGGTCTCCATGAAAAGCAGATAGAGAAAAAAAGTAGGGATGCCTAGGAACTAGGGAGCTGCCCAAGTAGGTGGGGTGTGGCCCTGGTGGGTCCCTGCTTAAAGTTGATAAAGAGGTTTATATGCATATGAAGTGTTAAGTGTTGTTGCCCAAGAGGGGCATGAATTCCCGTTACAGGGACTTCCTAAGTGGGGGCGCCTAGGAACTAGGGAGCTGCCCAAGTAGGTGGGGGTGTGGCCCTGGTGGGTCCCCGCATGGGAAGGGCAGCTTGTTCGGGTGTCTGCAGACTGGAAAGAGTTAAAGTGTTAGTCTCTGTCTGTCCATTGTATGTTGAGAGAGAGATTTGTGTGTGCGCGCAGCATGCTGGATACATTACTGTAAGCGCTGATTGCTTGGCTATACTAACCACATTAACTATACTGGGCTTTGCATGAAGCTATATGTGCTGATTTTATATGTTTTATGTGGCTGTTTATTTTTGCAATGGTATGGAAAACTAGTGTGAACAACTGTAAAATAATACAGGAGGAGGCAGTAAGGTGGTGATTAGAAAATAAAGCGTGTATAAAGAGTTGAAAGAACAAAGTAGATTTCAAAGAACTGGCTTTATCGGGAGTTTGGAGGTCATCCAAGTTACCGACGTTGTGATCTAAATTGTGAAACAATTATTGATAAAGTAACAAGTGACTGGTTTTTCGTTTCTAGAGTGAGAGAGAGAAAGAGAGACAGAAACCAAGGCTGGTGTGTGCATGACGGAGGAAGTGGAAGCAATGAGTAGGAGTGAAGGAGAAGCTGTGTGTGTGTGTGTGTGTGTCCATGCGAGAAACCTCTGTATGAGTGAAAGAGTGAAATCATCTCTGTGAGTGTCAGCAAAGAGTAAAAGCAAAAGGGCAGGAAAGAGGAGAACAGAGCAGCTGTGAGTGTGTGGTGTGATGGAGAGAGAGAGAGCATGTATGTGTGTCTGGATGCATGTATTTGTGCACAAATGTGAGAATAAGAACCTGTATGTTGGTCTGACTTTGTGCTGTGTGTGTGACAGAGAACAAAGAGAAAGTGTTATGTGTGTTTATGGGTGTATGAAAGAGTGTGTGTGTGTACGTGTGTTTGCATGTGTGAGAGATAGTGTGGGAGTGAGTTTAGTCTTAAGAAATTACATTAGATACCAAACATATTTAAAACATTTGAAAATCCTTTGATCTCAGTAATACTGCTGAGGTCAATATGACCCCAAACATTATGCGTGTAGTCATGTCATAATAACGGATATTAGAAACATTATTATTAAATAAAAAACAAATCCCTAAAAAGATATTTTGTAATTAGGAAATCATGAAATATCAGGATAGTAATAATAATAAAAAATAAAAATAAGGATATATATTTTCACCATAAAGTGGGTCTGGGGTCTGTATTATACCGATGATTATGAATATGTTGATGAATGTAGACTATTATACATGGATGTTAGAAATGTTGGTAGAAATTATCCAGGATTAAGAAATAGAAGAGCAAATGTTGAGATCATTGCTTAATCTATTTAAATAATAAAAAAGAGAATAATGGGTGAAGTTGTTGTTAATAAGAAAAAGAGAAGAAGGGGATGAAGGGGTAGACAAATTCCATCAATACAAGAAAAAAGATTGCTAATTGACTTTTATGGAACCATTAAACTTAAAATATTGTCAAAAGATGAACTGAACATTAGAATATTCAAGATAGGAGGGTTTCGCATAGAGTAAACCCCATCTTTCACTTACTCAATTTGGGCAGGAGGAATGACAGCTACAGGTCACAGATTGTGGAGTTTTGAGGCAATTAGCATGGGAGAAAACAATTCGGACAAAAAGCAATTTGCAATGGAAAGAATCAATAGATCCTGCGTTACTCTTCAAACTGTAAACTAGAAAAAACATTGTGATTATTTTAAAATATTTGAGACAATCTAATCAGCTTCTATAAAAGGTGATAAGTCCTCCGCCCAGCAAAAGTCCAGGTGGAAATCAGGGGTCGGATACTTTTAGTGATCCTCGTCTGATGAGCCTGGTGAAGATTAGCTATTAAAGTGCTGGGATTAGAGAGGTAAGTCACTGAGGGAAAAATAATAATAATTTATTGTGTTGAGCAAATTGATAACTGTGACTTTCAGAGATGTCAACTCAAGTAGAGTTATTGGTTTCTAAAAATCCAGCCTGTAAACAAGTAATAGGGGAGCTCTCAAAAAGGTGGGCAGAGAGAACTTGTTAAAAATCTTTAAAAATTACAAGATCAATGATAAATCAAAACGAGAACAAGAATCATGGGTATTGACTAAGTTAAAACAACATAGAATTAAATTTTTAAAATTGGAGAAACAAGAAAGAGACAATAAAAACAATGTAATTGAAGAAGAAAGGCCGCCTCCATATGCTCCTTCCTGTGATCAAGCCGTTAATCAAATGCCTTTAGTACAGGAAAAAATAGATTTAAAGGGAAAAATAGAATTTGAGGGATAAGTACAAGATGCACCTGCAGATGTTGAAATAAATGAGCAGAATAGCAGAAGTGAGCTGAGGAGAATGGCAGACAGCAGGAGAGAGAGAGAGATACACACACAGCCATGAGAGAGGGGCTGAAGCTTAAAAAAGAGGGGCTGATAACATCAACATCAATGTCTCAAGCAAAACAAAAAAGAGAGAGTGAGAACAGCCCACAAGGTGGAGCTAAGGACTGAAAGGAGGGGCCAAGGACAACAGAGAGGAGGAGAAAACAGGTGAGCCACACACATCTCGATGTCTTTCAGAGATGCTCAAAGAAATGGAGAATCGCCACAAACACCTAACCTCAATTTATGAAGAATTGAGGAGCCATCAAGCAGAAGAGCTTGAAGATGCACCTGAAAGAACAGTGACGCCTGCTGACTCAGCCCAAGAAGCACTAAATGAGATGGAGGAAAGGTGCAACGGAACAAGAGAGAATCTCAAACAAACTGTCCAAATGATAAGAGCAGATTTCAAGCAAGCTGTGGACACATTGCAACAAGAGCTGGACGAACTGATGGGCACACATGAACGAAAGCAATCACAACCAAGCCAATATGATTATGTCCAGCGGAAGCAGTATAAGCAAGTAGTCGGGGCACTGGTCATGCAAGACATAGAATATCCAGGATGATAGGTTTCAAGCATACAGACGAAGAGGAAAAGAGCAGCATGGATCAATAAGGACATCAAGAAGGACTGAAACCCTGAAATTTGAGTGCTCAATAATCATCAAGCAAGGTCACACCCAGTACATTCCCTGGGCAAGTCAAGATCTGGACAATGGTTTCCCGTCTTCTAGACATCCATAAAGGAGCTGGAAAATGGAATCAGAACATTTGAAGAAGAAACAACTGGAAAGCTTCTGGCCCTAAGGGACATCAAAGCCCTGTTTGCTAAGTGTTTGGGGGCCTCCAAGACATTCTCAAGCAGTCTGGCCTCCACCAAGCAGTTGACAAGCCTCAAGCAAAATGAGTTTCTTTCTGAGAATTGAATACCCTATGCAAACTGATCCAGGATTCCTGAAGGGGGAGCCAATGGGGGAGACTGAGAATCCCACCACCTGCATATAGAAAAAAAAAACTAAACTAAGATGCTGGAAAGAAGAACTGGAAAAAGATCCTGAGCAAGAAAAGTACTGACAGCACTCTTCAGGGCTGCCACTGTGGAAGCCATGCCTGCAGTAATGAAAGTGAAGCTGGAAGATGTGGTAGGTCTGAACTCAAAGTCACATAAAGAGTTCAGAGACCATGTGGTCCATGCTGTAGAACAGCACAGAAGACCAGAGCTAAAGATGAAGGACAAAGAAAAAGAGCTGCTAAATAAGAAGAAAAAGGTCCAAGCAGTGCAGAAGGAAGACCACTCAGCAGTGATGGTACCGGTCAATACTTCGATGCCTGTCAATCCACTTGTAACAATGAATGTGCCTGCACCAGCAAATCAGACCGCAGCAGCACAGGCACCGCCTGCTGGAACAGTTGATGCACCACAAGTACCGGCACCAGTCGTCATCTATCTCAAGCCAGAGCAGCCAAACAACAGGAGCTGGAAAAGACAACAACAAAAAGGACGTGGCAGAGGAAGATTTAACAACAATCAACAAAAAGTTGGTGGCCCTCCAGGAGTATGTTTGGGATGCTATCAGCCTGGACACAGTAGAAGAAACTGCACCATCAATCCTTGGCAACAGAGCCAGCCAATGGCCCCAGGAGTCAACTATGGACAACGACAAGTGCAAGCTCAACCTCCAGGCCCTGTTAACCCATGGCGTGGACCTGATCAATGCTATTAGGGCTGCCCAGAGAATCCTACAGGGAGGAATCAGCTTCCAATGATATCTTGTGATGTTGATCAAGAACCAATGCTGCAAGTTAAAATCGAAGGAAAACCCATTATTGCCATGCTTGATACAGGGGCAACAAACACCTGTTTAAATCCAAGATATGCCTCGCACTTCCCAATGTCTAGAAAATATATATAAAGACAGTAGGATTCTCGGGGACAACTCAGTTACTTCCCATGACTAACATGAATGGTTAGAAGTGCCAAACTCGATTCCTCATGTTACATTGTAAGTAAAGATTGTGTTTCTAAAGACTTAGCCCCCATGATGAAACAAGCAGAAAAAAAAAAGCAACTGGGAAGCCACAGAAAAAGTTGTATACTACTCCAATGATGGGAGTCCCCAGAATGGTTATAAATACAAAAGTTGAGCCAAAGGTTAAAAAAAAAAAAAAAAAAAAAAAACATCAAACAAAACAAACTGAATTGAGAAAGAAATGTAGAAACAAGTACCACCTGAATTATGGTCTCAGCGTGACATAGATGTGGGATTAGTAAAGTCAGCTAATCCATTTAGAATAGTGCTTAAACCAGGAGCTAAGATACCCAGAAAATTACAGTACTAAGCTACCAAGAAAGTTTCAGTATCCTTCAAAACCAGAAGCAGAAGAGGGAATCAAAAAGACAATTGAGGGATGAATGAAAGCGGGAGTGTTTGTTGAAATTACTAGCTGTAGTAACACCCCAATATTGCTAGTAGCTAATGCATACAAATCAAAATGGCGTTTGGTGCATGCTTTGAGAGCAGTGAATGAGGTTGTGGAGGATTGGCCTACTGAAGTTCCAAATTAGCATATGTTGTTAACCAATGTTCAGCTCCTAATTATTATACAGTAACTGATCTCTGCTAAGCTTTTTCAGCGTTCCCTCAGCCGAGGAGAGCAGACCTTTGTTCACATTCACCTACCAAGGTAAAAAAAAAAAAACTCACTTACATGAGACTGCCACAAGGTTTCAAAACACTCACCATATGTATTTAATCAAGTTCTAAAAGAAGATCTAAGTGATCTCAGGCTGGACAGTACATTAATACAGTATGCAGATAATTTGTTGATCTGTTCAATGACTTTGCCACCAAGGCTCAATTAAAGGACTTACTTGGCTGAAGGGGGACATAAGGCCTCTAAAGAAAAACTGCAATTTTGCTTACCGCAAGCTGAGTACTAAGGATGCACAATTCCACATGGGATGAAAGCTATATCACCCAGTCAATTAGAAGACTACACCTACAAACAGTGGGATAAATTATTGCATTTTTGGGAATGATAGGTTTTTAGTACAGACTATAATGAAAATTATTCAATCAAAACAGTTCCACTTAGAGCACTAAGAAAACATATGGGACATCAAAATATTAAAGCACCTTTGATTATTTGAGGATTACTGATGCATAAACAACATTTGAACCATTAACAAAAAAAAAAAAAAAAGATAAATGCTAATTGGCTTTGGCGCTCATATGAAGGTCTATATCGGTTACAATCCTTTTATCTGACGCGCATGGTTTTGACCATTGCGCGAGGGGGGAAGTGATTAAAAATAAATAATAATAATAATAATAAAATAAAAAATAAGAAAGATTATAAATAAAGTGACAAAGTTATTGGTTGCTTTATGTATAAGCAATGGTGGATGAATATCTATTTGAATGTGAAGTCTGCACCCTAAATAATGTCAGAAAATGTAGTTTATGTAATCGACCGCGCATTGGAGTATGAGCGTTTGAACGAATCAAAAGGGAAACATAAAATGGGATACTTAAAAAGGAATTGTGCAATAATCTGGCATTTAGACCAAAATATGTATTATAATTTAGAAGTACTCAAATCATTCTGTCTGATATATGCCACAGCCACTGTAAAGATAAACATGAATGAACATGACAATCATTAAGGTCAAAGACACAGAACTATAAGTTTTCCCCAAATTCGCACCATGAAAGATCAATTAGAAGCAATAGCAGATTACTATTGGGTATGTGAAGTAAGAGCCACACTACCAAAAGACTGGAAAGGTATTGTACTAGACTAAGACTGTTACAAGGGGTAACAACGATTGAAGGAGACTTAAATGAAGTTAAGCAGCCGCAACTAAGGTGACACAGAGCTAAAAGAGCCTATGAAGCAGATCCAAATCTGTACATGGATTTAATTGGCCAACCAAGAAGAATACCAGAAAAATATAAAGCTAGAAATGAAATTAAGTCTGGACTTGAGTCTATATTAGTGTGGATTACCCCAAACAAGTACTTAGAATGGATCAATTATATTTACTATAATCAGAAGAGATTCATTAACTATACTGATGATGCCTTCGATGCTCTGGGAAAACAGTTGAGTCCTACAAGTAAAATGGCATGGCAAAACAGCCAAGCACTGAACTGGCTTCTGTCCGAAAAAGGAGATGTATGTGTAATGTTTGGAACTGACTCATATGCTTATATTTCAAACAGTACAGCCCCAGCTGGATCGTTCACCAAAGCAATGGAGAAACTGAAAAACCTAAGAGAGGAAATGACCAAGAATGCTGGAGTAGACGTGCATACTTGGGATTGGTTTAAATTTACTTTTTGGGTCTTGGGGACAATGGTTAACTAAAGTGGGCATCATAATAGGCATTGTTGTTGTTGTGTTTCTTTTGTTGTTCTGTTCTATTGTGCCTTTCATCAGATCAATGCTGGCCAGTGCTGCAGCCAAACAGATGATTAATGTGTCAGTGAGACCAACTGGAGTGGACATTGGATGTACCAACGTGCACATTGGGACCTGGACTGGATGAACTGGTTGAATTTGTGTGAAACCTTCCTGAAAAACAATGGAGTGGTAGGGAAGGGGTGCCTTTTGTTTTCTATTTGTTATGTTTATCCTGTATTGTAACTTTTGACAGAGAGGGAGTCAGTATCTTCATTGTATTTTCATTTTCTTATTATGTAGTAGAATTAGAATACTTGGATAGAGTAGGCAGGAAGTTAGATTGTGTTATTGTATTTTATTTTGGCATATGCCCCTTCCTGAAGTCACTTACTCCTTAAGTCATTTATTATCTGATCATTTATTTTAAAGAACATCTTAAGAAAGAAAGAGGATGCTGAAGGTGTTAAGCAGGTCATTGTCTGTGTTACGAGGCAATGCAACCAGAAAAGGGGACGATAAAGAAAGATTGCATATTTTCTTATCTGAATGTATTCATCATGTAACTTTCATTTATTAGTATATAGTTTGTCTTATTCAACACTGGAAAAGTCATCAAAGTTTGAAGAGAAGAAGGGATCGACGAGCACATCAGTGCTTAGCAACATGAGTAGATTCAACTGGAGGTTTAAAAACCCACTATCTACTCCAACACCAGATAGCGCTGAATGGCAATGAAAGTTGCCTGAGAGTTCCTCTGGCAACGAAGGACGGCATCACCAGATAGCGCTCCAGGCTACCAGAAATGTTTGGAGTTCCTCTGGCAGCGAGGGATAAACCAGTGCATCATTTATTGTATTACTTTGTTTTTACTAATTTTGATTATTTTAATCATTCATAAATTCTACATAACCATGACAACCATGGGCAAGGCTTAGACATCTCATGCACATGCTTTAATACACATTGTTGATTTGTTTTGATTCATTTGACCCCCAAGAAGGTATAGGTAGGGAAGTAGATTCTATTACTCTTTTCTGGTCAATTGTGGGGAGAGATATTTGGATCTAACTTCCTCTGGAGTGCAACAACATACAGAAACCATTTGTTAAGAGGAAATGGAGGACCATTATTGGTTCATAGATGGACAGAAGGAGAGGTGGACTTGTGGTGTTGTACTCTAGGCAAAGGGCTTAGTGGTGAGACTTGGTAAAGTCTCAGAGGGGGGAATATATTGTGTTATTCTTTGGTATTACTCAATACAAATGTGTTATTCTATGTTATTTACTTAATATGGTATTATCTTACTTATAATATTATGGATAACTCTGACAGAAAGCAATATACTGATCAATATGCTGAGTTATTCCCAAATACTGGTTGTCAGGAAAAGGGTCAGGTGTATAAAAGCCCTCCCATAGGGCAGTACTAGTAGTGTTGAACAGGATTGGACATAAAAGACCTCCCACTGGCAGATCCTGGTAATATTCCAATAAGTTGTATCTGTGAACTAAACTGACCTCTGTAATGCACCAGTGAACTAAAATAACCCTGAGAACTTTGGGTGATTTCCAAGTGTTGACATCAGTGGTAAACAGACTTGGAGGGATGTCTCACGTGACCATAGCCAACCAATAGGGAGAGATTGTTTAATTGTTGATTTGGCCAAATTCCATCATTAAGCGATAAGGGGTGGCAAACTTGGCGGGCAATGCCAATTAAAAACCGGAACTACCAAATAAGGTATAGAGATAGAGGCATAAAATGAGTGCATGGACAGACAGAAGATTCAGATGCGGCGGCCGTCATCTCGGCTTTGTTGTTTTGAGCAATAAAGTCTATATTCTGACACCTGGAACCCCGTCTCCTTAGCCTTATTTATTTGACTGAAGAAATTCATCATCAGCCCTAAGACACGACACTCTCTAACCATTAGTCCACGACTTAACGTATAAAGAAATTAACGTATCAGACACATTACTTAATGTTATGAAAGTTATATACATCATACGATTATATTAACAGTTACTTACACTGTAAAAAGTTTAACTATTATTTACTCAATTTTTTTGGTGAAACATTTTTACACTTAAAAAAACTGAGTAAATTTTAACGCTGTGAAATCAATGAAATATACTGTTTAAATTGAGTAATTGTCAGTAAAAAAAATAAGTAAATCTGAATAACTGAATAACTTTATATGAGAAATAAAATTGATTAGATATAATCAAAATTATAAAACACCACAACTGTAATTCTATATAAAATAAACAAAAAATATTGAGTAGATATAATTGAAATAATGGATGAAATTTAACCAAACAAATGTGCTATGTTTACTACATGTAAAAGTGAATTTAACTTAATATTGAACTATAAATTATCAAAATGTTGCATTCACTTTTTTTTTATTTTATACACTATTTACCCTTTACAATTAATATAATGAAACCAAATAAAGAAACACATTTTTTATTAAACATTTATTTGTCAATTCAACATTAGACAGTCTAAAAATCAACCTTTGAAACATTTTATCCATTTTAATATTCCAGTAGATTGCAAAAATTTAAAACTGTTAAGTAGCCATAAGGGAAATGATTAAACCTTATGAAACATTTCATCTATCTTAGTATTCAAGTAGATTACATGTAAAATACGATAGCCGTAAGAGAAATGACATCATATTTTGTTCCTGGTGCATACCAGCCATTTGCAGTCACACTCATTACTACTCATTAAACCATAAAAAAAATAAAAGCAACACTTACATCAATATTAAAGGGATAGTTCACCCAAAAAGATGATGTTGTCATAATGTAGTCGCCCTCAAGTTGTCCCAAACCTGTACGAGTTTCTTTCTTCTGTTGAACACAAAAGATATTTTAATGAATGTTGGTTAACAGACAGTTGCAAGTTGCCAATGACTTCCATGATAGGAAAAAAAAATAAAAAATTATACGATGCAAAGTCAATGGCAACCTTTAACTGCGTTAACCAACACTCTTTATTAATACTTGGCTGAATATCACGTCACTTCACTTAAAATATATTTTGTGTTCAACAGAAGAAAGAAACTCGTACAGGTTTGGGACAAATTGAGGGAGAGTAAATTATGACAACATCATCTTTTTGGGTGAACTATCCCTTCAACAGAATTAATCCGATAACAGAAACACTTCCATCAGGAATACCCATTCAGTGGGATGATCATGAACCACTATTATGCAAGAAGATAATTTTTTAACCTCTGAACATTAACAGAGAGTTTTGGAGGATCCAGCCCAAGAAACAGTTTTTGGAACAACTCAAGTGAGTACAGGTCTTTCTCAAAAAATGTGCATATTGTGATAAAAGTTCATTATTTTCCATAATGTAATGATAAAAATTAAACTTTCATATATTTTTTATTCATTGCACACCAACAGAAATATTTCAGTACTTTTATTGTTTTAATACTGATGATTTTGGCATACAGCTCATGAAAACCCCAAATTCCTATCTCAAAAAATGAGTATATCATGAAACGGTTCTCTAAACGAGCTATTAACCTAATCATCTGAATCAACTAATTAACTCTAAACACTTGCAAAAGATTCCTGAGGCTTTTAAAATCTCCCAGCCTGGTTCATTACTCAAAACCACAATCATTGGTAAGACTGCTGACCAGAAGGCCATCATTGACACCCTCAAGCGAGAGGGTAAGACACAGAAATACATTTCTGAACGAATAGGCTGTTCCCAGAGTGCTGTATCAAGGCACCTCAGTGGGAAGTCTGTGGGAAGGAAAAAGTGTGGCAAAAAACGCTGCACAACGAGAAGAGGTGACCGGACCCTGAGGAAAATTGTGGAGAAGGACCGATTCCAGACCTTGGGGGACCTGCGGAAGCAGTGGACTGAGTCTGGAGTAGAAACATCCAGAGCCACCGTGCACAGGCGTGTGCAGGAAATGGGCTACAGAGAAGCAGCACTGGACTGTTGCTCAGTGGTCCAAAGTACTTTTTTCGGATGAAAGCAAATTTTGCATGTCATTCGGAAATCAAGGTGCCAGAGTCTGGAGGAAGACTGGGGATAAGGAAATGCCAAAATGCCCACAGTCAGTGATGGTCTGGGGTGCCATGTCAGCTGCTGGTGTTGGTCCACTGTGTTTTATCAAGGGCAGGGTCAATGCAGCTAGTTATCAGGAGATTTTGGAGCACTTCATGCTTCAATCTGCTGAAAAGCTTTATGGAGATATAGATTTCGTTTTTCAGCACGACCTGGCACCTGTTCACAGTGCCAAAACCACTGGTAAATGGTTTACTGACCATGGTATTACTGTGCTCAATTGGCCTGCTAACTCTCCTGACCTGAACCTCATAGAGCAGGGGTGCCAAACCCTGTTCCTGGCGATCGACTATCCTGCAAAGTTTGGCTCCAACCCTAATCAAACACACCTGCCTTTAATTTTTAAGTGAGCCTGAAGACCTTAATTAGTTGCTTCAGGTGTGTTTGATTAGGATTGGAGCTAAACTTTGCAGGACAGTCGATCGCCAGGAGCAGGGTTGAGCACACCTGCCATAGAGAATCTGTGGGATATTGTGAAGAGAAAGTTGAGAGACGCAAGACCCAACACTCTGGACGAGCTTAAGGCCGCTATCGAAGCATCCTGGGCCTCCATAACACCTCAGCAGTGCCACAGGCTGATTGCCTCCGTGCCACGCTGCATTGAAGCAGTCATTTCTGCAAAAGGATTCCCAAAGTATTGAGTGCATAACTGAACATAATTATTTAAAGGTTGACTTTTTTTGTATTAAAACACTTTTCTTTTATTGGTTGGATGAAATATGCTATTTTTTTTAGATAGGAATTTGGGGTTTTCATGAGCTGTATGCCAAAATCATCAGTATTTAAACAATAAAAGACCTGAAATATTTCAGTTGGTGTGCAATGAATCTAAAATATATGACATTATGGAAAATAATGAACTTTATCACAATATGCTAATTTTTTTGAGAAGGACCTGTATTTGTGGGTCTTGGGATATCTCAAATCCAATGCATCGTGACTCCCAAAAGATAGCAGCAGGCTCTGCTGAGATTCCCAAGATTGTGGAGGACAGTGATGCCCTCAATCACAACTCCTACATCACTGACTACCCCATCATTGTCCCGAAGGATGTAGATTTTTATGACCTCCTCTGCCAACTCTGCTTGTACGAAGACCGGTAGATCAGCTGAACCCTACAGGCAAATTTTAAAGATAACTGGTTAGAGCTTACATTCAAACCTGAATGTTACAAGAAAGCGACAAATACACAAATAGCACCTTAAGAAGCAAACATTCTGTTGGACCATATGATAGGTAAAATCTCAAACAAAGTTTACTAGGGGGAGGAGTTGCAAAAATTAACAGCATTCTTCTTAACAAGAGGACAGGTTAATTTTCTACATAGGGACATTTATTTTTAACAATAAACCTAAAAGAAAAATTAAAAGAGACCAACTGCGAGCTTCTATGCTGTAAATCAATGCTATAGGCTTTTATTGAGGTCCGCATTATTTCAACCAATTTCTTTATAAACATGTTTAATATTTAAGTAAAATGACTAATGGTTTTGAAACAAAAAAGCTTGTTTAATTGCACTACTTGAAATCAAACTATTTAAGGATGCAAAATTAAACTGATCTGTTTCAGGGAACAAAAATATTACTTTAATTAAAATTAAAACAATGTACCCCTCCCCCAGCCTCTGCTGTCCTTCAATACCCACCAGGTCTGGATTTGTTGTGAAACAGCTGCAGTTACTGGAGTAATGGAATGAAAATTCGGCTTTAATGTATATATATATATATATATATATATATATATATATATATATATATACATTACTAGCCAAATGGCGATAGAGGGTGGGGGGGGGATAGACGGTTGTTTTTTCTGCATTTTTTTTTTTTTAATAAATGCAAGCTTAATGAGCTTAAGAAACTTATTTTAGAAACATTAAAAAGCTTACTGTTTTCAAACTTTTGACCGATATTGTATGTGATCTAGGTTTCAGTGCACTAGAATGATTTTACAACGGAGCAGGCCTTAAACTGGCTGACTCCCTATAGTGGGAGCTGATTAAAACGCACCAGTCTATGTTATGTCCACGCCATTTTAAATACTTTTGCATGGCGTATTTGTAGTGGTGATTTAAGAGCTCATACTTGAGTTCATGTAGTAATTATGATGTTTTACAAAAACGTGACAGCTTTTTACAAGACAGAATGTCATTTGAAAATTCATAAATGATAGGTTCCCTTTTGACAAGCCACTGACCCCAAAGGGGAACCTGTACACAATCTTTTCCGTTGGGCATGTATAGTTATAGTTGCTGGACCACGGTTACACTTATCGTTAGACTTTCAAATGGCGGTTGAAATAAACGGTGATCCAAATAGTAACGTACGAACGTTAACCCACTCCAAAAAAAAAAAACCCCTAACATACATATCGCTGCCCCACTAGCTAACTTAGAAAACTACACTGTTATGTACACGTACACACGGTCAATGTTTAATCAACTTTTGAATAAAGTATTGCAAAATATACATCGTTATAAAATGACTTATTACTTACAGGAAATTCGAGTAATGCTGTTCACGTTGTTGCTGAGAAAAGCAGTCCTTCAGTGACAGGTGCCTCTTGCTTGAGCCGCGAAACTTGTTAAACTTCTTAAGATGACGCAAAATACAAACACAATTGTTGGGAAATCCTTAATAATTAACTTCTGAATTAAACATCACAAACATATTTAGTTTTAGCTGGCTAAATTACATAACGTACCACGATATGAGAGGAGTGCGGGTCTTGCCGTTGCTGAGGAAACTCAGGAAAGCCGTCCTTCAGGTGACTTCGATTAAGCTACGAAACTTGTTGAAGATGACGTAAAATACAAAGACAATTGTTAGGAAATGCTTAATAATTATTAACTTTATAATAAAGTGTTACAAACGTAAGTAGGATTAGCTGACTAACGTTACTTACCAGGAGTTGGAAGGAGTATGGCTAGTCGATGTCTCTGCTGAGGAAAGCAGATTTTTTTACTCAATTTATTTAAACCGTCATTTATTAAGCTGGAACTTTATTTAGGAAAATTAGTAGGAAATACTTAATCATTTTATTTTCTAAAACAGATCAGTACAAGTAAATAATTTTCAAATATTTCTATTAGAATTCATCAGAAATATTGAGGGTATATTAAAAATATAATTAGTTAGTCAAATACTTTTTCATTTTCATTACATAAACTTAAATAATATATGTAAATTTTAGAGAAATTATTTGTTGGATTTTTAATTATTATTTTTAACCTGACCCACTCAAAATATCACTTAAATGATTTCAAAAGATTTTATTAAGTAAATATAGCTCTTTATTTTTGTGAAATTTACTAAGCCACTGAATTATTTTTTACAGTGTACCCTTCATAATCAGGCAGGCTGCCACTGATATCATTGAGTCTCTGACTGGACCGTTAAAATTTGATATTAGTATCATTTAATATCATTCATATCAGAGACTTCAGAGTTGTGTCGCAGAGTTTCAGGAATGTTTAATAGGCCTATTGTGCAAAACCTCCCGCAACCTACATACACTGCACAACGGTATTACTTTGTTTTAATATGTACTATATAATGCAGTCTCTTTTGATAACTGATGACATTAGCGCTATGCTCTTGTCCAAGCTTTTCATAGCTACAATAACGGCTTGCGAGATGTGACCAAGTAATCGCAATAGTTGCAATCATGTGATATCCAGAAGGCTAAATTGGTCTAGCATTTCCAGTGTGTGCGCTGGTTATTTTGAACGGGGACATCTGGTCACCCTAATGCATATATAAACACTTTGTCTCAGTGTTTCAATCGATTTTATATTAAAAAAAATGTATTGCACAACAAATCCAATGCATAACTTTCACTGGAACATGTATGTATTGTCCAGTTTAATGACAATTCAATAAATATATTTTATATAAAATACTAATAAAGGCATGACTTTTGCTTTAATAACTTGTGGCTAGTTTACATTTTCATTTGTCTGCAGGCTTCTTCCTAATCATACCTGTCAAATTTTGGTTTTGAAAATAAGGGAAATTTTAAAATCATCCCAACAAAGCTCCAGTATCCCTTACATTTTAAGACAGGTGTTATAGCCCAAATGAAAACACAAAAGGGTATATATGAAGAGCATTTATTTAAAGGCTTATTTGCATATTGTCTGTTAATTTAACATTGCTTGTCTTTTTTTTTTACATTTACATTTTATTTTCATTCCACACATTCTTTTCATTTCATATTGGTTTTCTTTTACAGTTTTTTTTTTATATTTCACATAATTTTTCTTTTACTCTTTTAGTGAGTTGTTGTACAAATTTGTTGCAGACTTTGCATTCTTTAAAAAAGTAAAATAAATAAGTTCTTTGGCAGGTGTGCCTTCACTCTCTATCGTAGCATCCATCATCCGTCTCGGTTTTTCCCGCGTTATAACTCATGTCATCTGACCTCACACACTCCTCGCGACAGGCTACTACAGGTGGCAGTTATCGCTAGACTAGTAACAGAGCTCAGATTGGGAATGTTTTTTTTATTAATATTTTATTAATAACGCAGGTTAAAATAAAAAAAATTAAAAATTAAAATACGGGAGATTTACGGGAAAATACTAATACGGGAGGACGACGGGAAAGAAGGGTAAAATATGTGACTTTCCCGGCCAAAACGGGATAACTTACTTGACAGGTATGTTATACTTTTGCCATCTTTTGTAAAGTGACTCAAATGATAATACAAAGGCACGTATATTTGTAACTAAATTACAAAAAAAGGAAACCATACAGCTAGCCAGCCATGCAGCACATCAGCCTGCAGAGAGCTGGAGAAAGATGCCTAACATTACAAACATCAAATATGCTATTTAAGTTTATATAAATATGTTTTACAAGTTTCTAGTTCTAATTGGTCAATAAAATATGCCCATATATGATCTAGCATGTTATTAGCTTGTATATATAATTGTTCAGTTAGGTACACTGAAAAGGTACTAGTCATTTTCTGTCAGGATTGTAATCATTTAAGTTGTAACCCTGTAACCTTAAAACAGGTAAACATGGTGAAAAAAATAAATATGGATTGCTCCTTCATATTAACAGTACATTGTATTTTATTTTTGTGTAGCATACTAACTACTGCTTAAAACTATAATTGTTCAGAATGTGCAGTTTTACTAGTTAATAGAAAATACATCAAATGTGTAACTGTTCGATGATTAAATGTTGTAAAAAAAAAAAAAAAAAACTGATCAAGATGTTACTTATGTTACTTTTAAAAATTTAAAAAGCTATACGAGTGGCCCAGAAATCCTGAGTGAGGATTACGAAACAAGTTACAAAAACACCATTAGAATAACACTCACATTAAGCCTGACAATAATATTTTTGGTTGTACTTTATTTTACAGTAAGTGTACTAACATGTACTTATAGTGTACTTACAGTGTATTTAACTAAGAAAGTTCTGGTAATACAAGGTAATTACATAGGGTTAGGTTTAGGGGTAGGTTCAGGGTTAGTACCTAGTTATTACATAGTTATTGTAATTACTATAATAAGTACATAGTATGTACATGAGGAGCAGGACTGTAAAATAAAGTGATACCATATTTTTAATGCCACAGTTCCAGATATGAACCATTTCTACTTGATTAGGCTTGTGTCCTAATCGAGTAAACATCATCGAGGGCTTTTAAAGATGTCAGAGCAATAACATACTTTCAATTCATAAACCCGTTCCATAAAGTAAAAAAACAACAAATGACAGTAGGAATAAGTCACTTTTTATTGAGTAAAAATCAGACATGAAGAGGTGCAGACTAAAAACCAGTGTAACAGTCACCATGATCCCCCCAACAACAAAAAAAAGTCTGCGTCCAGCCGTAAAAAAATATCTATTTTCTGAGAAATCAATTTTCTTCCGCCAAGAGAACATGTTTATTACTTATTTTCTGTAGAGGTGCAAAGTATCGGTGTTCTTCCTGAAAACATTTTCCATTTTTCTATCCGACTTGTGATTTTCCCACCTTCTGAAAAAGGTTGCTTTTATAAATCAAAGCATTTCCCATATTACATCAACATTGAACCCATCTTTACACTGTAAATATGTAGTTTCATATCCTTTCAACATTTAAAACTAAAACGGCAACATAACACAAGAGAAAAAAAAATTAAAAGACAACAAGGTCAACACTGACCACTTTAATCAAACACAAACTCACTCGCAGTCTTACAAAAAAAACACTCAGCGCCTGTGACGACTGTGGCTTGAATGGCTGCTGCTGTGGTGTTTGCTTTTATGAGAGCGTTCGTATGAACGTGAGCGTTCCCGCCGGTCGCGGTGATGGCCTCCACTGCTTCGCTCATGCTTGTGTTTCTTCAAGTCTGTGGAACCTCGATCCCGGTCCCGCTCTCTCTCTCTCTCTCGCTCACGGGGCTTGCTGGTGGAACGAGAGCGGCTGCGTGAGCGTTTCTTCTTGTGGGCGTGTCTGCTTTGCTGGTGCAGGTCGTCTGAGCGCTGCTTTGACTTCAAGTGTTGCAGATGGGGAGACGGAGGGCCGTGGTTGGCGTGTCGTCGTGGAGAAGGGCTGCGGCTGTGAGAGCGGCTCCTGGAGCGAGAGCTGTAGGTGCCTGAGTGACTGCGCCTGTTATTGTAACTACAAGAAAAAAAAATATCCCAGTCGAGTATAGACACCAACATCATAGAGCAGACAGCAGTGCACTGCAAGTGGTACTTACTGTCGTCGGGGAGAGCGCGATCTGGACCGGGATCTTGTTCTGGAACGACTTGCACTTCGACTGTTCCTACTTAACTTACTGTCTTTCCTTTGTCTGAGGAAAGGACAAGGATGATTCTTAATTAGTGCACTTTAAACAATACAATTCGAAAGTCGATCCTGTCAAACACTCACCCGTTGTGTGGGCTCTTAGAGCCCTGAGGTCGATCTTCTGGTTCTTTCTTCATGGCCTTAAGCATTTGATGGTTAGGAGACTTCTCATCTGCTTTCATTATATTAGGCGAACCTGACAGGAAGAATCAAATTTGATCACGGTTTCAAAATTGGTTTCAGAATTTTCCTTTTGCTCTTTTCCAAGTCAAGCTACATCAAAAAGAAGTGGTATCAAAACTGTCCACATGATTACTGTGCTATATTTCAAGTCTTCTGAAACCATAGAATAGCTTTATAGAGGAACACACACTAAACACATACTCTAGTGCAGGAGCAGCTAGTCTCGCATAGCCTTCAGGCTGAAGGTCTGGAATCTATGGCAGCTCTCATTGGTTAAAACCCACCCATGAGGCCGTGTGATCGACGTGTCAAACAACCAATCATAATTGGTTTTGTTCATTGTCATGTTTCGAGGTGTGGAAATGTTGCCTCAATAACACACCGGTGTGTAAAACTCTCGGACATATTTTAAAGATTCTATGCCGTGAACTTTAAATATTTCACATACTTTTGAAAATCCAGCATTTAGTTGATCCTGATAACAGTGACTCGTTGTCACAGTTGTAAACAGTAGGCTTTCTTCTTTCGTGAGGGGGTTTGGAGCCACAGTATCTTTGTTTTTTTTAGGCAGAATGTTAAAGAACGCAACACCGCAGAACACGTCTCGCAGAAATCCTGTATAATTCAACCAATCCAATGACGACTTCAACAGTCCTGACGAGTTTCCAATTTTGTGTGCCATATGCATCAGACGTTCAGCCAATGGTCCGTGGGCCTGACGTCTGAGGCTGAGACTAAGGGGCGCCAAACTCCTGTCTTCAGAGTTCAGCTCCAAACCTGATAAAATCTCAGTGCCTGTAGCTTTCTAGTAAACCTTCAGACCTTGATTAGCTTGCTCGACTGTGTTTGATTAGGGTTGAACCAAAACACTGCCGGGCTGTGGCTCTTGCCGCTCTTGGGCTTCTCACTAATTGTACAGATAAGAGCAGCCCAAGCCATACTTCCTTTTGGGTCATGAAGAAAAAAGCCAAGGCAACGAGCATGACTGTTTTAGCTTTTAAAAACAAAACAAAAAAGGTTAGACTGCACAATAGGCAGTGCAAGTGACAACTTACATGGTTTGGATCCAGGAGAGAATCCACCCAATGTGTTAAGAGCAGGAGTGCCATCTGGATTCAGTCCTTTGGCCTTCAGTTTGGCTTCCTGTAGAGCCACCTTCCGCTTGTCCACCTCCTTCTCCAGCAATTCATAATTTGGCTAAGAGGAAACAAATCATACTTGATCGAATACAAGCGAAGATCTGCTAACTCTAAAAAGGGAGTGAAGTGAAACGTGTCTTACCTTTTTCCTGGTGTACAACTTTAAAGTGGTCACACATATATCTCTGATCTCCTCCTCTGTAGCACCAAACAGCAGGTACCAGTTGGGCCGAGAGGGTAACGATATCTGAGAGAAAGAATGATGAGAAAAGGCAGGCATTAAAACCAGAGCTCAGAGTAAACCAGTGGAGAAGGAGAAGGCAGAGAATGGTTTTGTACCTGTAGCACTCGTGCAGCGAGGTAAATGCAGGCACAGGCGATGGTCTCCGCTTGAAATCTCACAAACACATTAGTGCGAAGGCTGTCATTCATGTAGTTCCTGCAACACAGAAGGTGAACCACAAAATTGCCACTTCCCTGCATGGGTTGATCACCTTTATGTACGAGGTTTGTCACATGATGCAAAAAATTCAAATAAAGACCAAATATAAATGGAGGCTTGAGTTCAACATTGTCCTTTCCCTCTCTGCCTCGCGTTCCTCTTTCGTTCTACAAAAGGGTAAAAGCAAGCATGCAGTGTTGAAGGGCACATGTTCAGGGCACACAGACAGGACCATGAGGGGAGGTTTGCCAAAAATATAACCGTTTCCACTGGTTTACATGCAACAAATGACTACAATTCCATTTCTACAAAACTTTGACATAATAGCTTAATTTTCTATAAAACAAGCAGGAGAGAATCGTGAATTTTAACGCAATGGGCATGTAGCACTGATGAACGCATGCAACTCATAACACTAAATGACATGCATGACTGAGAGCAGCTGCTCGGGGAATGAACAAATACAATCTCCTGAAGTGTAGACTTGCAGACAGCAAAAATCTTCAACTTCAATTCAGGGATGTAAAGCTCGGCCTCAAAAAAAGCAGTGAACAGCCAGGTGGACAGTGTGGACCTGAAACACTCTGTCATTATGACAAATGTGGGAAATACTAGATTGATGTGCATAGAAACACTAGATTTTATGCTCCAGGCCTTAGAACATTTGATTTCTATGGAAAAGCTGAGCTTCAAACACATCATTCAAGCGCAGACAGAAGAGAGGGGAGAGAGTTCCAGTAAGACAACGCCTCACACCAAATTACTGTGATGATAATTGCATTTTTAAAGCAATGCTTCATCATAAATGAAAACTAATTTACTCACCATCATGTCATTCTAAACCTATGGAACTTTCCTCAGTGGAACACAAAAAGGAGAAATATTTAACAAGATCAAGATACATACAATGGATGCATAAGGTGAGCAGAGACCAAAATGAACATAAAACCATGAAAAGTCTTCTGAAGCCATATAATAGCTTTGAGTGTGAAGTTGTTATATCATTTGTTTAAACATATATTGAGTTATATTGAGCTCTGTGGAATACTTGATTCTGATTAGTCAGTCGCAACACACCGAGGTATGTTTTTAAGCGGTAAAAGCTAATAACACAGGCTGATCCGGGTAGCTGAAGTAAGCGCTATATGCTCGCTAGGAACAGTTTTTCTTAGAAGCTTGTCTAGGTAATAAATTGTTAAATCTATATCATATTAGGTGTACAATTTTTTATGCCATCCTGGTATCGTGGACTCGCGCTCTCTCGTTTAATACAAACACAGATGCTGACATAATACGATTGTTTTGTATTCTGTAATGGGGTTATAAGGTAGCTAACAAACTGGTAAGATTTCAAAACATTTGTGTCTTATCTTTTATTGATATAATTATTCATGTGGTGAAATGTGTAATAAGTGCTGTGACTGTATTCCTTAAACATCCGTTTATTTTGAACCTGCTGCTTCCTTGTAACTGCTGTTTTCACATTAGTGTTCAAATATTTCAACCTCAAATCAATAGATTGCGTCTAATTATTTACTTATGTGGCAGTGCTATAAGCGGGATAATTTAGATCCCTGAAGGGGGTTATTATGTGATAACAATCGGTTGGATGTACAATATCAATTACTTAGCATATCAAAATAAGACAAACCAAATTTGAATATGCAGTAGTACAAATGAGTTCAGAGAGGATAGGATTTATCTTGAAATTTGGAATAAAGAGACCAAGTCTGGACTAGCTCTCGCCCTTTCCACAGCTTGACAGCATCTGGACACTATATGCTTTCAATGTATGGGAATAAGCAACATGGTTTTTTCTCCTTTTCTGTTCTATTGAAGTAAGAAAATCATATGGGTTTGAGAAGACATCATGGTGAAAAACACTTAGCACTTTTGGGTGACTTACCCTTTAAACTGGAGTACATTTAGGAAACAAAAAACAAAGACCAACTAAATCTAGTCGTAGGTGAGGTCTAATAATAAAAAGCAAATATCCAGGCTTTAAAACCACCTTTTAAAAACCAAATAATTTAATTCAAAATTTGGAGTCTTGAAGCAAAAACAAAAATACAAATCCTTTTGGACAAGTGCAAGAAAACGAGATGCTGCTGGCAGCTGGAAAAGGCCCCCTGCAGTGATTCTCGGGCAGAGAGCTCTCACTGGATTGGCTGTCTCGAGAAGGGCAGCCAATGAGGGGAGATTCCTGAGGTCATGTGGTTGGAGGAGCAGAGTTCAGAGGTTCTTTATGACACTTACCATCATGGACTACCCTTTAATCAAAGAGTAGAAAGAAAGGACAAAGTTAAACGAAGCTCTCCGTTTTCTTTTAATTACAGCCATGAACAAGAGATTTAAAAAAGGCGACACACCAACACACACAAGTCACGAATACACCAATCCATCAGATGAGGGGACAGAAAAGTTACGTAACGGTGGCCAAGGGGTTAATTACTGGTTACACTGTAGTGTCTAAACACCCGATGCAGGACTGTTCATTTACTCACCAGGCTGTCTGGACCAGCGTTTGGTTCTTCTCACAGTCAAGGACTTGCAGGTACATGACGATAATCTACAAAACCAACCAAACTATTCGTTTTCATTCTACCAAACTTCAAAGTCTAAAAATGAAACCGTTTCTAGGACGTACCTTGTGAGGGTGTTTGACGTGGACGCAGAAGCCCAGCTCCTTCAGCACACGCCGTTCAGCTTTTATCACCTGGTTTTTGGTGTTTATGTAGTTCTGATCAAGTATCAGTGGACTTGGACTCCTGGTTCATGAAGGAACGAAAGTAAAATGGTTTCCCCTGACTCAAATACTATTCAACACAATGGGAAAAATGCTTTGTTTTTTTTTTGTTTGCTTCATTTTAAAGTCAAATCATTCTGTTTCCCTTCCAACCAACTACAGGCAACAGGTCCAGTTTTTTGACTCCTGTGATTTCAGTATAAGACTTTCAGTACTGCCACATGTGACTGTTAGAGAAAAAAAGAAAACGCTCCACCTCTCACCACATCATAGCTTCAACAGAAAGTAAAAAAAAAAAAAAGTTCTTCTATAAACATAACCAATATCATAATAAAAGCACCAAAAACCTCAACATACACCTAGTATAGTATAACAATCAAAAGGTGAGCTCTTCATCATAAACACTACTAGCAGAACACGTTCACGTTCTGAAAAGATGTGTCAGGTAATCATCAAGTACATAATGCTCACATGCATCACCTGATCTAATGATGCAATCCAAAAGAAAGAAATACTGACTAACTACAAGGGAACCAAATGAAATGTGTTATTGTACTCTATTGAAATACTATAACAGTCCAGTTGCGATAAAAAGAAAAAAACACTGCATTTTATATATCTTACTAAAACCACGTCCTAATATTAATCCACAACCTAATATTACAAAAATAAATGATCGAGTTAGTTGAAAGAAAATCTAGACTAGCCCATATTTAACCGAATTTAAATACTTTGACCATTTAAAGTATTTATAATTTCAAGCTATTCTCGGAATATTTGTATTTTTCACTGCACCATCCACAACTGAAGAATATTTCATAAAGCAAAACCAAAATCTCTTTAGTTTTCTGTTTTAATCATGAAACGCTACACTAAACAACCTGGTGAGTAATTCAATGACTGAACGTGCACAGTGACCTCACAAAAAAAAGCTCTGAAAACGATGACTATTCTACACATAACTTCACATTTAATTGTGAATTTTGGACAATAAATTGTCTAAGGCACCCAATCTAAACATAATGCTTATATTAAGATACAAAAAACAGCACATTCTAAGTAAGTGTGCCACCCTCACAGCTCCCGTCATGGGAATATTTAAAAGCTTATGATCTCGAATGTGCCGCGTGAAATATTTCTGTGGACGCTATGACATGTGTGGTGAGATGTCGTCTTCTTTTTTTTTTTAATGAAAAGAATTTAGATGGTCACCTGTGCTGGCAGAGACAATAAGCTTAAACTGAGATACAGGAGTCAGCCAGACGCTTCGGACCAGCGGCCAACCTGTCGATCCCCGACATCCCAGTGACCGCTTTCTGACCACTGGCTTCTCCCGGGGGAGGGGGGAGGGGAAGCGACACCTCGCTCACTGTTGCCATGCCGACTGCTTCATCTCTACGTACCATTCCACATCACCCAGGCATTGGTAAATGTAGCTGGTCGCTGTTAGTTGGTTGCAAGGGAAAAAAGAATTCAAGTTAATACCGCGTCCTTGATTTCAGATGAACATATTTTTCCTTTTCAACCCCTTTAAATAGTTTCTGATTCAAACTGAAATCAAATTGAGACTAGACAGTAATAAGACACATTATATCCCAATTGGCATCATATATTCTCTTGAACAAGATTCAGTTTTTGAGCAGTCTGAATGTTTTTTACTTGCTCAGGTAATCAGAATATCCTGCTGTTACTACCAAATATGACTGATGAAGGAACTGAAAAGCTTTAAAATGGTTTAGAATAAAGCAAACAAAATTAAGACATCATATCAACGACAAACAGAAGTGCACAGGCTACTCACAGTTAACATGTTTTAAGTATACCGGAAGCATTTACAGTTTGAGGTGATGACGTTAAATGTTTTTCAAAGAAAAATTAATCGGTTAACGTGGGAGGCTGCTTGCACAGGTAACGAACAGAGAAAACGAGTTACGAGCCGTGCTTACCTTTTGCCCCGGAGCTGCCTTAAATGATGAAACACGTTGATGACGTCCCTTATTCGTCGAGGGGCTTCTTCGATCTTTGAAGCCAAGTTCATACAGGCCATGGCAACAATCTACAGAGAGAACAGACGACAGAAAGATGTACATGTTCTCAATAGGATAATTACAACAGGAGCTACACATATGTAAACATATACATATTATATATATACACACACATTTGGCGTTATATTACTCCAACATAATGAACTAACTAGACAACAATCCTTTCTAACACCTATTAAGCCCAAATATGGCGCGCATAGTGAGCCAGTTCACTGGTATTTGAAAACACGCCCGTTATAACTATCATATTACGATGACAACATTTAACATAATTTGGGTTAAATCTGGCTGAATGTCATTTACAGAAGCTCAAACAACATGGCTGCCACCCGCATTGGTTGTAAACACGGCTTTATTCTTTTCTCTTACCTCAAAACTGTGTTTCACGAAAGACTTCGAGTAGAAGAATCGATGAAACAGCACTTGTCCGGTCGCCATGGCCACCTGAAACATAATTACGATTAAAGAAATGATATCATAAACTGCCCTGTTTCGTTTCGAAAGCAGCGTCCGCCATTTTGTTTTTGTCTAGCCGATGGAAACTGTTGGTGAAAATACGTTAAATATCACAGATAATGACATCTAGATTAGACACACTGTATTAACTAAATCAAATGATAGTTAATTAAGGAGGACGTTTTCAGTGAAATTATTTTATTGGGTTATGGGTGCTTGTTTAGTAATGTCAAATCGAAATTGCTTCATGACAATGGTTAATATAAAGCCACCATAATTTGACAGTTTAAGTGACGTTAGTTTGACAGACCGGTTGATTACCTGCGGCAGTCGCAGCAGGATCCCGGCGGACTGGATGAGCTCGCAGCCCAGGATACGCAGGTCCGTCTCGGTGGACAGATCGAGGCCGTCCTGCATCGACGGGGTCGGGGACATACTCTCCTCTGGAATCAAAGAGTTATCGATGGTGAGGAAGACTTCAGAGTACACTTTATCCCCTATTAGTATGCCCTCGCTTGTAGCAGGCTCGTTTGCTGCGGGACCGGTGGCCATCGACGCCTCCATGATCTCTGTGAAGCTGTCGTCGGATCCTGCCGAGGCCTAGAATAAACTCGTCACCCAGAGCGGAAACCAGCACAGCTTGTGGGAGGCTCGCTGAATGGTGCGGAGATGTGTCATGTGACCTCAAATGTTTATTCAACGCCGTAACCCACCATATTAATTTAAAGTAACGTACGTTTTTGTGCCCATAAATAATTATACGTTTTAAATATATTCCTTCTGGGATTCCAAGCGCTTTCAAACAGGTAGAAATTATTAGACGGATTTATTTTCCACAGCGCCTCCTGCAGATGGAACTTGATGCAGTCCTTCACTATAAACGACGCGTGTACTTCCAGGTGTTTTTCGTTTTCTGTCAGGATTGAACGTTGCTTAAACGTTAGACTCACGAACAGCAGATTTGTACACTTCCGCTGCCTATTGTAGAGCCGAATAAAATGTGCTTTATTTCACATATAACATAAATTAATGTATAAAACTCTCCACGCAAGCAGAGCAGTTATCAACGTAATTCTGTTTCAAGGTTAGGAAGAAACTTTTCTCTAACAGTAACTATGTTGTTGAACTTACTGTTAATAATTCCTTTGTTGTGCATATTTTTTTTTATTCACAACACTTTGCCTAGATTTGAGATCTTTACTGAGATTTCTAAAATCTCTGAAAATCACATAACAAATTCCTTCAGTCTTTCTTGTCAACTGAAATGTACTGTACTGTGTACTTGTTTGTAGTTTTCCTTCCTTTTTATTATGTTACGTTTGTTTTACAATGTTGTACTGTTTCTTTTCTTTCTTTCTTTCTTAAATTTTTATTATATTTAAATTTTTTAAAATAAAATAAAAATACCATTATAGATTTGATAATGCTAAAAATTTTGTCTATGTGTAGTTATCATCGCATTTCTATCACGTTTTATGTGTACTTGGACTGAATGCAGACGGGAAGTTCCAGTGACGCTGATGTCGGGAACTGAAACCAGTGTGCAGTACATATCAGTCCGCGGGTAGGTTACAGATGTGTGTAGGCCAGTGGTTTTCAAATAAATATATTAATATGAAAAAATGTCTTAGTCATAACATAATAACATAATTTCATATAATTAAATAACAAAAAATAAATATTAAACTGTAACTATGCTCCACTATTCGAGCTCGCTGATTGATTTAAGAATAAACTTTTTATAAAATAAACCAGTAAACCAATTTATCTAAGATATTTTTGCTTTTTATGCTACAGACCAAGCGGTATCAGTGGTACCAGCCCGAGTGATTTTCTGTAAATTGCCAGTTCATTCAATAAAGACAGTTAACTAGCTTCTGAGTACTAAGTTATTAACCCAACAATAGCGGGGTCAGTTAATTGTTTTGCAGTGGGCTGTGCAAACATATGTGTTTGGTTGTGTGGGTTGGGAGTTGAAAAAGGTTGGGAACCACTGTTGTAGGCAACAGGCATATTGAAAGCCAAACTTTTTAATTAACAGGCTGAACTGATGTGACCGATCTCCTAGATATACATTTTACTGGAATTTTGTATTTTTTTGGGGGACAGTATTTACTGAAAAAGAACACGGTTACTCCCTGGAAAATAATGCAGTTATAGCAAAAAAAAAAAGGTACATTTTAAGGTACAGGTGCATCTCACTCAGTAACTTATGTTGTGGAACAGTTCATTTATTTACATATATGTGTAATACTTGTGTATGTGTTTTTTTTTTTTTTTGGCACTAAAATCTTTTTATCTGCACTGTTTGTTCATTTCACTGGTTTGCACTTTATCTGCCATGCCTTGAGCTGCTTTATTTAACTTTAGTTTTATTTTTATAAAAACATTTTACATGCCCTTATTGTATAGTTGTTGATATCTCACATTTGATATATATTTTTAGGCTCTACTGTTAGTGTTATCTGTATGCACCAAGGGTCTGCGAGAGTGATGCAATTTAAATTCTCTGTATGTATGTATGTACTGTACATGTGGAATAATTGACAATAAAGTTGACTTGACTTGAATAAATAAATTCAATGCACACAGACTGAAGTATACTATAGTTTAAGTCTTTGGTTATTTTGTGATGGTTTTGGCTTACATTTAACAAAAACCCACCAATTTACTATTTCAACGAATTAGAATATGGTGACATGCCAATCAGCTAATCAACTCAAAACACCTGCAAAGGTTTCCTGAGCCTTCAAAATGGTCTCTCAGTTTGGTTCACTAGGCTAGACAATCATGGGGAAGACTGCTGATCTGACAGTTGTCCAGAAGACAATCATTGAGACCCTTCACAAGGAGGGTAAGCCACAAACATCCATTGCCAAAGAAGCTGGCTGTTCACAAAGTGCTGTATCCAAGCATGTTAACAGAAAGTTGAGTGGAAGGAAAGATTGTGGAAGAAAAAGATGCACAAACAACCAAGAGAACCACAGCCTTATGAGAATTGTCAAGCAAAATCAATTCAAGTATTTGAGTGAACTTCACAAGGAATGGACTGAGGCTGGGGTCAAGGTAGTGTCAAAGAATTTGGCTACAGTTGTTGTATTCCTCTTGTTAAGTCACTCCTGAACCACAGACAATGTCAGAGGCGTCTTACCTGGGCTAAGGAGAAGAAGAACTGGACTGCTGCCCACTGGTCCAAAGTCCTCTTTACAGATAAGAGCAAGTTTGTATTTCATTTGGAAACCAAGGTCCTAGAGTCTGGAGGAAGGGTGGAGAAGCTCATAGCAAGCTCATAAGTTGCTTGAAGTACAGTGTTAAATTTCCACAGTCTGTGATGATTTGGGGTGCAATGCCATCTGCTGGTGTTGAACCATTGTGTTTTTTTTAAACCAAAGTCACTGCACCTGTTTACCAATAAACTTTGGAGCACTTCATGCTTCCTTCTGCTGACCAGCTTTTTGGAGATGCTTATTTCATTTTATAGCAGGTTTTGGCACCTGCTCACACTGCCAAAAGCACCAAAAGTTGGTTAAATGACCATGGTGTTGGTGTGCTTGACTGGCCAGCAAACTCACCAGACCTGAACTCCATAGAGAATCTATGGGCTGTTGTCAAGAGGAAAATGAGAAACAAGAGCCAAAATAATGCAGATGAGTTGAAGGCCTCTTTGAGAGAAACCTGGGCTTTCATACCTCCTCAGCAGTGCCACAAAATGATTATCTCCATGCCATGCTGAATTGAGGCAGTGATTAAAGCAAAAGGAGCCTCTAACAACTATTGAAAAAAAAAAAAAAAAATTGTTTATTTTGTTTATTTTGTTGAGATAGTGAATTGGTGGGTTTTTGTTAAATGTGAGCCAAAATCATCACAATTAAAAGAACCAAAGACTTAGACTACTTCAGTCTGTGTGCATTGAATTTATTTAATACACAAGTTTCACAATTTGAGTTGAATTACTGAAATAAATGGACCTGTACACTACATTTTAAGTACATTTTACTCCATAATATCTACCCAACTAACTCCCAAATTGCTCCTTTTGCTGACGTTTCCAATTTTATGTTCTATAAAACTGAGAAAGTAACTTTACTTAATGAATTTTTATCATAGCAATCAGATACATTCACTTTGGGAGAATATAAGATGTTATTTATCTCCTTTATAAAATGTGATTTAAACTTTGTAAGTATCCCGTCCCCTTTGCATTTTGATGCATAGCAGTTTCTTCTATGCAATTAAACTGATTTCAGCATTATACATTATGCAATTCTAATGCGTGCTTTAATCTGTTTTGTTACAAATTGTCACCCCAGTTTATGAACGATTAAGATGATTTTATTTCCATAAAGACCTTTAAAATATAATACACGTTATGACAACAAATTATAGGCACTACAGTTATTACTGGAGGATTTATCCACCACCGTCAAAAACAGAAACAAACAAATATAAAATTAATAATTTGTTCCATGTCCCATGATTTCTAGTAATGGCCCTATAGAAAAAATTGTGGTATATTTTGACAGAAATGATGGTTACTATGGGAATGTTTTGTAGGGTAAGAGAGGAAACAAACAGTAGTTCCACTTTCAGTCACATTTTTGCAAAATTTCACAGGCAAAAAAAAAGGTCAGTTGTCAATGGTGTAGCGATGTATGAACCAAGCTTTACACAAAATATAAGTATTCTTGGAATACCACTTGTCCTATTAAATCAGTGGACTCGAACTGTTGGAGAAGGCCTGTTCACACCAAGATGGTAACAATAAATATAAATATAACAACAACTTGAGCCCTTTAAAGTCAAGTGGATTTTGATTGGCTGTCAATGTTTTAATCATTCATCAGCTGGAAAGAAAGTCCTTTTGAAAGTAATCCCATGGATATTATACCTCTATGTCATTATAGTTGGAATTAGAATGATTAATAATACTTTATAGTTATAGTTATCATTGTAGTTTTAATTCTAAATGCGTACAGGCCTTAATTCACTGTTATTTCTTCTCTCGGTCCTGTGCTTGATCTCTCATCCTGACCGCCTGGTGTTGCTGAAGGAGCTGGACTATGCCTAGCTGACTGTGTGCCCTTGCAACATCCTCTGCTGTCTCTCTCCAGCTGCTCCTTATAGCGGGATCAGCACCTTTGTCTAGCAGGACCTTCAGAACCTGTGGATTGAATCACAAGGGAGAAAGGAATAACACAGGTGAACTGGTAAAAATTAATTTCCTGCATTTCCCCGTATGAAAGCAAAATCACAGATGAGATCAGAGATCTCAGTTTTTTAAGTAATAATTCATAACTTTAAATCAAGTGTATTTTTGATCAAATAAATGCAGCCTTGGTGAGTATACCAGGCTTCTGTCAAATCGTAATTATTCCAAACTTTTGATGTATGAACTCATGGAGGACAGAATCAGCACACCTTGCAGTGACCCCTCTCAGAGGCCAAGTGCATAGGTGTCTGTCCAAGCCTCTCCACGGCATTCACATCTGCACCATAGTGCAGCAACAGTTTGGCAGCCTCAACGTTGTCCCTGAGTGTTGAGTAGTGCAGTGGTGTCATTTTGAGGTTGTCCCTGTCCTCAAGTCCTGCTCCATTCAGAATCAACAAGTGCACTACAGCCCTGGAGCCACTGCGGGCAGCCAGATGCAGCGGAGATGCCACATCTCCATCCCTGACATCAACCTTGGCCCCTCCTGCTAACAGCAGCTGGAGGATCTATGGGGAAAGAGAAGATACGTTTAGACCGATGAGGGAGGATGGAACATAGAGAGTAAAAGAAAGATCAAATGGTGCTAAGGAGACAGGAACAGTATCACTGCCCTTCACCCACACAAATGCCATCTGTTTCACAGCGTGCAGTTGGCATAACGGACAGATCACAGCCAAGAGGGCAGCAAGACCTTGAATCCACAGTACTGGCAAATTCAAGCTATGCTGCGGTGATAGGGTTGATTGGAAACAAATGCAATGAGGTGTTTATAGGACACTTCATCAATTTTTTTAGAAAGAGAACATTTATCAGAGACTGAGTGATTAGTACTGGATATAATAGGATAGGATAACATTAATTATATCTCTATTGTTTTAAAGCATCTAAAATGTTACACTGCCAGATTTATGTATCATTGTACAATGTGTCACCAAGCTGCATTTAATACAGCGTCTCACTAGCCAATATTCCATCCACAAACTTAATTACACAGTCTCTGGAGCTTTTAAAGGTTTTTCCTGAGAACAGTTGGTAGATGTGATGTCTTGCCCATAGTGGTATTTTCAGTGACAGTGTCTGTAAATATTTTAAATAAAATTAACAAACTTTAGTAATATTTAATTGAAAAAGTAGCTCATAATTAAGGTGGCACCACCCATAATTTGTTCACTGACCACACTGGAAAAAAATATACTTTGGACCAACTTAAAAATACTCAAATTTGTTATGGCCAAATTGATTCGTTTTTCTCAAATTATATGTATGGTTTGGTTCAAACCTTAAATTTAGATTTCATATAAATGAAAAACATTTACTTTAAAAAAGACAAAACATTCATACAAAGGTAAAAGATTATTGAATAAGAACACCATATACAGTAAACCTAATAGATTTTCTTTAGACACAAGCCAAAATGTTTCTAAATGTAGGTCAATATAATATTTTTGAGATATTATTTTACAAAATAATTTCAACATATATAAAAGCTATTAAATAAAGAAGATTTGAATATTTTATTTATTTTTTTTTAAAGGGAAGGATTATTCGCAAATAGAGCAGAACAGGTTTGAACCAGAAACCAATATAAAAAATGTTTTCAGTGCATCTGAAAGCATTTCTGAAAGCCTAAAGTTGCATTGCGACTTCGTAAACCTCTCTAAACAACGTTTAATAAGTATCAGGTTGATATTATTAGCCATTCTTAGAATAAACTAGTAGTAGGACCTGTCAGGTTAATGAAATCAAATCTTTGAAAGATAGTAACCGTAAAAGATTCTAACTGTATATTTTTCTACAATAGTTTATTGCAGTAGTATGTTACTTTTTATAATATTAATGCTCCAAACCAAACAAACTATGGATGGTTGCTTTACATGTTGGTATTTTAAAAGCGCATAGTCAATCACCTTCTTGTCTCCAGAGCAGGCACAAAGGTGCATGGCTGTGTGGCCGTTAGGACCCCTCATATTGGCATCTGCACCTCGGTGGAGCAGTAGCCTCACCCCTGCCTCATTCCCCACCAACACCGCCAGCTGTAGAGGGCTCATGCCCACACCTTTTCCTCCCTCTACGTCTGCCCCATTATCTAGCAGGAGCTCTGCCACATCCCCCCAGCCTCCAAAAATTGCCCAGTGCAGAGGCGTCCACTTATGAAAGTCCTCGGGGTCCGGTGAGGCCAAGTGCTGCAGCAGAACCCGAGCTGTTCCCAGGTGTCCGCTGGCTGCAGCCAGGTGAAGGGGCGTCTGGCCGGAGCAGGACCTCGCTGAATGAGACGCCCCCTTCTGGAGGAGAAGGTCTGTGGTCTCTGGGTTTCCTCCACTGCAGGAGCGGTGCAGGGGAGTGCAGTTGAAGAAGTCCTGGCTATTTACCTCCACCTGGCCGGTTTGCAACAGGAACTTGATCAGCATGAGATGACCCTTAAAAGAGGCGTGGTGGACAGCTGTCCAACCATACGGGTCCCTGGAAGTACAACATGGCCCAGTCAGCGAAAAATATATATCTATTTCGGGAACAGCGCAACAAGCTTTTTCATGTTATTAGAGATTACTAATTTTAGACTGGTATCTTTCATTACTAATATGTGTGACACTAATGTAATAATACTTTATTTCAAAGGGAAATATTAATGGAAAGTTTGACATAACCAACATTAATGCAAAAATAAAAGTGATAAGAAAAGTGATGTGTAATTTGTTTCATATTAAAATCCAAATATTTTCTACTAATTCATAGGTGACCCAAATATTAAATTTCTGTCATCATTCACTCATGCCATTTCACACCCATAAAACTTTAGTTAATCTTCTAACTAATTATTAAGATTGAAAAGATTGAAAGTCCATTTAAACAAAATGATCCAAAAAGTTAATGGAGTCATCGTAATTTTTTTTTTTTTTTTTCAAATTTAATTGGAAATGCTTGTTTTAAGTATTAGTGTTTAAATGCAGGAAGTCATAAATGAGTTACACACACACACATATATATTAAAATGAGTGGGACAAATAAATGGAAAAAATACGGCTGCTGAAAAACTGTATATGCATATTTCCACTCTATATGAGAGCAAAAACTTAAACTTGAAAATTGTTCATTACACACAATGTAAGCTACACAATCAGATAATTCTATGTGCAATATGGCTCCTTTAACAGGTTAAACTTGTAGTTCATCTGAAGAAATAGCATCATACATCATACATGTTTTGAACGACATGAAACTAATGGTCAGTTTTTTTGAATGAACTGTTGCTTTAACAATATAGATCACTAACTGGCAGTTAGCAGGCACGCCACATTCCAGCATGGTCTTGACTTGGTCCAGACATCCCTCCCAAGCAGCATGATGCAGTCTGCGCTCATCCAGGAGAGAGTGTCTGGGTTTGGGTCGACGATGGATCCTCCACTGTCTGGTCCCTGCAGCCGTCCGGACCTTCCTCTCCACAGACCCCAGAGACACAGAGTCATGGAGCTCCAACCACCTCCAGTGCACCTCTGGGCCTGCATGGGCCATGGCAGGAGAGCAGTCTGTGGAAGCAAAGGTCATGGCATAAAAAAAGTGAGCTTTATAAAGTACTCCTTGCGTTTTCATTGCTCTTTAGTAAAGATAATGCTGCACTAAAAGGGTATATAGACAGTTGTACAAGTGCGTTTCTGGGTAACTATACACTAATTCCACCAGGGGGTGGTAAAAGTTTAAAGCAGTTAAAGATTCTAAGCCAGTTTGGTTACATCACTAAATTGGACTGTCACTGACCTATATTTAAAGCGTGATACATTTTTAGTATGCGTAAATCACTGGAGTGGTCGCATAACCTGTGAAGTCATTGTCTCAATGTCTCCAAAATTTCTACATCGATCTTAATTCTGCTGTAATTCCATCTAGAGATGCAGTTGTCATGGTAACAGTGGCTGCAATTACTATTTTAGTGGTTTTCATTAACTTTACTGGCAGTCTGTCATATAGAGGAGAAACAACACATGGAGAACATTTTAGTGATATTATTAGAATTTCATTGTATGTCTATAGTTTTTCCCCCCAACCATTTAATAGTTCACCATGGCAAAAATTCCCAATCTGTCCACAACAAGCCACACAATCTATATAACTTTATATCATTTATATAATATAACTTGTGTCTGTAACACAAAGCTTTTAAAAATTGTATGAGTGATAGTTTTAGTAATGCATGCCTTAAGTCTGTTTTAAATAAAACAATTTTTTTTTTTTTAGTTCACCCAAAAATGTAAATTCTGTCATCCTTTATTCACTATAATTTCATTCCAAACCTGTATGGCTTTCTTTCATGTGTTGGTTTTTTGAAGAATGTGACCACCGACATCCATTGTATGGGCCTAAAAAGACATTTCCTCGGAATCTTCTTTTATGTTCCACAGAAGAAAGTAAGTCATGTAGATCTGGACACCAGACTGAGTGAATGATGATATCATTTACATTTTTGGGTGAACTTTTGTGCAGTGTGTGCACTCATACTGACAGCGAAAAGAGATTACAGTTTAAGTGTTTTGCTTAGTGTGAATGCGTGTCCCGTATCAAGCTTTGAGCCACAGGAGATCTGGAGGCGTGTACAGCCTGTCATGTCGTGGGAGTTCGGGATTATGTGGGCGGACAACTGGCTCCTGCCCTTGCCAAGTATCTAGGCAAAATATATATATAAAAAAACATGCAAATGTACAAATACACTTCTGCTGAGGAAGATTAATAATTAGACCAAGTAAAATGATGCTTTTTTTTGCATTTACAGAGAAATTATTTGAATCATATTTCTTATTAGAGACTATTAAACTCCTATTTTAAATGGTACCCCCGAACAACGATCAGTTCATAGGATAACTTGCATCATTTCTTGTGTATTCAAATTAGCAGTCACATAAATACACATTACCAGAGATTTGCTTTTCAATTTGCCGATCCATCCAACCGAGTTGACTGGAAACGAGACAGAAGTTACCTGTGAGTGCCAGTTACTCCATGATGTCTTGCTTCTTCTCTTCAGTGTGCTGATGAACAGATTTCTCAGGGTGACATAACATGTAAGTCCGGTCTTTCCACCCCCTCTGATATCGGTTAAGTGTTTTATGTTCATCTGAGGTTGCTATGGTGAGAATAGGCTTTTAGAGCACTGTTATTGTATGATGGCACAGATGAGAGAGAGAGAGAGAGAGAGAGAGGTTGGAGCTACGCATGCCTGATGGTTGCTTTGGCATCATTATACACACACTGCATGCAACTGTCTCTTTTACTGTATTCTGTACACTTCGAATTACCATTGTTTTTTTAAATGTGCTATAAATCTGTCCTGTAAAATTATTATCATGGTCGTTTTACTTATTGTGAGATGTTAGAAATGAGTATACTAAACCATTAGGTTAACATCTTGGATGCACCATGAAGAAATGACTTGAGAAATGCCTTTTATTTTTATCTATAACTGTAATAAAATTTTAATTTAAGGAAGCAGAATTTAAATGGAATTAAATTGATATAGCTGCTGTACATGTAGGATTTTGGTGGCAAAATGAAATGGGTCTGAAATGTTGTGACAGACTTGGCCATCATAACACATCCATTCTAAATATCATGGAATGCATTTGTGTATTTTTGCATAACTAATTATGCTCTTTTTTTTTCAGTGAGTCAAGTTTCACAACATGTTGAACTAATGAAATTCCTTTGCTGCCTGAAAGTGTTAAATTTCACAGAATTATAATTCTGTAAGTTCCTGTTGTTTGTGGGCTGTTCAATTTAATTTCACATTCATGAATCAAGACAGTCCCTTTCTACTCAGTTTTTCTTGATTTGATAAAATGACATGAATCACAAACATAATGTCTAATAGACTTTGTATTGATTTTATTATTATTTTTAGAATTCATTCCTTGTTCGTTCATCTATAATACTAAAATTAAGTGTGAAATAAAAGCATATGTAGCCTACTGTAAGCAGCAATGATTAATGATAGATCTTTATATGTATTTTTGAAAGAGACTGGTTTAAAAAAATTGTTCACAGTGATCTGTTTATATATAGGCTAATGTTTAATATAACATTTGCATACTAAAATGTAAACAATATATTTAATGCTGAAATTCTGCTTCAAACTGTCACAGATATTTCTCCTGAAATTCCTTGTGAGAAATAAAAAGAAACAAAGCTAATGTTGCTAATGCTAATGTCAGCTCATGTGGCTTTTGAAGAGTTTGATTAAATGTTTGAGTTCATATACTGAGATGTTTGAATTTTGATGGCAGACATTAGTATTTAAACAGTTCTGAGCACAGTTTGAGATGTGAGATTAACTTATTATTTCATAAATGCATTTGAAGTTGGTGAACAACAGCAGATCATAGATAGTCTGGTTAAAGTTTCTGTCATGAAATCACATGGTCTTGTCATGCTCAGTTTGTAAAGGACCATTTACAAACCATTTCTTGACTTAAGACATGAAAATGACATCGTCTTTCCTGCATTTTATTTGCGCTTTGAGAATTGAATCAAATGCTGTGCTAAGGGGTGTTTTTTTTTGGGGGGGGGGGGGGGCATCGTGGGAGTCACTTCGAGAGTCACTTCAATCAAATCAGGCAAAAAACTGTAATCTAAAACTGATAAAACAGCTGAATAAGGGAAAAACAACACATTAACAACACGAAACTGCATAAACTAGATACTGTATGCAGCATGAGAACACATATTAACCCCCATGGTTATAAGCAAGTGCAATATTTGTTTTATGCACTACATCACTGCAAGTGTGTAAAAGGTTAGTCTTCGAGAGTCACTTCAATCGTTTGTTTGATTTCCCTGCAGGTTTCTGTCATTGACCTTCCTCAAAGTACATGCACTGACCCACAAGAGGGCACTGTCTGTCTAGCAAAGATTTATTATTACACTGAACCATTAGAGGTGCTGTTTTAAACGTTCATTAGCTTGTTCGTTAAGGAGTCAGTCTTAAATTAGAAATATTAGTACCTACATCAGTGATCTGAGACCAGTGTGACCAAATGTTGTGATGTCATGTCGTCTATGGTCACAGCTCCAACCAACCACTCACCTGTCAAAATCAGATTATTTCATTTTCAACCTATGAGACGACATTTCTGTGTATTACGTACTGCTTGTTTTAGCAAATATTTGAGGAAAAATTGTTTGAGCATTTAAAGGCATAGTTCACAAAGATTAAACGGTAACACTTAACACGAAGCCTTAAAGGAACACTCCACTTTTTTCAAAATTGGCTCATTTTCCTTCTCCCCTAGAGTTAAATAGTTGAGTTTTGGAATCCATTCGATCGATCTCCGGGTCTGGTGGTAGCACTTTTAGCTTAGCTTAGCATACATCATTGAATCTGATTAGAACGTTAGCATCTTACTCAAAAATGACCAAAGAGTTTCTATATTTTTCGTATCGCTCATTGTCAGGTGACGTCACACTCATGGAACACGAAATGCATTATGGGTATAGCCACCATTTGTAAGGTATCAATGCTAGTGTGTTCAATTGGGAGGATTGTGTTGGTCTTAAATGTGGTAAAATGGTACGTTCTTGTTGTGTGATAGGCTGCATATCTAGTCTCATGACAGAACGGGTCACGAAGCTCAGATGCTGAAATTAATGCAAGCGTCATGCGCTTCAGTCTATGTAGTAAACAAACCTGCACGTCTCTGCCATTCATTCATACAGAGATGCGCAGAACACGGATTCATATTTCAAACAACTTTTGCGGCTTAACATTTACAGATACTGGTCCATATGGAGATTTGATTTGATTAATTTATGCTAACTTTGAAAAATTCCATGACTGTCTATATTAAAATGTAAGTTTCATTTTCATGACTGGATTTTGAGATTCCGTTCAGCTTCGCGGGAATCATAGCGCTGAACCGGGTTTGAACGGGACCTCGGTACTACCGGTACTTAAAGAAACCTGGTACCGTCACATTTAAATTTTTTTAGTACCGACTTGGTACCGAAGTACCGGGTCTTTTGACAACACTATACCATAAACAAGATAATTTACAATGTCTAAGTATGAGGATGAAGGTAGCAATGCGGGGTCAGCACTCCAACTTAATGCAGTCAGCTCATATGGATCTATGTTATGAATGGATGACAATTTCTCCATATAACGGTCCCTGGCATCTTTATTGAATTTATCTCGGTACAGCCTTTTCTCAATCTTCTTTTGCTTCTCCAGGTTTGCGAGTTACATTTACTTATTATCTAGATAGTTATCTAAGTAGTTATATTAGTTATTTATTCTATTATTTACTTCTATTCTTGTAATCGTGGTTGTTTCAGTCAATAGCGATACCTCAAAAATGGCGCCGCGGTGACGTCACACACAACAAAAAGCAATTGAAAATTTGACTATTCTGTAGTTACATCGTGTACTAAGACCGTTGGAAAATAAAATGTTTATAGGCCGATATGGCTAGGAACTATACTCTCATTCTGGCGTAATAATCAAGGAACTTTGCTGCCGCACCATGTTTGCAGCAAGTGCAGTGATATTACGCAGTGCCTGAAAATAGTCAAAATATTTTCAGGTGAAACTCTCTGTAATTTCTGAGTGAGATGCTAACAATTCAATGATCTATTCTAAGCTAATCTAAAAGTGCTACCGCCAGACCCAGAGATCGGCTGAATGGATTCGAAAACGGTATAACTAAAGGGGAGCTGGAAAATTAGCCTATTTTCAAAAACAGTGAAGTGTTTCTTTAAAACGTATTTTAAATGCATTATTTTATAACATCATGAGATCTAATGAATAAATATAACCACAGTTATAATACATTATAATTCTATTATATTAATTGTAACACCTTTAAAAAGTATAACGACAAGCAATCCATTTTTAGATGCCACAAGGAATCTTCAAATATTATAATCTGTTTTATCTTTGGTTATCTTTGAAGTTCAAAGGAAGTGTGAATGAAAGAAAAAATGTACATGACAATGTTATTAGGCAAAAAACTGTAATCTAAAACTGATAAAACAGCTGAATAAGGGAAAAACAACACATTTTAACAACGAAACTGCATAAACTAGATACTGTATGCAGCATGAGAACACATATTAACCCCCATGGTTATAAGCAAGTGCAATATTTGTTTTATGCATTACATCACTGCAAGTGTGTAAAAGGTTAGTCTATGCGATGGATACAACCTCAATATTCCCCATTCAGCAATCATGACATCCATATGAAGCAGATACAAATCGTCCAAGTCATTGAACAAGTCAAAGCCTTGCGGTTTCATATGTGTGGACATACCATAATCCATGTTAGAATGATTCATAAACCACCCTCTGAAACTGACCAGCCTGCTGCAGGGGTTCTGCTTCTAAAATCTGGCAAAGCTTTCACAGAACGTCACGTTCATGTCATTTAACCTCTCCACTGACACAGCAATTTCTGTTAAGAGCTCTAACAGATGGATAGAGTCACTGGCTGCATGATAATTCAAACATCATATTCTAAAAGTACGGCGCATGCAGGTTACTGAATGGACATGTACAGTGTAGGTGTAGAGAACATGTAGTTTGAGAATGTGCCTCTTTCAGAAATCAAATGACGAATGTGCCTTCATGATGTTGTTTACGATACTATTGAGCAGTGTGGGAATTACACAATCGCTTTCAAGGGGGTCGACTTTAAAAATGAAGGGCACACTCCACAGTCCAAACAAAACCATAAAGTCATAAATGACAGCATTAACAACACAATCTCATGGAAAACTATTTAAGTTTTGGCAAAGTGTACATTTTTATACAGTCAGCTAATTCCCCAGTGACAGTTATGTTTAGGAGTTGACCTTAAAGGGTTACTCCACCCCAAAATTAACATTTTGTCATTAATCACCTACCCCCATCCAAACCCGTAAAAGCTGTGTTCAGTTCATATAACCCAGATTGCACATCTGATGGTAGATGGAGTATTCTGAGGATGACTTTTCATACCTTTTCTGGACCTTGACACTGTTATGTACTTGGCAGTCTATGGGACAGTCTCAAGCCTCCAGGTTTTCATCTTGAATATCTTAAATTGTGTTCTGAAGATGAACAGAGCTTTTATGGGTTTAGAACGACATGGGGTAAGTGATTATTGACAAAAATTTCATTCTAGGGTGGAGTATCGCTTTAATATTTTATTTTTAGGTTGGTAATAATGTTTTGTCCATGTTGCTCTGGTGACCTCCTCAAATGAACATGAACATGAGTAAAAAATAAGAAAAGTACAAAAAGTTTTTATCTCACAATTCAGACTTTCTCCCTTGCAATTCTGAGTTATGTCTTACATTTTTTTTTAATTAGAAATTTTATGAAATAGTTTGATGATAAACTTGCAGTTATAAAAACTAAATTATAAACTGTGAAATATAAACTCTTACTCCAGAGAAAAAAAGGTCAGCATTGTGTGATAAAAAATTGCAATTGCCCCTTTTACTTTATATATAAAAAAAATAATAATAAAAAATTAAAAAGAATTGCGAGATGTAAACTCTGAATTTTGAGAAAAAAAAAAAAACAAGTCAGAATTGCCTGAACTGTCTGGAAATAAAAGTCTGAACTGTGAAATATATATTTTCAATCGTAAGAGAAATTGTGTGTTTTAAAAAAAATGCAATAAAAAAAAAAGAGAATTGCAAAGACAAAAAACAGAGTTGCATGATATAAACTCAGAATTCAAAATTGTGAGATGTAAACTTGTGTAAAACTCTGAACCGTGATATCTTGCCATTCTGACTTTTTTACTCAGAATTACGAATGTATATCCTGTAAATCTGTGTTTATATCGCATAGGCAAGAATGATTTTAGCAATCTGATTAATCTCACATTACACAAGGGCAAGTTGTTGTATGATAGGAGTTTGGAGTTTTTAGGATTGTGCTCTGCCTGTACTTAATGCTCATATATCACATTCCTGCTTGTACTTTACAGAATTAAAGTGGTATGTGTCGGTTATGTTTGTTATTTACTTGAAATGTTACATTCAAGTCACAAATAAGCCTCTCTGGAGCCAGGAGTCCAATCCGGTAGAGTCAACACTCTATACAAAAAAAAAAGCGTTTTAAAGCAAGATCTGAGGTAATTAAGTCACATGCGGGACCCCATCGGGCCTCTAAGCAAATCACAGCCAGAGGACCCAATTAAAAACACATGTTGCCGACTCATGCTGTTTCTTCATCTCTTCACTTTTGTCCCACTCAGTGATTTCTACATGTATTTCATTAGATTCTAATGCCATTTCCAAATCTTTTATATGTTATTATTAAGTGTTTGGTTTCTCTATTCTTCCCCATCAGTCTTCAGGGATCCTCTGAACAAGTCTTTTCTGGAATTTAATGAAGAGAGTGTGCGTAATTGACTAAAAACCAATGAAGAAGCATCATCCATGGAGAAAAGATTTTCTGCAAGTGACTGAGTTCGATTCACTGTGGTTTTAAAGAGATGAATCCAAGACGTGTCTTGGCACCACAGATGTCCAAAAACAACCCCTCACAGAGTGGGATATGTGTCTCTAAGGGAGAGGAAACATCTGAAATTCAATTGCACATTGTTATTAATACTTTGAAGTGCACAAAAAGTGACAAAAAACATCTTAAAAGAAGAGGATCATATTTAAGACATTGCTTTTATTTAGATGCATATTACAGCGTACCTTGTGGCAATGCTGATTTTGCAACATGTTTGGATTATGAATTTTTGTGAAACTTTTTGCAATGTTTCTGCTTTTTTCATCAATTAAATAAAAAAAATGATGACTGAAAGTCACTCAAATTAGTTTTTTTTACAGTAACATACTCTTATTTAAGAAGTACTGGAGATAGACTCAAGTTGGTAATGCCAACACAGACCCGAAAACATCTACCCTAACTATTATAGACTGATCTTCCAGTATGTAAACGATCTTTCTCAACCTCCTGCTGTCATTTTCTTTGGAAGTTTATTTATTTAACTTTGCTTGAGCTTTCTTTTGGCCTCAAGACCATATTTTCAGAGGAGATGGTAACCATAACCCTTTGACATCCAGTCAGCACTGTGAATACACTGTGCCCAGACGCCCAATGATCACTGATCTTTCCTCCACATTTGGCTCATCTCTTATTCATATTAATACATTTCTTATAGATATATGACATTAGCTATAACATGCAGTCATAGGAACACAGATCTCTAGAGTTCATACATCATGCATAGTCCAGTTTCCAAAAGAATCCAGACATTGATATACAACTTTAGCTAACGGTTCTGGACTTTGAATATAGGCTGCTTGCCATATGTAATCTATAGCTCTGCTCCAAAACTGACCCCACTATGTCTTCTGCCTAGAGAGGAAACTACCTTCATCCTAACCGTCATTAACCTTAAAGATTTAGAAGTTTTCCAAAACACTAATATGCATAAAATACTGTACATACAACAGACATAAATAATACATTTCTATGGCCTTTTCTGTTAAGGATACCTGTAAAGCTGCCTTTAAAACAGCTAAAATGTGTGTGTGTGAGAGAGAGAGACTGAAATGACACACCTCAAATGCTATTTCAGGAATACTCTTCACAAGAATTTAAAGTGAGATGCAGTTTAACAGCTTATCACTCTAAAGTTTACTCAGATTTTAAATATTCATCTAAAATCTATTATACATTTTAGTCACATTAACATCTGCACCAACTGTCACACTGCGTGCTTGTTCCAAACTGGAGTTTATTTGATCTAAAAATGGCATGGTTCGTCACTCACAATCAACATCAACTTCAAGATGCCACAACATTGCACAGCCTCTGGTTGTAAAATCCACCGAAAATTCAATTCCTGAAGAAATTGGATAAACTCTCAATTAGGGATTGTGTTGGTTTGTGTTTTTAATATGTATTAACTCAACAGTCTTGAACTTTTGTACCTTCCATGTTAGCTAACGGCTTCGTGTTGTTGTATTGTGTACCACAGATATAGATATTCACATATGTGTAAAACTAGGGTTGCAGACGTACAGTCAGCTTGCTCTTGAGTATTCACAGGCCTGCTGTGATCATTCCAATATGGCAGAAGCCCTATGTATAGCGGCCCATAGAAACAGCCGCTAATAGGGCATCTATGACCTAACAGTCTGCTAATACTCTGAGTTGGTTGACATGCTTTGGCAAAGTTACTTATAGTAAGTAGAATGTCTAAAGTGGACTATTGAAATGAAGCTATAGTTTACATTTAACCAATATCATGACATGTTGTCAGTTTCACTGCTCCAAAATTATGTTCGTTCAGTTCAAAAGTAACAATGAGTTTATTTATATGTAATTAGTATGTGCTGGCATCTATACTACAGTCTCTTCACCTAGAGCTGAAACATTTTGATCATAGGTCCTTTTATCCCAAAGGAGAATTACTTTTCATAACTCATTGGGTAATATTGATCTATGCACCAATGGGATGAAAAATTCCTGTTCCTCATCACTGTACATTAAACCTCAAATACATTCTGATTGTCTGTGACTGTGTCCCGTTGCACAGCTGTTTTGTATTCAGTGAGGACAGATAAACTGGTTGACTCTGGAATCTTGCCACGTCACGCTTGGTCATGATCATGTCAGTAGGGTCTCTATGCTGACTGGGTGAGGCCAAACAATATGCCAAGATAACTCAAGGAGAAGATTCCAGACAGAACACTGTTCTCCCAAAGGACTTGTTCATGTTATCCCAGCTCATTTAAATGGCATAATTTACTAGCACACATACTTGTGTTTGTAATGTGTATTTGGTACACATAGTGGTTGTATTTGTTTTGGAGCCAGTTCAGTGTGTCTTCAGTCTGTTGGGTGGGATTGAACATGGATATGTTTTGGGAAAGGTGCTGTGTCTACTCAAGGGTGCTGAAGCACCATCATATCATTTTTAAGGGCTATCACGCTGTGTTCAGCCATATAGCAGCAATCTCAGGTTTAACCCATGTGTGCACTCTGTCTGATTTGTGAACAACATGAAAAACTATTTTAAAGTAAGGAGGAAAATTGGTTTTTAAAATCAAATTCCTAATTCCTTCCTGAACCTAATACCAATGTTTTAAAGTGTAACTCATCCAAAAGTTTTAGCCTACACCCAACAAACATGGACAGACCTTCAGCCTGGTTTGACTTGATTTTTTTCCAATTGGCACATGCATCTTACGTGGCAATCAAGGAATACATTTTTATTGGTTCATTCATTCCCTGGGTGTACAACAATTCACAATAAAGCCCTATATACATGCATCATTCATTCATTCATTCATTCATTCATTCAACAGAAAAAAGATACTCATACAGGTTTGTTGGTGAGTAAATGATGACAGAATTTCATTTTTGGGTGAACTATCTCTTTAATTGACTCAGTAACATCAATAATTCATTTACACCTTTAAGCGTTTGAGATGCAATGTAAGTAATGGAAATAAATGCTGCCATAATAATTCTAATTATTTATTTATGGAAACAAAAACATCAGATTGCATGTTATCAAACTCAAAAAAAAAAAAATCAGGAAAATATATATTCATTCCTTCATTAGTCCGTGATGGGTAGTAGATTAAGGTCCCGTCCACACGGAGACTTGTTTCTGTGAATACGCACAAATTTTTTATCGGATAGGCGTTTCGTCCACACGCATCGTGAATCCGCTATTTTTTGAAACCGGGTCCCAAAGTGGATAAATTTGAAAACGCTGTCTTTGCGTTTTCGTCTGGACGGCTAATCCGTATAGAGCTCGGGCGTAGACGTCATGGAATGGTGCATTGTGGGTAACGGCGGCCATTTTAGAGGCATCGCAAAGCAGGTTTGTAATAAGATAATAGCCAGTCTCCAGAAAAAGTTATAGAACGTGACAAAAAAAGTTGCCTATACCTATACGGACAAACTTAATAATGAAGCCAAACAACGCTACTTAAAAAAAAGAGGTTGTAGGCGGAATCGATCCCTATGAACACATGAAAGTTTACCAAGCCTCAGTTTCCCTGATAATTTCTCCTACCGGGTCTGTGGAGTGAGCGCTTACACCTCCGATCAATTTAAAAATGTCACTTTCACTTTTTAAAAAGTCACTGGAGGCTCACCTGCAGATCACAAATGGATCTGCAAATTAAACGTGGAGAAAACAATCTTTCTCACTAAGGAAATGTTAACATTAACCAAGCATCAGTGGTGACACATACACACACACTTATCAGATTCTGCGAGCTATGAAGCTTGTCTATGCGGGTTTGTTACACTTCAGGAGTAATTACTCACCTATCATACTTGCAAAAATCCACTGTTTTCCTCCGGTAGTTCTGTAATCCGGTATAATATTGACGAACATTCACCTCAGACACAACCCACCATTCACCAAAACAAGACGCTTAACTTCCTATTTTGAAGTTCGTTCCAGTTTTTTTATTTATTTTTTTAAACAAGTTGTTCAAATTTGTTAAATACAGTCAGCACAAAAATATCAAAAAGCAAATTAAGTTCAGGATTGGGTCAAAAGAAAATGTTTAAACAAAAAATACAGACACTAAACTGACTCCCTTACTGGCCAAAAACTAGAGAAAACGTAATGTGTTTGTGTCTGAGTTTGTGTGTGTGTATTGCCGCGTTTCCACCGAAATTACCCGGAACATTTGTACCAGGAACTTTTTTTCCCAGGAACTTTTTTCCCCCCAGACCTGTTGCTTTCTGCGTTTCCACCGCGGTGTAAAGTACCGGGTAGATTAGGCAAATAGACTGGTGACGTAGGTCTGCGCGCGTTTCTCGATACAAAGTACCGCTGATAAAAAAAATAAAAAAAAAGTACGCTGATTTTGGACGTGCATCCTCGGTAGTTGGTTCAGACTTTGTGCATTCGTCTCGGGAGTGTGATGTCCGCGACGACGCAAGTCCGGTAAATCTATAAACAGCAGCGTACTTGATAACTTCAGTCTGCTCGTCCTGGCTACTGCAATTTTCCTTACTGTATATTTACAATAAAACGAAATAGGATATCAAATACCACTGCCTCCTTTCGTTTTCATTTAAGCATAATAACAACTGCAGAAATGTACTTAGTTCAGGGAAATGTGTATATGCAGCCATTACAATGAAACGAAATGTTATATAAATTTGCCTTTTTTATTTTCATTTTAACATATAGATAAATTGAATACAGACCAAAGAAAACCTGTTAGATTTACCCCGCAGCTGAATTATATGTTATGTTTAACCACTAAAGACACATCAGAGCCAGCGGCACATATCAGAAGGTCTATCCCAGGAGAGGCTGCTCTCTGCGGATACATGAGGACTGAGCTCCCGCTGATTGAGTGGAGCTCACCGTCTACGAGATCGGCGAAACACATTTTTTAAATAGGCATGATCTTTATAAATAAACCATAGATTTGAGTTTTAAACAACTACTTCTCGCCTGAAATACTTTTAAAATTACATTTCATGACACAATAACAGTAATATTTGAAAATTATCCGAATAAATGGTGGTTGAACTCAACCAATGCAGCGTGAACTCAGATTGCTTTGGCTACTGCAATTTTCCCCTCAGTATATTTACAATAAAACGAAATATGATATAAAATACCACTGCCTCCTTTCATTTTCATTTAAACATAATAACAGCTGTAGAAATGTACTTAGTTCAGGGATATGTGTAACGTTATATACAGCCATTACAATGAAAGAAATATTATATAGACTTGCCTTTTTATTTTCATTTTAACATATAGATAAATTGAATACAGACCAAAGAAAACCTGTTAGATTTACCCCGCAGCTGAATTATATTTTATGTTTAACCACTAAAGACAAAGTTCCTGAACTTTAAAAAAGTACCACCTCGCCAGCAGGGACTTTCTGGGGGGCATTTTTTTACCCGGAACTTTTATTTAGTTCCTGGTTCCTGCGGTGGAAACACACCAAGTACCGGACCAAGTCCCTAGTTCCTGGGTAAAGTTCCTGCGGTGGAAACGCGGCTTATGTGAGAGAGAGAGAGAGAGAGAGAGAGAGACCATACACTACATGTCTCACCATAACTATGTATTATAATATTATTGAAGGTGATGGTTTCCCTCCGTACAGCGGTGACCCAAGCCATCTGACCCCTCTTGGTGATTTCAGACACCTTGTGTTTTTTTTCCAAGTAGGAAAATGTTGAAAACTAATATGATTCACGAGGCGTTTGCCCTGTCGATCATGAAACCGATTACAGCAGTTCACAATACAGCAATACTGAACCATTTCCCAAAAAATAATCAAAATTAATGACCAAATGACCAACGTTACCTAATGCCTACTATACAGTACATCTACTTCTGTACCGCGACTCCCACAATGCATTGCGACGTGACGCAACGATCCCGACCTCTATATTTTCAGAAACGATGACGTCATCAGCCCACGTCTCCCCCCTAGTCAGACACCTCTACGTCACGTAACAGCAACAAAAACATGAACAAACACTGAACGATTGTTTTTTTATTAACTAACATTAACACAGATTAATAAATGTATTATTCCATGTTCGATTGTGTACCACGCGCAAGGTTTATGAGCATAGTCCAAGTCTTCTTCTCTGTTTTAAGTGAATCTCTGTGTCAGAATTACAGCGCCACATACTGGTCTGGCATGTATACTACATCATTTTGCGGTTTCGTGTGGATGCTGATATTTCTTGAGACGAGGAAAAAAAAAGATCGGATTGGAGTAAGCTCCTTCTCCGTGTGGACGGGGCCTTAGTGAAACTCTTCATCTCTATCTCTAAAGAAACTATTTAAGCTTTGGATAAATGTCAACTAACATTAATCTGCAACAAATTTATATTATTTTAGTATTTAGTCAGTTTAAAACTCTTGAAATAAAAACAGATAAAAAAAAAAAGAATCACAACATGAATTACAATAACAAATCGTCCCCTTGGAATTATAAGGTTCTATCTGCATTCTGAGTAGTTTTTTTTTTTTTGCGATATTGAGCTTAAAAGTTTTTGCATTCCATTCGACTGTGTAGATAGAACCTTATTGTTTTTTAAATAAAAATCCCATAATATATACAACATAAAAACATAATGTAAATAAGTTGTCACAGAATAACAATATGGGAATAACTCCATTTTGACAAAAATGTCACATAGAACCTTATAATTCCAAGGGGACGAAATATTAAGATTATCCAGTGTATGTTCACAAATATTAATAAAATTCCTAAAGTCAACATGAATTGCTGTTTGCAATCCTACATATTTCATTGTGAAAAACTAAATTCAACAAGAAAAATTCTACCATCCCAGAATATATGAATATGAAATGTGTTTGCTAAAACAACACTTTAATAGATTTAGATATTCACATTATCCATTAGCTCACAATTGGTAATTGGATATCAAAATTCTTTGGAACGACATAATCAGATGAATCTTTCACGACAAGACCAAGAACACATCTTAAGAAAGTAAATAGGGTCAATTTAATATTTTATGTTGACACATATATACATATATATATATATATATATATATATATATATATATATATATATATGAGTATCTTTGAAAAATCGGCTCTTCCAGTTCTTTCACTGTACATTCCAGTATTTAAAAAAACAATAACAACAACAAAAAATAACAACAGCAGTATGTTCATCAGAGGACTAAACCCTCCAGCATTCAATACAAGGAAAATAGACATTCGTCCCTCAGGAGAAACAACACTAAAATAAGCCATGCTCATGTCACAGAGGTCATGTGCACATGTGCACACCTTCATTTAGTATGTAATTGGGCAGATTATTTATACAGCTGCCTGGAAGTGCATTTGAAATCAGATGAACTAAAAACACAAGAAAAAAAAAACCCTTTCAAAATAAATAGGAATTTGGCTCAGAGACCCCAACACATGGAACAAAAAATTGTAACAAACCATGGAAATATAAATGTGTTTTTTGGGTCTACACACATCTAGGGACCTTGAGGCACCTTGCTGAGCTGAAAGCCCTTATGGGCCCTTAAGGGTGTGAGAGCTAAATAAACACTACAAGATGCTGACATGCATCCTGACTGGATTACGCTGTCAACTCAAGCAAATAAACAGAGGAACTCAACACTGTGAAGCAAAACAAGAAACATCTGTGGAGATACTTCTGTTTGTTTTTTGGATGTTGAGAATTTCAACTAAAATTGGGCTTTTCACACTATTAACCTATTTTTGTCTTTTTTGTCACAAAAAACACTACTTTGTCAATATTTAATGACAGAATCAAATGCTACAATGTAAAGGCCGACTGTTTCATGTCAGACATCCCATCATAAACTGCTTCAGTTCTTTAAAAATCAATAAATATTCTCATTTTGAATAAAGTCATCCAAAAAAAAAGGCTCAAGTGAAGAATCAAAGTGGCCAGTTTATCAGAGAGAAAGCATTAAAGCATAGATACCTCAGAGAGACCTCTGTGTATAATATGATCGTTGCAAACAGGTCAGGGATGAGAGTCATTGGAATGGATCGAGGACGGTGGCGTGAGGACTAATGAGCAGTCTCAAGTCTCACAGAGGAACTATATGAAGAGATGCCAGAAAAAGAAGTGATGCCAGTGGAGCGAGAGAGAGGATCAGGCCTGGGACATTTCATGTTTTGTATGTGGTGCAATCGGCCATGATGTGGCTGCCACTTGTTTAATTTCTGAATTAATGTACGTTCAATGTGAGCACACTGTGTTCAGTACTAATTCTGTGGGTATGTTTGAGTCATTGTCTAATTTAATTCCTTTACTGGCACCAAAACAACACTGGCAAAAGTTATATTACTTTTCAGGGAATTCACCCCACTGCATTAAAAAAAAAAAAAAAGGTTAGTGTCCAGAAGCACGATAATCTTCAGAAGCCAAACCACAGTAACTACATCAACACTGAAGCAGAAAAAGATAGAGATATAATTTCACCCTCTGTTCTCTCTGAATCTAAACATTCTAGAGCCAAAACCATTTGTCATATGGCAGAACTTATTGTAAGAGACCCAATGTGTCTTTGCATGACAAAATAATTATTACTATAAATAGATAAAAGGCTTCAATCTGAGTCACTGTTACTGTACAACATAACTAGTATTCATCCATGGAGAAAAAGGGACAAACTTTGCCTTAAGACATGAAAGCCCACCCCAGCGCACGAAACGCAGCTCTCAAGCAGATACCAGTGGAACGAATTTCTTTCACCGCCATTGTTCTGCGGTTCTCTAGAACTTCGGAGAGGTCCTCTGTGTTATTCAAGGAGACATTGATCAACATTTCTGACACGCAAGTTCCTGCGGCCAAAGAACAGTGTGTACCAAGATCTGTTTTGCCATTCCATTTACACATCCGTATCCCCAGTGGTGAATGATTTCATCTGCTGATTATTAGAGGCACTTCTTGATGCTTTTGGTCCTTTTGTGAAATCAATCCAGCTCAATTATTTTATATGATGTAACAGTTCACGTGATTTGACGAAAGTGCTAAATGTAGTATGATATTATTGCTGTCAAGATTATATTGGCTCTTGCTGTATACTGAGAGCGCAGAGGAGCTGGCAGTAAAATTCAAGGGTTTCTCAAACATGGGTTAGTGGTTAACGTGGCATTAAGACATAACCATCTGGCTTTTGATCATCAGAACAAGCATCACAGATATGTGGTGGCCTCGCGGTTCTCACGTTCTTTGGCCTGCGCCACAGCCACATTGATGCACTGCAGCCACTCTTCGGCATGCTTCTCATCTTGAGCTTTCAGCACGTAGGTTTTGCTGTCGGTGAAGATCTCGAAGGCTCTGGGCAGCCTGCGGTCACGTCTTTTCTTTGCAACCACCTTAACACTTTGCACTTTGCTTAGTTCAATTGTGCTGTTGTCCAGTTCATCCTTCTGTGAGTAACAAGAGGGAAAATGCGCCATCAATCAAAGCGAACACTTTACACTCTAACATTCAGGAAGCTTTTCATGGACCCCAGCCATGTGCACTGAGCCAGTAGTTTAAATCAGACCCTACACCTCGTCTACAGCTTGGAAATAATCCACGTCTCACTGGCGGTCGCCACAGATCTGCTCTGAATTTTTACACACTTTAGTCCGAGGTTCACCTGACTCCATCAGACCTCGTGGAAAACAAGTACACTTTAGCCGAGTGCTTATTATAGAAATAATATACTTTAAAAGAATGTACTTAAGTGCAACAGAATTTAGTGTTGTTGGACCAATTGCATGTTTATTTAAAGAAAAACAATTGAAAACATTGTAAATGCAATGCATAAAATGTAAGAGTGCTTTTTTGACCCCCTGAAGTAGGACTTAAAGGGTTAAAAATGTCATTTTGTCAACGGTTAGGGTGCGTTCACATAATACACAGCTTGCGATGACTAGACAACTAGTCAACCACTAATCTCTGATGGGATGGGGTCAAGGTTATGGGGTTTTCAGTTGGAGGATCTAAGCATGCATGTCCTCTCTTAATGGTTCCAGTTCTCCTGCTCTATTGTTCTGCCTGTCTCTCAACTTGTTTTTAAAGTTTGCCAAAAATGAGGCTTATCGTTGTTTGTGTCCGCTGATGAGAATAAGCACCATTAAAATGAAGAAAAAATTACAGAATTGCAAGCAAATTAAAAGCATAATAAAAACAAGTTACTGTGACAAGAGGCCAAATTGTCCCCAAGATCATATTGAAAGAGCTTGTCATGCCTGATAAAATTAAGACTCTGTCAAGAGTTCGCAAAATAAAATGACTATGCATCTGTTTTCCAGCTTAAAATTGACAATAAATCAAGATTTAATATGCTTAGATTTTTACTAAAAAGCTTTTGCTGGCTTTCTGTCAGAATACTGTGAGACTGATTGATCTTCGCTTTTTAGTCACTGTTTGAATGTCATGGTTTTGGTTATAAATTCTCCTTTCCACAATCCTAAATGGCTTCAAGTTATATAAATGCATAGAAAACTGGGTCTTTGCTCTGTTTAAACACAACAGAGAGATTTTGACAAACCATTTTAGTTTTATTTAGTTCATGTAAATTCCTTCAGGGAATGTTTTGGTGAATCTCAAGATTAAGTGATGGGTTTTTCTAAAGAACTTATCATCTTCCAGAAAGCAAGACTCTAGTCTAGACTAATAACATTTCTGGTGAGCCATTAGCTCCTAAAATAAAACATCTAACAGCTAAATACTTTTTATTTTATTTTTGTTATTTTATTGCCAGATTACAGAATCGGTTATTATAGATCATGCTCACAATCTTTTGCAATGGGTCAAGATTCACAGGAAGATGCAAAAAAAGTTGTCCCGATATTGTTTTTGGAGGATTATCTCATGATTTAAGTAACATGTTACATTCATTTGGGTTATCTGCTGTTTATTCTATTAATGTTTCAGGAATTTGCACCCATTTGTGCGCCCATGGGCGTGCTGGTCTAAAAAATAGGTGTGTTCAAGTGCATTGTTAGTGCATTGCTATTTTAAGGAGCTGAAAATAGACTACACCATAGACCAACTCAAACCTGGTCTATGGTGCAAATATCTTTTTTATTATTTAAATGTTGGTAGAAAAGCGCCTCTGGGCGGGTCCACAGTGCGCATTGACTTTGATATATATATATATAATAACTGACTCATCGCGCGGAGCTATTTGAAAGCCTGCATCCAACACAGACGACGGAAAGATTGACTGGCCACTTAACAGGTCATTTCAGCAAAACATCACTCATTGAACTCCTTAGTTTAATCAGTGTGTTTAATAATTTTTAACGCTTGTGCTTTAACTTTGCACACGAGCAGATCGGTTTCTTCACTTGAGAAGCGTTCAGCTTTTCCGCCAACAAATTTCGCCATGTAAATAGTGATCCGCTATGGTACAAGCACATCTCGCTCTTAAAGGGAATGGGAGATGACACTCTAATTGGTTTATTAAACGTTAAGCCCATTACTCATTAAGAGAAAAGGGACAACCCATTCCAAAAATGTGCCCCGGCGCACGGACTGTTTTTCCGTCGTTAAAATATCAAAAGTGGATTTGGACACGTCCTGAGTGCACCTGCGCCGTGTGCTTTACACTTTGCAATTAGATGCAACTGCCCCCAATTAAAAATCTACACTAATAAATTGCTTGACGACTTTTGATTTGATTTTACTCCCTGTCATGACTTCCCAAACCCATATGACTTAAATTCCCCCATGGAACACAGACTAAAATGTATGTTTTTACACAGAGCTAGCATTTGACTTCTGAAGATCTGAAAAATACTTCAAAAGTCATAAGGAATAGGTTTTAAATAATTAAGATTTTTTGTTCACTATGTTCACCAAGATTGAGTTTATTTGATCGAAATACAGTAAAAACAGTAATAAACAGTTTTTTGCAGCTTAATATTTTTGTGAAAATTGTGATTTTTTTTGCCAGAATTCTTTGATAAATAGAAATTTCAATGAATGGAATAGATTTGAAATAGGAATCTTTTTTAACATTATAAATGTCTATATTGTAACCTTTAATCATTTTAAGGTGTCCATGCTGAATAAAAGTATTATTTATTTATCTATCTATCCACAAAAATATTAAACAGCAAATGGGGGTAAGTAAATTATTTCAAAATGATAATTTTGGTTTCTCTTGATGGTAAGGAATGAATTAATAATACATTCTGTGCATGAGACACTTACCGATTTTCCTCTTCGAAAGAGAAGCTGGTTGCCGGCGAGGGTGAAATAACGTGTTTTCCACCTTTTGATGAACTTCCAGCGCACTTGTTTCTCCTTCAGCTTCCCCTCAATGAGTGGCTGGCCATCCTGGTTAACAACTGAGCACAACGAGTCAAAATGAAATGTTCAGACAATGTGCTTTCATGATGTTTTCATCAGCCCTGCTTCATTGTATAGACTGAGCAGCATTAACACTCTTAAATCATTCTTCTTTTGTGCTCCATCAAAGAAAGTCTGACATGTCAAGTCAAACACAGATATGTTTAGAATGATACGAGGGTGAATACATGAAGAATTGAAATTTTGGTTGGACAAGCCCTATAACATTAGCCCCTTTCACACAGTAATGCCAGCAAATTATCATAAAATTACCCGAATAAATTTTCAAATTTGTTATTTCTGCATGACAGGAGTAAGGAGATGATCAAACAGAACGTTTTTGTGCTTAAAAACACAAGACGCCACATAGTAGTATCAAACTGCAGAGCCCCAGTGCTGATGAATGGAAAAGAGGGCAGGAAAGCACAACACAACCATCAAAGACATCCAAATAACACATTTTCATGGAAAAACTGTAAAAAAAAAAAAGTAAACAGTAAACAGCCTGTAATAATAAGATCATTATGATTGACCCAAAGCAGACTTCTTCTGTCAGCGGCCAGACCTTATATGGAGTCATTCCAGTAATCGTATTTATTTGTTCACAGATAGCATCTGGTTATTTACTGGTAATTTTACAATGGTATTTCTGAAAAGGTCCTTTTCACACACTTTCTCTAAAGGGTCATTTACCGGAAAAGATAGCGGGCTATATTCTGCCCAAAGGAAGCAGAAATAGTGAATACTCTTCGCTCACACAGCCATTATCTTCTGGACCTACTCCATGTTTACACACATAAGCTAACATTTCACAGACAAGGCTTAAGCCTAGTCCCGGACTTAAATGCATGTCTGGGCTGTTTTAACTGGAAAAAAAAAAAAAAAACTTGATTTATTTCAAGATGCACACCAGTCATTTTCTTTCCTAATGCATCTTTATTAAAGCTACTTAGAGGAACTACGGCTTAATCCTAACTTAATCTAAGTCCTGTCCGTGACACCAGGCCACAGAGAGTTATGGGTAAAGTTTTCTCATTACACGCACAAAAGAGCATTGCTCAGTACTTACAAGCACACTGAAATTTCTGGTGTAGTCTCAGGCACGGTGAATATTTTGTCTCCTGCCTGTGTTTGCTGGGTCTGTCTGAACTACACAATACATTTAACAGATCTCTCTCATGGGTCTATTTCAGTTAAACAGGAAGCTGTGTTATAGCCCTTTCAAGATGGTACAAAGCAACCCATTGTCTGAGTTTTCCCTTATTTCAGCAAGGAAAACAGATGCGAATCAGCAGCGCTTCGATAAATTATAAGGTGATTATCAAAGATCAGGCTAATTCTAGGATATAAAAAGCACATTCTGTGAATAGGTTACAAAACAGGGCCTGAAACTCTAAATAATTATATTTTTCTTTTTCAACAAACTGTCACTAAAAGTATGCACCTATCCCCCAGAAAATGTTGTTCTGTTATATATATATATATATATATATATATATATATATATATATATATATATATATATATATATATATATATATATATATATATATATATAAAAAAAAACTAATTCAACAGATTATGTCAAAACAATAATGTATTGGGTGTCAGATACACTTGGTACAGTGGTTCGGCGAAATCATAATTTTTCAATTTCACATTGGCAGAACAATTGACAAACTTTCCAGGAGATAATGGTTGTTCTGGTTATTTCAATACAAAACTTTCTGCAGATGTCTGCATTACAGTGCTGGTAATGAGTGATAATTGCATTTGTGTGTTTATATCCCATGAGCAACATAATAATATTGATTATGAATTCCAAATAAATTCTTTCCTTGCTCTCTCTGCCTTTCTCTGGCATGCATGAATCAAAGCACTTATATGTGCTTTGTGTGTGTGTGTGAGAACATGAGCAAAGCAAACATAAAATGTATGTTTTGTGAATCCCAGAACATTAAAAACATCTGTGCTGCATTCTGCATTACATTCATTTGGCTAAAATGATTTCTGTTCTCAGTTTATTGTACTGTGTATATGATACTGTATATGAAAAATGAGTTTGTCTGTTTGTGGTCATGAAAGGGAAACATACACAATGATAAGAGCAGGGGCCAAATCTGATACTCGGCAAGTCCAAAGTGAGAGAGATCCTCAATTGTTTGAGGAATTCTGGTCTTCCTGAAATTATACAATGTCCCAAATTATTGTAGCTGTTTGTGACACACTCAAAAGTGCTCTCCGATCACAAGTGAAGTACAAACCTGCAGTAAACAGTATGTAACACTAATTTGGTTGCAACCCATTTGGAAATCTGGATTTTGGCAGTTCCAATTCACATGTAGCACAGAAAGCAACAGCAGCCAATGGGAAAAGAATTTGGAACGCTATGTTACCAATACATCAATATATCTTTTGAGTAGGGGTGTAACGATACGCGTATTCGTATTGAACCGTTCGGTACGACGCTTTCGGTTCGGTACGCGGTACGCATTATGTATACCGAACGGTTCGTTGGAGTAATTAATTATATTTGAAAAAAAAAAAAAAAAAGAGAGAGATAGAAATATAATGATATGCGTTCAACAAGGTAGCCCAATAACCCAAACAACGTAACAGGCAACGCCCCTGACACTCCTGAAGAAGGAAAAAACACCATCTTATATGTTTATGTTAGGCTACTCAGCAGGCGCTCGCTCACTCAGTACGCGCTGAAGGCTCGTTGCAAAATAGCCAATGCGTTTAACAGACTAGAAATGAGAAGATCCCCCAATAACCAACAGGTCTGGTGTTTGGGTGCACTTTGGATTCCCTTTAAGCTATAATGGTGATGGCAAGAGAGTGGTGGATAAAAAAACAACGGTATGTCGTTCTCCTCCTTTCCAAAGCGCTCGGGCAGAAGCGCTCATGAGGCGTCTGTCTTTGCTAAGCAACAATGACGTGCTCTCTCCATGAGACGCGGAAATTTCAGCGAAGGATAAATGGATTTGCAGCTCTAAAAATCGCTTGCAGTAGCTCTGCTACTAAATTTATTTCAAAATTGCAATCCATATACAACTACGATCAGCTGTTCCTTCATCTTGGCTGAGCTCTCAAAGTTGTTACGGGAAAGGATGAAGCTGATTGGTTAGTTCTTGTCACATGACCCGCGGTGCGCTTGCGGCATTCTGAAAAGTTGAGATGTTTTTACATTTTGCTGTATCTAAAACGTATCAAACCGAACCGAACCGAACCGTGACATCAGTGTATCGTATCGAACCGAACCGTGAATTTTGTGAACCGTTACACCCCTAGGGTAAGTATTGTTTATTCCAATTATCCTACAATTGTAAATTCATGCAACGAGGGTATTGCTAGTAACTGTGGGGGAAGGAAAGCCAGTGTTTATTTTTTGACTGGTTGATGTATGTTATAGATTTTTCTCTGGGCTTTGGCCAGCGCTCTGCTTTACTGTTGATTTAGAGTAACTAAAGAAAGAAACTCTGATAGTCAGACAGGATTCCAGCAACCCCTGCTGAGAACGTGGATCCACTTCTGTAGACTTTACTGGACAGGGTTTCACATATCTTAGCAAAGCTGGAGTCCGTCCAACTCCGTGTGGAAAACAACACAGGATAAAGGTTCGAGAGTTTATATGGGCCTTTGAAAAGGTTAAATATAGACTATAGTGATATATTATGTAGTGAACGGGTCACTATATGTGCATGAGGTTTAAATAATTTGGGTTTACATTTTACAAAATAACACATATGTAAATTTGCTAAATTAGCATTAACATTAGCAATAGCTGTAGACATAATATTAAACAAAGGTGAAGTTGGGGAGGCGGAGGGTGTAAACTGAGCAGCTATGAACTATATATACTCATTGGCAGGAAGAGATAAACATAATTCTTACAAACAATCAATCCAAACTCCATTAAAAGGTGGATTCAGAATAGTTTTCAGGAAGGTTTGTACATAATTCCATTTAAGCATGAAATTTCATAGACTACTAAAATTATATCTTCCAGAGATTCCAAACAACAGTTTGGATGCAATAAAAGACAAATAAACTCTTTTTAGTTCAGTGTTCTAAAGACAATGCTTAAAAATAAATTTGACACAGTTTTTTAAGTAAAATAAAACATTTCTGCAGCAAGGTCAGCAGCATCACATTGGTAGTTTTGAAGCTGTATCACTGTGTTCTGCCCTCCTGTTTGAATTTCTCATTAACTCTGGAGTGCTCTCGAAGCACATAATGTGCTTCACAAGCTGACGACACACCAGACTTCTGTTAGACCATAACACTGCCAAAGAATGTGCTGCCTTTCCAAGCTTTGCTTATCCTTCCCCAAGTCCTTATTATTGTAAACATTCACCTTGCTCTATTAAAAATCAATATGGCTCCCTGCTATTGGAAACTGTCCCACATTCCAAATAAGGAGAAAGGAGCTAGAATGTGTGCTACAACCCTCGTTTAATGAGCGACACTTGCTATTGAGGTTTCAATTAGTCTTTTATTCGCACCTTGGCTGCTGGATAGTGGTGTGTAAAAACATTTCCTGTCTCATTAAAGTGTCTCTTTGTGGCCTAAACATTTGCTCTCAGAAGTAAAGTGGCGTCATCAAAATTTCAAGTAGTGTAGCAATCCAATACTCCACCAAACAGCAGTGAACAATTTTAACATCCAACTCCGGGGGTGTAAAATATTCAAAGTAGAAAAACACGAAAAGTAACAACCAAAAAGCAAAGTAAAGACCCAAAGCCTAGAAATACTGTCTATTGAGCATAAAATAAGATATTAGAAATACTGATAAATTAGCAGTTTTGTGGGATGAGAAGTTGTAACATTACCATTACATTACATTAGCATTACATAACAATACATAACAAAATTGGCTACTGATTAATGAAGATGTAAGCTAGTCATTTAACCCCAGTTAAGGGATCATCTTAGACACACATTTTAAAAATAAAAATGTTCAATGAACTAAATTAAACTGATCTAAACTGATTAAAAAGTAATAGCTCTCTGTTGTTTGTGTAAGGTCTCGAAATCTCAAAAATGATTAATTAGCCAAATGATAAATTTTAACCAATGTGGTTCAAACATTGGAGGGGTGAACATGTTGCTGTGGTTTCGGGAAATTAACTAGTTAGTTAATTTCTCCAGTGTTGCACACTATGGTGGTTCAGCAGCAAGTTACATCATTGTACTGTACAGGAAACGCATCCATGTTTGATTTCCATACTGGCTATGAGGAACTAAAATGATCCAAACAGATTAAGTACATTTCCATTAAAGAAATGTAAATTGATTCAATTAAATAAAATATCATTGTGAAAAACAAGGAATTGTGTTGTATTGTGTTGATTTTAATTAACTAATTAGCATTTTGCTAGTAGCCATGCGGATCTTTACTAGTGAAACTAGTCAAACTGCATTGACCTTCTGATGAAACCTATGAAGCAATTAAGCTATCGGCTTACAAGAACACATTGTTTTAGACCTCACTACGCAAACTGCACCTATGGCAATGCTGAGAACTGAGACTTTAAATGCCTATAAATGATCTCAGATGAAACAGACATGCTCCATGTGTACCAATTTACAATACGTTTTATTGTTTTTGGTAAACATTCAGGCCAGAGACAAAAACCTTCTTCATGCTATCTAATTGGTTCTTGTGGAAAGATCCTACTAAAAAGCACATCTGTATGTCTGGAGCAGATTCAAAACAAAGCAACCGTAATTCTAGATGCACTTGAATGGGATCAGAAGCCTCTTTGTCTAAATGATGAACATCCTAATGCTGCACTGATGTAAACGATCTCAGCTACAGAAACGAGACAAACCACCTTCTCCTCTACTTTTTTTTTTCATTCTTCTCATGGAAAGCAGATTTCAGCAATCATAACAGAGGACTGAAACTGTATGGGACATCTGGAGTCCTGATGTGCTTTTGTAAAATCGTGTAGATGCTAATCATTTAAGTCAGGGAAGGATCAGCTGTAACTCTTTAAAAATCATGACTGTTATTCACTGATAATCTTGCCCTCCAGTGAGCTGTTAACAGCTGCGACCGGATCCAGTCAAGCAAGTTCATTCAGAATCATTCAGACAACTTTTGTGAAACGCATCAACTGATTCATTGAAAAGACTCACCATTACTTCTCTCACACATCAGGGACAAAGTTTGGTTATTTACAACTGTATTACAATTAATTTTCAGATTTTTACCTGCAACAGTAATCATTTTGGTATATTGTCACAGGTTTGAAAGGGAGTCATTTATTATGTGCATATGTTTAAACAAGGTCTTATTTACCTGTTGCTTTCTCAGGGTTACTGCACATGAAACAGAGCCAGCCACCCTCCTCTTCACTGTAGCTGAACAGGTCAAAGAAACGGACCTCCTCCAGATGCATCTGCAAACTGTCCACATCCTGAGAATGAATACAGAGAAGGAGTGAGGAAATCTAGCAGATGAAGCTATTCCACAGCAATGAAGATAGAAAGAGTCGTTAGCTACATGCTCACACAACCGATCTGCTCCAAAACCCAAACCGTGTAATACCTCATTTTGGCTGTATTCTAAGACACCAACACGTAACCTTTATAAAGTATGTCAGAATGCAAAAAGAATCATCGAAAATCAAATTCATGCACAAATTTATGTAAAATGATAGTTCCGGTCCTTGATTCTGATTGGTTGAGCCGCGTTCAAAGTTGTTGTAAATTCCACTACAAACATACACCTTAGTTTACTTCTGTGTAGTTATTTCCGAGGAACTACATTGTTTGGTGGGAGAATACTGTTTTTATTTTAGAGGTGGGCATAGATTAATTTTTTTAATCTAGATTAATCTCACTGTGATCTTGAAATTAATCTAGATTCATCTAGATTCATCTAGATTAAAATGGCTCATTCGAATTCTGAAGGTTGTACCAGTGGGCCCTGTTTGAAATTGTTTAATTTGTATGTTAACTAAATAATTAAATGTAAAAAAGCACTGGGTAGTCTTCAGTGTAAAAATGAAATATACAATGAAACCTACATTTATTCAGACACCTTCAACATTTCTCACATTATTAAAGTTTTGCTATATATCAAAACTATATCTGGTGTCTGTATAATTGTTGGTTTGACTGTTAAAACTACAAAGTAGTCAAGAGCAGTGAGTGATTTTCATTTTCATTTTCTTGGATTAACATTACAGCAGCCAGTTGCTAAATTAGGTGCCGTCCCTTTAAGAGTCGATGAACGCATCCAATATAATCCACATCCCATTTTTTTCCTCAACTGTTTACTTTCACGAAAGAAATAACTGACAGTTTTTTCGAGCATAATTTCCAAGGTGGATATTTTTACATATTTCGTATGTATTTGTCGGCACTAGAGCAAAAATAAGTAAATTCGATGTTCAAGTGTTTTGATTAAAGCACTTGAAAACGTTTATTTTCAGCGTCTCGAGACACCTTTCTCTGCGTGAGCCCTGAACACCAGAACACCGCGAGTACTGAATTGGGCTCTTTCTCATCAAAACTGCGATTTGCATTTGTTCGTTTAGGAGCAGGAGGGACTTCGAGGAGGGACTTCGAGGAGAACTTCGCAGAAGAGAGCTCGGTTCAGTGTCGCTGTCCGTGATTCGCGGCTCTCTCTCTAGTGCGCAGACTTTTTTTTTTTTTTTTTTAAACATACAATACAATATCTCGTAGAGGTAACAGCATAGTATAACATCAAATACAATTACAGTCTATATCAAACCTTAAGGGGATCCACAATACATTTAAGGCAAAAGATAATCAATAAATAAAATTACAATACAAGAAACACTGACATGTCTGATGAAATTTTCAGGGCACAACCATTTTTAAGTAGTCTCAATGAGGAGTAGAATATTTTAAATTTGTTCATGAAATGTTCAAAACAGGGGCGAGAGTCTTTCCACTTACAACAATGAATATGATATTTAGCAAGTAAGAAAACAATATTCACAATGTCTGATATTGAATTATCTAAACCATCAACATAAAACAGGATATGGTTGATGTTAAATACAGGGATGTTTGACATTTTTAAATTCAGCCAGTTTCTAACATCACTCCAGAACCGGCATGAAATGGAGCAAGTGAAAAATAAGTGTTCTAGAGATTCATCAGTAAAATCACAAAAGGCACAACCCGCCTTATCAAATTTAAATCGCTTATGAAGAAAATTGGAAACTGGATAAATCTTATGACAAATTTTGAAATGTGTCTCTTTAACTTTAGGGGGAATTGGCCATTTCACATATTTAGAGAAGGCTTTATCCCTCATATAAAAAGAGTTAACAAGCACATTGTTTTTATTATAATCATAGAACAATCTAGATTTAAAAGCATCTGTAACAATTCTATTATTGAATTTTTTATCTACTAAATTATGATGACCAATTACTAGATTTGGCAATACTGGAGTGACATCAGAGTAGGTCAAAGTATTCTGGATTAGTTGGATCAAGGCTATAGGAATAGCTTTACAAATTCTTTGAAACTCTCTGAGAGTACAGTTTATATTAAAACGTTCAACAAAACTGGTGTAATCCAACAGAATACCTTTACAATCCATCAAGTCAGTTACAAAAAGAATTCCCTTGTCGAACCAATCAGCTTTAAATAATGATTTTCTATTTATAAGAATTGTTCTATTGTTCCACAGAACTGAACTGTGTGGAGTAAAGTTATGTGTGAAAATCATTTTCCAAAAGTGTAGTATTTGACTATGAAATTTAGACAGTGCAAGTGGAATCTTATTAATATGAAAGTCACATCTCAGTAGAAAATCAATACCACCAAGCTTTCCAAAAATAGCCCTAGGTATGTGAAACCACATAGAGTTGGAATAAGCAAAAAAAGTTTTTAACCACTTGATTCTAAATGAGCCTATCAAGGCTTCAAAATCTAAGGCTTTTAATCCACCATTTATATACTCTTTAACTAACTGGGACCTTTTTAAATAATGTGTCTTATTTCTCCACAGAAATTGAAAAATTATTGAGTTGGCCTTCCTAATATTTCTGTCAGAAATAAACAAGGAGTGACAAGGATATATTAACTTAGACACACCATCAGCTTTAGATAAGATAACTCTCCCAAATACTGTGAGGTCTCTAGTCAGCCAGTGACTTAGAGATTTTTTCATCTCAGCGATATGTTTCTCAATGTTAATCTCCTCTATCCTATGAACACTCTTAGATATTGTTAAACCCAAATATTTCACCTCGGTCTGGACATTAATTGAGGCAATAGAGCTCTCAGGACAAGAGTGTATAGGCAACAGTACACATTTATTAATATTGAGAGACAAACCTGAGGCAACAGAAAAAGTATTAATTAGTTTTAATGCAATATCAACCATGCTTTTATCTTTTAGAAAAATTGCAGTATCGTCTGCAAATTGACTAATCTTAAATTCCTTATCAAAAATCTTAATGCCTTGTAAATTTAAATCATTAACAATAGCCAAAGTGAGCATCTGGGTAGTTAAAATAAATAATTTTGGAGATATGGGACATCCTTGGCGAATTCCTCTAGACATCTTGAAGCTAGGAGTGATTTCAGATCCCAGAGATACCGAACTACTTATATCAGAATAAAACATTTTAATCATATTACAAAATTTATCTCCAAAACCTAAACTTTTTAAGACTTCTATAATGAAGCAATGCTCAAGCGAATCGAACGCTTTATAAAAATCAAGGAATAATATTAAACTCTCCTTTTCTAATAGATGACTGTAATCCAACATATCAAGAATCAATCTTGAATGAAAATGTATATTCCTTCCTTTTATAAAGGCAGATTGACATTCACTAATGACATTTGTCAAGCCACTGTTCAGGCGATTAGCATAAACATGAGCTAGTAATTTGTAATCCGTACACAAAAGAGTTATCGGCCTCCAATTTTCAATAAAACTTGGATCTTTATCAGCCCTTGGGATCAATGTAATGAGACCACGCTTCATTGTGGGAGAAAGATTGTGCCTTAAAATACATTCGCCAAGGGCTTCAAATAAAAGCTGCCGGATGTCTTTCCAAAAGAAGACATAAAAATCAACAGTTAAGCCATCTAAGCCCGGTGATTTACCCTTGGCCATTTGATTGATGGCTTTATCCAACTCTTCAATTATTAGATCATCCTCCATAATACTTTTAAAGTCATCCTTAATTAAATCAATCCATCCTTGAATAGACTGAAAAAAGGAATTGCAACTAGCCTCAGAGTATCTTGAACAGTATAAGTTGCTATAAAAATCTCTAACTTCCTTATTAATTAGCTCTAAATCTTCTGTAACAACACCATTGATACTTAATTTTGAAATTTTCTTTTTCGCTTGCCTTTGTCTCTCAAGATTAAAAAAGTAGGAAGAATTTTTCTCACCCTCCTCGATCCATCGAGCTCTAGAGCGAATAAATGCAACCCGAGCTTTATCCAAGTATAAATTATCTAATTGATTTTTAAGATTTTCCAAAAGGGCTTTTTCCTCACTAGACAACACAGCTTTAGAGCATAGAGTGTTAATATTAGTAACAATTTCCATTTGTTTCACCCGCAATTGATTAGAAGAAAATTTTCCTATTTTAATAGCTGCTTCTTTAACTTTAAATTTAAACCATTCCCATTTATTTAATGGTGAAGAATCTAAAGATGTCACCTCAACAATGAGATTTTTAACTTCATCACAGAAGTTATTGTTAAACAAAAGCTTACTATTAAATTTCCAAATTATGTTTTGAGGTCGCTTATTATTATTTATGGTAAGGATCAAAGTCACTGAACAGTGATCAGTTAGAGGAGCTGAAGAGATTTCACATTTAGATATATTATCCATCCAGTTAAATGGAATCAGCCAGTAGTCTAGCCTGGAGCACTGTCCATTGTTAGCTCCGTTGAACCACGTATATTGTCTAACACCTGAATTCTTTAACCTCCAACAGTCAACCAAATTAGTATTAGAAGCTAAGTTATTGAAAATGTCATCAAGAGTGTGAAGGTGCCCTCTAGAGGGAAGACGGTCAACGGAGTTGTCAGGGACCAAATTAAAATCACCCCCTATAATAACTTCATCCGTTGAATACGTCACCTTCCATTGGTTAATCTTAATACAAAGGTCAGCATAGAACAGTTTGTTTAAGGCTTTGCTATTGTAACCATATACACATACCAAGATGAGTTTAACACCGTCAATCTCCACAGTCACCATTAACCAATGGCCATTTGAATCACTTTTGTGGTCAATAATTGAGCCTTGAAACCTATAAAACAAAATCATAACCCCCGCTGAATGAGACGACCCATGACTGAAGTAAGCAGAGTCCCCCCACTGAAGTTTCCAAAAACGTGTGTCCTCAAAGTCAGAATGTGTTTCTTGCAAAAAAAAAACAATTCACCTTCTGTTCCTTACAGTAAAGAAAAGTTGCCTTACGTTTAACGTTATTTTTTAGTCCCCTTACATTTAACGATAACAAGGATAACATAAACTAAAGAATCTGTATAAACAAATATATATCAGTAGAGTTAACATAAGAGATGAGCAGGAACGAGTAGCCTGACTAGCCACAAACACTTCGTAATAAATTGCAATAGCCCTGTAAAAAAACAAAAAACTCACAACATACCTTAAGTACAAAAACAAAAGTACGAAAAGAAAAGTCAGTCTGGATCCACTCTCTTGTTATCAATCAGCGCATAGCCCTCCTTCAGGTACGCACGTTTCCCTCTCCTTCGGGCCTCCTGAACCAACGGCCACAATTTGGCACGAGCGAGTCTGTCCTCCTTGGAAAAATCTTCCTTGAAGCTGATGTGAAGATCTCTGCAGACTCCGGCATCCTTAGATTTTTTCCAGACTTCATCCCGAATCGTGCGCATACCAAACTGAATGATGACAACTCTGGGAACGTTATTTGAGGTGGCGGCACTCTCTCTCTTACCCAGCCGGTGCACGGTATCCACGGTGTCACGCAGTCTCTCCACCGACACAGGGATAATCCGGGTCAGAATCCCGATGACCTTCTCCCGGACATTCTCGTCATCTTTTTCTGGCAAGCCGGTCAACCTCAAATTCCACCTTCTCTTGTAGCGAGCATGCTCATCATCACACACGCTCTTCAGAATTGCATTCTCTTTTTTAAGATGAACTACTTGGGATTGAAGCTCTGATATGTCTTTTTTGTTCTTGTCAATGGCTGAAGAATTTGCCTTAATCTGCTTTTCAAAGTGTATAAAACGCTGAGTTTGGTCATCCATTTTTTGAGTTAGCTCCTGAACCGCCCGGAGAACTGCATTTACCGTATCTTCTTTTGCGTGGTCGTCTTGTACCTTGCTTCTTTTAGTTTTTTTGTTTTTTATCGGCGTGTGGTCCCAGTTAACCTTATCTTCTTTAGACAAGCCCTTGTCTTCAATGGTCTTATACTGGTCCACTTCAATCTCGTCAATCATTTCATCATCGCAGGCTTCTCGGAGAGCAATCAAGTTATAGTCGTGGTCAGACGTCATTGTTAGGAATTAAAATAGGGCAATTACAATCAAACTGAATTAATAACTTGGCTAAATTTAAGTTTTCATTCAGCACCTGCTGCGAACACCACCACTCACTCCGCCATCTTAGGACCTCCAGACAGAAGTCGACACATCACTAGTGCGCACCTAACACGGCACGCGCTTCACTGTTCAGCTTTTCCGCGTCTTGTGTTTGGATGCTTTAATGTTTAAATCGACAAGCGGTAAGGCTTAAAAACATGTGAAAAAGAAAAGCTTTTGTGACGATGCGCAGCAGTGGCCCGTCAACTGTCCTGAGCATCTTTTTAGGCTGGCCTCAGCCAGTCGATTATATAAAATATCAAGGTGAAAGTCATCATAGCTTGCTTAGTACAGACCCAGATCTCAACCCAACTTTGAGAATAGATTCACGGCGATAATTTTTTTTATCGTCCGATAAGAGTCTCGCATTAACGCAGCAGGTTAACGCTGATAACAGCCCACCACTATTTTATTTATATCATTACAATTGATTTGCTCTGTTTTATTCTGTGGATCCTTACTATGTATATGGAATAACCATTTTATAAGAGAAATAAGACCCCTAAAACCGTGGTTTACATTGATTTTATAACAGCTAAGGGGGTTTTAGGCATGACAGAACACTCCTTAGCTCAGGTGTGTCAAACTCAGTTTATGTTGGGGGACGGATTGGAGAAAATGTCCCTTTTGGCGGGCTGAATTATCTTTTGTTAAACCCTAGTTTGCTCACATTTACATTAATATTTACCATAAAAACTACAATATAATTTACAAAAAACCTAGGAAAATTGTATTCAAAGATGATGCTAGGTTATTTTAGGAATGTGCAATAAAATGTCTTTGTCTTTGTTTTTGTTTTGTTTAGTTGATAATGATAATTGCCATATTTTGCAGAGTGTGTTTTTGAGATTGCAACTTGGTTGGTTTAAGCCTGTCATGGTTAAATAAATATGACACTAAAGCCGCCAGTAGGTAATCCATTGACTCATTCATTCAAAACTGCTGTTTCATTTAGAAATGAAGCTAGGTATTGTCTTTATGAATGGGCCACTGAATCATTATCTTTGTTATTGGGCGTTTCATAAAACACGTCAGCAGCGTCATACGTCATCAGCGCCATGAACGTGCTACCAAAATGTATTTTCGATGCTTCAACAAATTCTAACTGACCCTCTGATGTCACATGAACTACTTTGATGTTTTTATTACCTTTCTGGACATGGACAGTATACCACATACATTTTAAATGAAGGGACAGAAAGCTCTCGGACTAAATCTAAAATATCTTAAACTGTGTTCCGAAGATGAACGGAGGTCTTACGGGTTTGGAACGACATGAGGGTGAGGTATTAATGACATAATTTTAATATTTGGGTGAACTAACCCTTTAAATTAAATTTATAGATTTAGCAGACGCTTATATCTGAAGCGACTTACAGTGTATTCAGGCTATGAATTTTTACCTATCATGTGTTCCCGGTGAATCAAACCCCCAACCTTGCGCTTGATAGCGCAATGCAATGCTCTACCAATTGAGCTACAGGAACACTTTAACTATCATGACATAAATATTAAAAACATAATTTCTTACAGGGCATTTTTGCCCCCATTTCTTGAATTATATTGTATTCATCCAGCGCAAAATCTTAGCTGTCATCGCAGAGTCATTATTTATTACACACATTTACCACAGCCACGAGTTGGGCAGCGGTTCTCAATTCCAGTCCTCGTGCTCCCCTGCTCTACATATTTTACATGTTTCTCTTATGGCTTCAGATGTTTGTTCTATTCAAACGTAAGTGCCTTGCGAAGTGGATATCACTGGGTATTCCGCCATGATTCCAGTTCGAAGCGAACGTATGTTTCATTCAAAGTGGCTAATATTTATGACAGAAGTGCTACTTTGTGAATGTTAACAGTAACAGCAAGGCAGCTTATTAGATTTTGGAACATGGCCAACATGTACACTACATTGATTTAAATATGAAGATTTACATTGTGGAGAGATTCTTGTATTCAACCACAAGCTAGATTTGAGAGAGTTGTGATAAACTGTGGTTAGCCACTCAAGGATAGAGTTTTCAAGATTAATGAAGTCTCATAAGTCTTGAAGCATCTGGACCAATCAGACACACCACTTTTCATTTGATTTAACAAATCAATTATACATTAGAATAACAAATAATCAGAGACCCCTTACCCAATAAACGAACTGGGTGACATCATGTCTGTGAACGACAATAGGCCCCTGGTTACTATGGCAGCCAGGACACCTCAGACAGATCAGATAAACCTTTACGACCTAATGGCATGTTGAGAGTTCTCCCTCTCACTACATTTTCCATTGGAAAGACACATAATGCTCAGCAAAATGGACCCTTCTCTAATGCCGCGTTTCCACCGAAATTACCCGGAACATTTGTACCAGGAACTTTTTTTCCCAGGAACTTTTTTCCATAGACAGTAAAAGAAATGGACACAGCGACCCCATTGGAACTCAGTTGAGACAAATGAAGCCCAGTTTTAGCGTATTTTAGCACTTCCGTTTCTGACGCGCAGACTCAAACGAAGCTTGACGACGTCAGCAACCTGTCTGCCAGATGTAAATCTTCTAAGTGGCTGTGCGTGCAAACTGCCATCGTTAATGTTGCAGAGACGGCGAGCTTGAGCGGGAAGTTCTTTGACGTGAGTGAGCAGGAGTAAGTATTCTGATTAATTATTTTGTATAGTATTTTAAAATGTAATGCCAGTACGCCATATTAAGTTAATTGCCTGCGAGCTTCTCCTCCTGTCTGTACGGTAATGCGACAGAGAGTCAAGTGGTTATGACGCAATCGTTAGCCTATTTTTTACAAAAACTGTTTATACGGGGCCATAATGTAACATAGAAGGTAATGGAGCCCTTTATACATTGTCGTGTATCTTTAGAAATAAATAATGGACAAACAGAATCTTTAAACGCCTCAGATGTAAAGTTATTCGCTGTCAAAGTGACGCCAAAATGAATGGGAGTCAATGGGAATGCTAACGCAAGTGAAGTTCTGCTAAAAGATGGCAGCCCCCACCCTACTTCAACTTCCGGTCGAGTTCCTTGCCCCTTGCTTTTTTCCCCCCAGACCTGTTGCTTTCTGCATCTCCACCGCGGTGTAAAGTACCGGGAAGATTAGGCAAATAGACTGGTGACGTAGGTCTGCGCGTGTTTCTCAGTGCAAAGTACCGCTGATAAAAAAAAATACTGATTTTGGACGTGCATCCTCGGTAGTTAGTTCAGATTGTGCATTCGTCTCGGGAGTGTGATGTCCGCGACGACGTAAGTCCGGTAAATCTATAAACAGCAGCGTAGTCTGCTCGTCTTGGCTACTGCAATTTTCCTTACTGTATATTTACAATAAAACGAAATAGGATATCAAATACCATTGCCTCCTTTGGTTTTCATTTAAGCATAATAACAGCTGCAGAAATGTACTTAGTTCAGGGATATGTATACAGCCATTACAATGAAACAAAATATTATATAAATTTGCCATATAGATAAATTGAATACAGACCAAAGAAAACCTGTTAGATTTACCCCGCAGCTGAATTATATTTTAATTAATTCATCGCTTTGGCTACTGCAATTTTCCCCTCAGTATATTTACAATAAAACGAAATATGATATAAAATACCACTGCCTCCTTTCGTTTTCATTTAAACATAATAACAGCTGCAGAAATGTACTTAGTTCAGGGATATGTGCAACGTTATATACAGCCATTACAATGAAACAAAATATCATATAGACTGGCCTTTTTTATTTTCATTTTAACATATAGATAAATGAAAGTGACGTGACATTCAGCCAAGTATGGTGACCCATACTCAGAATTTGTGCTCTGCATTTATCCCATACAAAGTGCACACAAACAGAGCAGTGAACACACACACACACTGTGAACACACGCCCAGAGCAGTGGGCAGCCATTTATGCTGCGGCACCCGGGGAGCAGTTGGGGGTTCGCTGCCTTGCTCAAGGGCACCTAAGTCGTGGTATTGAAGGTGGAGAGAGAACTGTACATGCACTACCCCCACCTACAATTCCTGCCAGCCTGGGACTCGAACTCACAACCTTTCAATTGGGAGTCCGACTCTCTAACCATTAGGCCACAACTTCACCACAATTGAATACAGACCAAAGAAAACCGGTTAGATTTACCCCGCAGCTGAATTATATTTTATGTTTAACCACTAAAGAGACATCAGAGCCAGCGGCACATATCAGAAGGTCTATGCCAGGTGAGGCTGATTCTCGTCGGATAGATAATAACTGAGCTCCCACTGATCGTGTGGAGCTCACAGTCTCCGAGATCGGCGAAACACTTTTTTAAATAGGCGCTGTCTTTATAAATAAACAACAGATTTGAGTTTTAAAAAACTACATTCTCGTCTGAAATACTTTTAAAATTACATTTCATGACACAATAACAGTAATATTTTGAAAATGTTGATCCGAATAAATGGTGGTTGAACTCAACCAATGCTGCGTGAACTCAACCAATCAGGATGTTTAGCGCCAAATTCCCGCCCCCGAAAGTTCCGGAACTTTGAAAAAGTACCACCTCGCCAGCACAGACTTTCTGAGGGGCATTTTTTTACGCGGAACTTTATTTAGTTCCTGGTTCCTGCGGTGGAAACACACCAAGTACCAGGCCAAAGTCCCTAGTTTCTGGGTAAAGTTCCTGCGGTGGAAACGCGGCTTAATTAATTCATAGGAGGAACCTTTCTTTGAATGAACACACATATACTTTAGGGCATTGTGTATGTTGTTACTGCTTTGTATATTGTCTTATGTGTATTGTATATGTTTTTTATGCATGCTTATGAAAGATCACTAGTTAATATAACCTCATCTATACGATGTTTGGTATCTATGAGTTTGTATTTTCATGATCTAAATGAGATATGTTGATACTTATGAAACACATTAGTATTATAAGAATCTTGAAGATTCTTCTCTTGAACACCCAATAGTAGTGTTTCCACTGTTGAGCTTAAACCGGGCGTGCTAGTGCGTGCCAGGGCCAGTCTTGTCACTTCCGGGGCTTGATCGTGCCTCGTCAGGGCTTCCTCGGGGCCAACGGCCAGGGTTTTTTGGCCCGACGAAAACCTTGGGCCAAAACAGGCCAGCTGGGGCTAGAGGAGTGATTATGAACAAAGGCGGAGTTTCTCCGCGTCTGGAGAGCATCAGGGCCGCGGATCATTTCAGAAAGACAACAGCTTTAACACCAGTATTAAAGACTTTTTAAAATAAGTTGAGTTCAAAAATCACTCAGTAGTGAGTGTTTGAAATAACTTGATCCGATGTGGATTATAATTATATGTCATAAGTCTCATCTCGAGAGTTTAACTCCACGTTGCCTATCATAAAAATATAATAATGTTTTTTTTTCGGGAGCTTTTATAAAAATAGAGATATTATCATTCATTCTAAATGTGACGTATAGGCTACTGCCTAAAAATAAACAGAAAGACTCGACTGAATAAGCAGGCTATTTTCATAAGCATTTAAAATAATAAATAAAATAGAAATAAATGTATTTCTGTGTGATTAATTCTGAGTCCTGATAAATTAATTATTTATGATCAATGTATAACGTATTCTATAGTAAAACATCGATACTTTTGAATTTGAATATTTACCAAAGCATGCAACCAAACAGACGCTTTTATCATCTTCGTGTGTGATCGCGCATGTTCCAGTGATTTATTTCTTATTAGTTTTCTGATAACTTCTCTTTGTTGGTGAAATGATGGGATTGTGTGACGTTGTTCATGAGATGCGTGTAAAGAGCGTGTTTTAGTGACGCGCAGCGGACCTTCAGGCTCGACTGTGGAAACCCTGCGCTATTATCGTCTCGGTTCTACTGGCCCGAGGCTATTAGCCCCGCCTGGCCCGCTTTAAGCCCTGGCTCGCACTGGCCCGATGGTGGAGATACGGCTAATGTAATTTCATAGGCAAAACACCATGCTACAGACAAAGAGTCATAAAATTTCCCTCCAAAGTTACCATTCCTCATTGGCTCACTCAAATCCCAGAGGAGTGAACTCAACAGAAGATAAAGGCCTCACATCAGTGACCCGGCTAAGTTTGCGGTTCGTATAGATCCTAAGAGGATGAAGAGTATGAGCTAGAACTCTCTTGGACCCCTAAGCACGTGACTCTTTCCATAGCTTAATTTTCTCTTTTTTCTATGACGGATAAATAAAAGAAATTAATAAAAAATGATACGACTGGCATAAAAACTGTAATATTGTAAATATAATAATAAACATGTATCCACTGTGTATTCGTAGGCAACTTTATTAGCAGCGTCCTTGTAACATCCCGCCAACAACGTAACATGAATAACATTTTCTCTGCCCTCTAACCTAACGCTCACTGACTCTGGTCGCTATGCCGATTTCAAACCACGACTAACGACTTTGTTCCATTCCGGGCAAGTCACACCAAACTTCCTGAGCAAGGAATTGTAGCTAGATTATTAATTTAATTGCAACATTACAGTGTCCTAAAATCTATTTTTCAACATGTTCAGCTTGCATAAACACTGCATCCGTAGGCAATATTATTCGTAGGGGCTGCCATCGTTGTTTCGTGTGCTGTGTGATGTCAGAGCTTGGAACTCGGAGTACATTGATCTAGTACGAGTTCAGGGGTGGGAAGTCACGGATTTGACTGCCATTCCAGTGTACTTTCACGGGTTGCCTGGAACACGGCATAAGATACTGCAAAAATCCTGGTCTTTGAACTTCTGGTCCAATCAGCGCAGGGCTGTGCCACAGTGTTTTGTGTTGAAAATGTAAAATATATATATAATGAGCAAGTACATCATGAATCCACTAGAATTTCCATTGAATGTGAGGGTGTGTGGCCTTTAGCAAGAGCAATCTGCCAAAATGAAGACATACAATAATATTTGAAAATGATGTTTTTACAGATATCAAAATAAGTGAAGTGACTATTATACTGAGCTAAGGTATTCTGAAAACAGACCATAACAAACATCACACAGACGAGTTGGGAGAGTTTTTTTTCTCAAAGTTCTTTCCAAAAAATTATTATCATTGGCTTGTGCAGTGCCTCCACCCTTAAAAGGAGAGTTCACCCAAAAATGAAAATTCTGACATCAATTTCCCTCATGTCATTCCAAACCCATATAATATTCATTCATCTCTGAAACACAGATGAATATATTTGTAATGAAACCAAAAAAAAAAAAAAAAAGTCTTGCATTAAGCAAATTGTCAGGTGGCAGTGGTTGTAGGAAAGGCGCACGGCGGAGTGGAACAAAATGATTCCTTTAAATGCTTCAACACATGCACAATTTTAAATAACATTAATTAAGGACAAGAACAGGCACAAACTCAAATAGGGCACATAACAAGTGGCAGACAGGTGATTAGGATAACTAAAAACCATGAACAGGTGATCTAAATGAACGGAGATGAGAACAGGAAATTAACCAAATGAGGACATACGGGAACAAACAGAAACCAACACATGACTGATATCAACCCCTTCCAGGAAGGCAGTCCCTTCCCATGCCGTAACAGGAACATCAGGGAGGGAAGGCAGGTGGCCCTGTAGGCTGGTGCAGGACATGAATAGGGCGGAGACAATGAGATCCTCCAGGGCAGATCAGGGAGCTCTGGGAGCCATGGTGGAGCAGGAGACTCAGGAGGCCACGGCAGTATCTGCCCCACCAATTTTCGTGGAGAACTATAAAATCCGGTGGGCACACTGGAGGAGCTGACAAAGGAGTCTCTGGAGTGAGGATAGATGCAGAGAAACCAGAGGGTAATGCCATATTCATGAACTCGGAGTTGCAGGCTGGAGCCGACACCGTAGCGAGCTCTTGGGCTTGGAGCCGATACTGGAGCGAGCTCTCGGGCTCGAGCCGACACTGGAGAGCACTCTGGAAGGCGCTTATGAGGAGCCTACAGTGGAGCGAGTTTTGGGTCTGGAGCCAACAGTGGAGCGAGCACTAGTGCTAAAGCAGACCGCCTTCTCCACCTTAGCTTCCTAATCTGGCTTAGGGTTAAGGGCATGGTCAGCGGCAGGAGTGACAAACATTCTGCGGGCTTGCCACATTAATGTCCAGCGGGCTTGCCAAATAAAAGCTTGGCAGGCTTGACTCCTGATTAGCCAGCTTTCTTTGAAGTGGCCAGCGCTCTACGGATCAGTACCAGCCGCCTTCTCCAATACCGTTAGTCCCCAGCCATCACAGTCTCCTGCAATTTGGTCTTGGATTCTGTCAGGCGGTAGTGGTTGTAGGATAGGTGCATGATGGAGTGGAAGGAAAATTATTCCTTTAATAAGCTTCAACACACATATTCCATTTGAAATAACATTAATCAAAGACAAGGGAGAACAGAACAGGCTCAAACTCAAATAGGGCAGATAACGAGGGGCAGACAGGTGATGAGGATAACTAAAAAAAACAGGATCAGGTGATCTAAATGAACAAAGATGAGAACTAATGATGAGAACTGGAAATAAACCAAATGAGGACAGACGGGAACAAACAGAAACCAACACGTGACATGGTTGAGCTGCCGTTGACCATATTTAATGTACGTTGATCATTGTTTATATAAGCTATAATTAAATTTGTTTATCAAATAAAGTGACCATGTCTTTCTAGAAGACTTTATATGGAATACTTTTACTATGATTTAATAAAATTTTGGTTAAATGGACTTTAAGAGGAGGGATAGAAACATATCAGGTTTCATTAAAAATATCTTCAAATATCGTCATCATTCCAAAGATGAAAGAATGTCTAATGGGGTTCATACAATATGAGGTTGAGAAATTGGGGTAAATAAAACTTCTTGTATCACACAAAGCTACGCATAAAATCCTTCTGTGGAAAACAAAAGATACAAAAAAAAAAACCAAATCCCTACAAAGAAAGTCAATGATAAACAAAACCAAAATTCATAAAAAATATATATATATTGTGTTCGGCAGATGAGTCATGCATGATGAGTAACTGATCTCATGTGAGATATCCCTTTAAGATTATAAAGCTTGAGTCATTCAACGCATTTTTTTCAATTATTTATTTAATTATTCAGAGCTTGGGGGAACTATTCCATTAAGAAGATCTGATTTTTTCTATTTTCTGTGTTACACTCAGTTCACTTCAAGCAAATAAAACCAGGTCATCAGTCATTCCAGTTTTCTCAAACCTGAGGTTCAGAGAAATGAATGAAAAGAGTTTTCACCATCTCCTTCAGCATGACAGCACATTGCTTAGATCAGCTGTTCTCAATTCCAGTCCTCGCGAACCCCTGCACTGCACATGTTGTATGTTTCCCTTATGGATTCAGACGTTTGTTCTATTCGAACGTAAGTGCCCTGCAAAGTGGGAACATCACAGGGTATTCCGCCATAATTCCAGTTTCGAAGCGAACTTACAGTATATGTTTCATTCAAAGTGCACTGAAGTGTGTGACGTGTATTTATTTACAGAGGTATATGATGTCACACTTGTCGGTGTGTGAAGTTGCGCAGCGCAAATCCATGAATGAATGTTCCAAAGTGAAGTAAACTTACTTGCAGGGGGTCGTGAGGACTGGAATTGAGAACCGCTGACTTAGATTAAGGTGGGGGACACAGTAAAGCCAACTTCCCCAGACAATACACCAACAACAAATTTTTTAAAGAAGAAATTGCTTCAAGAAACCTGTTTCAAATCATATTAGAGTGGTCAAGAAGAAAACTAAAGCCAAGACAACTTCATGAACTACATGATACAAGTTGTTGGGGACCAAAGAGTAATCTAACACAAGGGGTGGACAAGTTTAAATTTCACTTTTCCTGTGAATGAATATCACAATCGTTTTATTTATCTAAGTTTAGAGCAAAAGGAGATGAAACACCATCCATCACACATCTTATGTTTAAATTCCTGTTCATGCTTGTCTGTAGATAGATGCAGGTCATTATCGAACCCCTGTGGACAGCCTCTCTGGCTAAGAACAGTCGAGTCATCTTACTGGTGCTTTGCCATCACTTATTTCACGCCAACTAAATCAGTGTAAGAATCGAGCAAGAAATTGAATGTGCACTTGATTATTTGTGACAGGGAAACCTTTTGAAATAGTACAAATGGTATCTGATGTAATTTTTACAGATGAGTCAAGTACATAGAGCTAAATAAGGACCATGTGTGTGTATGTGTACATGTTCTCACATATGGAGTTCAGTAGTGGGTATTTGTGCTGGGGGTTATGTTCCTTATTAAAAGCCGGGCTCAAAAATCTGAGCTGAAGAGGATTTGCCCAAATCAAGGTAGTGGTCTTGACCTGGTGGTTAACCTAAAATTAGGTTGCAGGTGTCAGGGTTTTTGTCACTTCAGTTGTTCTTATTATTAGTTTAGTGACTAAAAGCTTATATAGCATCTTGTCTTTGGTCACGTTCACACAGCAGCAGAATACGGTTGCCAGTCTTGTATTTGAGTCCTTAAAGGGGTCATATGATGCTACTTAAAAATGTCCTTTTTCTTTGGAGTGTTTCAAGCTCTTGATGCAAAAAGAAGATCTGTAAAGTTGCAAAGACTAAAGTCTCAAATACAAAGAGATATTCTTTATAAAAGGCAAGAGTTAACCACGCCTACCTAAACTGGCTCAGCCTAACATGCCCTGACATGTCTACGTCACAGTGTGGGAAGATAACATTGTCCAAATGTTCACGCAAAGAAGGCATAACTTTTATTCTCGCTGTTACCCCTGGTGCCATGTGGAGATGCTGTGTTTTTCATTGTGAAAGCGGAACTGCTTTGTTTGGCCTTCCAAAAGAGGACACAACTATAAATCAGTGTTTAAGTTGTATCTACGACACTGTTTCAGAAGAGTTCAAACTAAATATTCAGATGTGTGCAACACATTTTACGGAAGACGAGGACTGTTTCCTGGAAGAGTTGCCTACAAATGCCGGTGTCTGTTTCTATAAACTGGAGCAATTCCAACTTTGCAAGTACAGTCTAGCACTTCAGACTCACAACGATGATTCCAACGTGAGTTTTGAGCACTTTAGAGTAGTGCTTGTTGTTTCTACGATCACAGATGCAGACATGAGTTTTATGTTTATGCAGCGCGATACGCATTGCAAAGCGTATGTCATATATGTTATATTATTTACAGGCGTGACAACCGCATTCTGTAACCGAACTCACACCCATAAATTTTCAGGACATACTGCATTCTCTGAAAACCCGATCTCTGTTAACGGAACAGGACTGGACAACTACTTGTCTGTCATGTCATAAAGTGTGAGAGAGACGCTCTGCTGCACAAAAACGTGTGTACCGTGTGTTGCGTGTTTTCAGTAACTTAGAGTGATTCTGGAGGTCCCGAGTCTGGTGCTTCTGGACGGTCTCAAGTCTGCTGTCCCTGTGGCAAGTTTTATAAAATACTTAGTCTAGTCTTACAAGTAAGTCATCTATTTTTGTTTTTAGACTGGCCATAAATCAAAGTCTGTTACATAAAAATGTAGACTGGTCTAATTTGAATGGAAAAAAGACAACCCATTAGCCCTTGGTAACTGCTTGTTGTTCAGACAAGTTCTTAAGTCATAGGGCCCTATCATACACCTGGCACAATGCGACGCCAGGCGCGGCACAAGTGTTATTTCCAAGTTTCTGCCCGACGCAGTTGGGGAAAAACAATACAATTAAATTGAAATTGAAAACAATGTCAAGCTGGCTTCTTGTCATTTCTGAATCATAACAAAAAACAGAACAATGTCTAAAAGCTGCTATGTGACAAGATGTAAAGTAAACCCTAAAAGTGGAAAAGTGTAAAGCTAAAAAACCCAGAAGTGCGTTTTTATAAGCTGTCGACAACCCCAGACCCCCCCCACAAAAAATGTTTAGGACACAAGGACGTCGAGGTATTTCATGTTGGGCCATTCAGTTGGATCATTTCTAGAGCAAAAGGAAGGTTAGGAAGGGGGCACTGCCACAGACCAATACAATTTTGTTTCTTAATATATGTAACTCTTCCTCTCTGATTTACACAGGGTGGTGAAATAATCCTTTGACATGGTTCAAAATAATGAATGGTCTTACCGCCGATAACGTTTCCCTCCAGTGGGTGCAGTTCTCATAGTCATATGAAAGGTTGCGCTCTACTTTTGTGTCCCAAATGCTCGTTTTTTTGGGTTGACAGTTTATAAAAACATAGTTCTGGGATTTTTATCTTTTTTACATTTTTAGCTGTATATAAACTATATATAAAATGCATTGTTGGTCGTTGCCACATAATGTGCAGGTGTGAATTAGCAGAAGGCAATCAATTGTAACCCTAACCCTAACGCCCTTTCGCATCACTGTTGTGTTGCCTGGTCATGTCCTGTCCTGTTGCAGATCCAGTGTTTTTTGTTCTTATTTTATACTTTATTAATAAATACCCTTTTACACCTTGCACTTCAATCATTAAAACACTCCTTGAGTCCAAACCCAACCGTTACAGCAGGTCTGTTCGGGTAAGGGTTAGGATTATGGTTATAAATTCAATAATAAATTTTGAGGACTGTGTTACCTTCGAACAATAAACACGTCTGGTTAAACACTTGTCTAAGGCAAAATCTCAGCCTTGGCTGTTTGTCACAGTTGGATAAATGCTTATAACAGAGACGTTTACAGCAGGAACAGACATCTGTATCAATATAAATATATATTAGATTGTGGACAGGCCATGTGCTGGTGACGTATTTGCACATGTAGTCTTTCAAAGATTCTCTCAAGATCCCACAATCAGTAGAACACTTGACAAATTGAGTGTAAATGGTAGTTAAAGCAGATGTGTGTCATTGTTTGGATGGCAAAATACTTTTGCCTATATCTCAGTTTAATGTGCATTGACAACTTTAAGTAGCCATTTCTTAGGTTGATTTCCCACAAGAGTGTAAACACTGTCTGTGCAATGTAATAAAAAAATCTCTATATATGAGCAGCTTAGTATGTTGCTTACATAAATGACATCGTATAGCAACATCTTTCAGATGGCCAGCTGGAAAGTGTGTGGTTCACTTATAACATACTTTGTGAACTCAAAGCATTCTTCACAAATTAAAGTTTTTTTAATTAAACTTAAGAGATTTATGTCCGTACACTGAAAGGCCATTACAACAAAACATTGACACTTCAAAAAGTGTGAATGCAGAAACCTACTTGCTTCACATGCAAGAATCAGTGAGGTTTGCTCTAGTGTCTCAGTGGTTGGGCTCCCATTGAAAATATTTGATGTGCTCCAAGTTTATGTGCATTGATAAATGTGCATTTTATGTGTTTATTTGCATTTTTCTGTCTTAAAAACTCTTAGAGTTTAGCATGGTAATATACATGACAATGCCAATGTGTTTGGTCTTGACGGAATACATCTGCGAAGATGCTGCTGCTGCAGCAGAGCAAATACTGAGATTTACATCCACAGACATGTTGCTGTAAGCATGTAAGAAATACTGCTGCTGCACATATAACATATTTGAAATAACCTCCATATATAACATACATGAAATTACCCCATAGCAGATCTATACAGGTGGAGCTGGGGAAGTGGAGGGTTTCTGAAGTTACCTTGAAGCTAAAGAATTTGAGGGTTTAGCAAGCTCATTTGCTGCTGATATGAAAAGACACCAATCGGCTATGATAGTAGCCATATAGTTTCATTACAGAACTTTGTATATATGAGAATACAATCCTAAACCATTTAAAGTGACAGTATGTCTTCAAATAGCTTAATTAAACTGCTCAATTAGTATGTATTTCTTTTACAATGTTTTATGAACTTTTTAGCATCAGAGTTGTGGTGGAATGGACTTTCAATGAAGGAAGTGAAATCATTGTTGAGTCATTCATAAAACAAGAATGGATCATTAAAATTGGTTTAATGACATGCCTTTAACTAATACAGAAATTGAACTGTTAAGAAGTCACAAAATTAATCACGAACACTTTCACAAACTCAATCTGTAAACTGACTCAAGATGACTTGAGTGCCACACAGGAAACAATGAGTCAGTCCAGTGAATCACAGATAAATATAACGCTTGGAGTGTGGTTGGATAATTAACAGAGAGGTCCCCGACAGCGTTTAACAGGCCTCGAGGTTCATTTTCACTATTTTCACTATTCTAATTCAAAATGTTGGGCAATCTGGGCCGGCAAACTGCCAGTATTGAGAAACAGAGCTGAACAATGAGATTACGCTAAAAGACACACGTCAACACCAACCTTGACTCTCAAAACCCCAGCGTACGTGTGCACCGAAAACTCTAAGCCCCAGATGTGCAAAAGCGTCAGGGGAGGACAGCCAAAACCATGGGGCCTACTACATACTAGCAAACATGTCATCATTATCCTGTGGAGACTGGAAAAGTAATAGAGGTCCTTCTGTTTGTAATGGACACTGTTGCAACACTCTTCCCAGTGTCCTTTTATAAAGCCTTGGTCTGCCTAACACACAACACATGCACATATACACGCACAGGGATGGTAAAGTCAGTAAAACACAGTGATGTGAGGCAAAGGCGCTTTTCTATATTAATAGGTGCAAAGCTGGCGAGTTTATCTCTCTCTCTCTCTCTCAACCCTGTGTGGCATATGACCCGGTGCCTTCTAGCATTTAATATAATTTCCACTGTCCACTCTGATCCACTAAAACAGGTTTAAACATGATTTTTTGCCACCAGTCCTCCCACCTTCTATTTAAGCTTACATTACACTAGCTGACTTGAATTCTTGACCTTAAAGAATGGAAACAAGCTGATAAAACAAATGATTCTGTTGTGTACTTGGGGATCTTTCCTCATTATGAACAGTACAGTTAGCACTCAAACTCAAACATGATCATATTACTTCCTGGTTCTTGGCTCATTTCGAGTTGGACATGAACGAACACTGGACTGAGTGAGAAGTCCAGGCATTTTTACAGAATTTACAAATGATTCATTTATTAAAATAAAGAATGTAAACCTATGGTCTGTCTACAATACATGCCAGAAATTTGTCTTCTTTCCCTGAGCATGCTAAGTCTTTTTTTTTTTTTTTAAAGCTCGGAAAGCTTCAAGGACTTTAATGTATATATTGTATATGAATGGGATGGGTTTTCTTGTACAATTTTGTAAAAATGATGAAATCAATTCAAATTCAAACCTTGTTCGATCACTGTGGAATACAATGCAAAGTACAATGCTACAGTAAAAACCTGCTAATTTGATTAACTGTAAGATCCCTTACTGTATACACAGATGATCAAAGTGAAAAAGAACAAGCCATCTTATAATGAACAATGAAAAAACGTAAATTGACATTCCCAGATTCCCTATGTGACACTTCACATTTGATGGTTTTTGACAATTACGTTTCTTATTTTTTTCAGTACTTTGTAATATTAACACTGTATGAGTTATATTTGTGCTAAATCAATAAAGCTAAAAAATGTGCTATAATATATTTGTATTACTATATTTGTAAATCAACTGCTCTTTTTTTTACTGTTAATTTGATTTTTTATTATATATAATGTACAGTAGTAGTCTGTCATACATATTGAGATGCAGCAAAACTGACTGTTACATTATAGCCAGTTTGTGATTTTCTTTAAATCTTCTTTAATTTTTAACTTGTATAAAGCAGGGGCTAGTTTCACATTTTACTCTAGTGAATATTTGTCAGGGTAGATTATTTTTCCCCTAAAGTCAAAATCTGTATAGACTCAAACCTTAAAATCTTAACCAAAAAATAAACAAATAAATAAACACAATTCCACCATTACTAGGCAAGAAAAAATTCACCTTTTGCAATGCCCCAATACACATTTGTCTCACTACATGGGGTCACATATGTCTACAGTATGTCCATCCAGTTTTTTATATGAACTTTTCAATGCTGGCAAAAGCTCTCTTTAAACGTAGACCAGAGAGCAAATCAAAGGAAATGTCAGGGGTTAGGACATCATTTGGGGGATGTTTACGAGTGCATTCAAGATGGGTTTGCTAGTGTCCCGTCTCGTATTCTTTGCATGTGCACATGTGCACAACATAAACATATTCCATATGTGTTATGTACGCGCAAAGTTCTTCACTGGACGATAAATGACCTCAGATTTAGAAATGGCAGGAACAAAAGGAAGACAGCATAAAGACACAAAAGACACCAGCTGTACTATGTAATTATTTAACAGTTGACATTTACAACGTTTGATAAGATCATCCAAGCACTTGGATTCACATGGCACCATAAAGAGGAAATGACCTAACGTAAACATCCCCGTCTCAGCAGCTATCATGACCTCTGACCCATCACAGTTTCCATGACATGGCTGTTTTCCACCATGGACGTGGCTGTAACTGAGGGCATATGTTGGGCTCTGCAATGTTAAATATCGACACTGTTAAAAATACAGTTTCCAAAAAAGTTTTTTTTTCAGTAATGCCATAGAATAACTGTTTTTTTGGCTTCTTCGAAAAACCTTTCAGAAAACAGTTCTTAAAAGGACAGATTTTTTTCTTAGTGTGAAGAACATTTTATTAAATGTACCTTTTGTGCAGTGCAAAGGTTCCATGCATGTTAAAGGTTATTTAATGAACCCTAAATGCCAATAAAAACCTTTATTTTTAAGTGTGTACTTTATTTTAGGTCTTTCTTTATTGATCTCCACAGCATACTTTGACTTGTTCAACAAGGTTGCTGTTAACCCATGCATAAATAGTTTCCACTGTGATAACCCACCTTCTCCTCAAAGGCATAAATGTAATCCTTGATCAGGATCAGACATACGTTTCCTATCCTGCTGGGCCACTTCTTCCTCATAAGGCCCCACAGCGAGGAAAGGGGAGGATGACTTATTTATCCTACTTATTTCATCTATCTTAGAGCTGGGAATAATCAGTAGAAAGCTATATTAATCATTTATTACACTGTCTATATACACTACTACTAAAAGTTTGATTAAATAAGTTTTTATGTATTTAAAACAAGTCCAGTGTCATATCTCAAGTGAAGAGAAGTGCTGGGTAAGTGGATGTGTGTTGGTTCAAAAAGTATGTGTTTGTGTGAGGGGCACAAAGATGGAGAGATAATAAAAGAGGAAGAGCACAAAAGAAATGGTTAAGGACTTTACCTTCTTGTGAGGAACAGTTGCCTGGGTCATGGCCAGTTCAAAGCTGTGAGCTCCCGTCAGCTGTGTTTTCTCCCAAAGTTTCCTCAGCTGCTTAACACACTCATCCTGACAGCACAACGCCTCGCTCATTTTACTCTGCACACAGACATGATACACTGCTAGCTTGCCAATATGCATGCTACTCATAATACGTAGTGTTTGCTAAGGCAAGCATCACACTGACTGCTGCTCATGGTAAGATAATAAGATTAACCACAAAACCAAAGTAATAAAAAATAGAACAATGGAACACATTATAATTCAAGCGAGAGAGATTTTAGTATGCATTTACACTCAGAGACTTAATGCACAGATTTATTTTTGATTTTATCCGTTGTTATGCCGTCTATTTCAATCATCAGAATTTCTTATTCATTCACAATTTGAATACAGCTGTCAGTCCCCAAACTCTGCAATGTGAACATAGCAGCATGGAAAATAAAGCCTTTTTTGATTTGAAGCTTTGAAACGGTTCCTTTCTCTCATTATTAACCACTAGATTTGAATATATAAACAAAATTCAGACAAATTAAATACCTGTCCTTACTAGTTGGCTGTCACGATATTTTATTACATAAATGAGGACATTTGGCCCTCGCAAGTAGAGCTAAGCAAGTACAAATCAAAAACATTTCCGATTGTTACCTGCAGTGCCAGTAGCATGATTTGGATCCAGAGGTGTGGCTGGTGGCTACACAGAGAGAAACAGGACTTCCCGTAGAGGCAGTAGTGTCCTTTCAGTGGACAGGAGAAGGACAACTTAGCTACACAGCCACGATGTGAGTCTGGAGCACAAACACACATAAACACAGCAGCATGAATAGCTTATAAATTCCTTTGCCAGAAATGGAACCTATTTCCCAAAAACACAAAATATCCTAAAATAAACTTCTAGCAGCTAAACTGCATCATCTTGTAATACAATAGTGCAGTCAGACACAGAGCACAGAGACTGTAGAGTATTTATCAGGGCATTTCTGTCAGGACCAGTATCGTCAAAATGCTAGATACTTAGCATACAGTTTGGTTTGGTGGTATGGTTCTGTTCTGGGCAAAAAAACTCCCTGCCCATTCATACAGCCTGTCATTAATGAGCCAGCATTAATAAGCCCCCCCCCCACCCCCACCCCCAGGGTAAACAGAACATATACCATTAATGTACTTAATGATTAGGGCTGGGATAAACGATTATTTTTTAAACGATTAATCTAGCGATTATTTTTTCGATGCATCGATTAATCTAACGATTAATTTTTCGGACCGATTCAATTTCGATTATCTCCCCATTAATTGACTACTAACAATTTATACATGTTGATTTACATATCTGAATGAAAAAAAAACATGAATTCCTTAACATTGCAATATATGTTTATTGCTCTTAAAATTATAATATAAAAGACTGACTAAGAATGCATTACTTTGCACTTGTATCGAGATAGCATTCAATAAAACCTTGAAGCCTTGAAAACACATATCTTACTGAAACAAGCTTACTGAACACATAGGGCCTAGCTTACTGAAAAAAGTTATTCCTTCACATGAAAATAACAACAACTTGATGTCTAGCATTCAATAAAAAGGTCACCCAAAATACTTGTTTAGAGCAATTGAAAGAATACAGTAACCAGTGTAAACTTGAGGGCTTTAGGCTAATACAGAGAGTGCTTTTCCAAAAAAATAAATAAATAAAAATTAACAGTGGGAGCTGGCAGCCTGTCAAGGAGAAAAAAAAAATCTCCGAATGCTCCACGTGAAACTTTGGCGTTCGAACCTTTTTCTATCGTATCTAATGATTTTGGTTAATATGCACGAGGGAGAGAGAGAGAGAGAGCAAGACAGCGCTCGTGTAGTTTGAAGACTGTGAGTGTGCGAGCGCGCGTGAAACTTTGGTGTTTCGCCCTTTTTCTATCGTGTTTAATGATTTTGATTAATATGCACAAGGGAGAGAGAGAGCAAGAAGCGCTGGTTTTGTTTGAAGACTATGAGTGTGCACGCCCAGCCGGGGCTCTCTCTTGTTCGCGTCCTGTCAGGCACAGCGATTAAATAAGGCTTTGACAGCCGCCAAAAAAACCCTCTGGATTGGTTATATAACGTTGGACAGAATGTTGATCCGGCCATCGCGTATATTCAGCGCACATAAGGTAAACGTTTTGCAAATGATTTTTAGAGAAATAAAAACAGGTCGACGAATCGATGCGCATATTTTGCATCGACGTATTTTTTGCGTCGACGTCATCGATGACCTCGATGCATTGTCCCACCCCTATTAATGATATTTAAGTGTGACATTATTCAAGATAAAGGAGTCTGATTCAACAAGGAATATCAGAAAGCCAAGTCCTGACTATGGCGAAAGGTGGAGTTGGGGATGGAGAAGGGTAATTTGCTCCCGAGAAAGCAAAAAAGCTGCTGAATAATACTAAAAATAGAGCGTATATAGGAATAAGAAAGACAGTCCAAACAAGCCTGGTGTCAAAACATCCTTAGTAAATTATGATTAATTATTGTGTCTCATTTGCTATCATTATATTGTTCAACATATATACTGGCATTCCCATCGGTATTGTGAAGCCTATATCGGTAAACTGCTACTCATAACTGTGTCGTTTTGTTCTGTCTACTAATTATACAAATGACTTAAAATCAACCTCTCTATAAACATCATTAATCATCCATTCACTTTGGCCTTCATTGACACTATATGAATGAGGGAGAAGAAGAGTGAAGAGTTATGTATTTGGGTTTGTATATGCGACCCTGCCAGTGTAGCATCGGCCTGAATGTCCCTCGACTCTCCATATGTTTTTATGAAACTACACTTGGAGCATAATTTTGCTTTAGTTTTCATTTTTTATTTTAATTTTACTCAATGACATGTGGATTATGCATCAACTGTTTAATGTAATCAGCGTAAAAAGAAAAAAAAAAAGAAAAGAAGAGAGAAACAACAGTTGGGCCTCTTGGAATAACTAAATCCTGATGGGCTGCAGATAAATGAGTGTGTTCTTGTAAAAGAAAATAAGTTCGGGGAAGAGGAAAGATAGAAAAGACCAGCTTCTTTAAGTCAGAGTAGAATGTGGACAAGCAAATGATACTCCTCGAATTGTGTTGATGTTAGTTTCATCTTAAAGACTCAAATCTTTTGACTTTGTTCATTAAAAAGGTTCAGTTAGATTAGTTTATCGACATACCAGTGGCAACCAGTGAATGTATTCTTATGAGCAAGTCATTGAATTACTTACTCAACAGTTTTGTTTCAAGTCTTTTTATTTTTATTTACATGTCTACAGATCAGAGAGACTCTAAAATGAGTGTTTAAACATTATAAACTTTTTCTCCACAATAAAGCAGTGATAATAAAGTCGATGCAATTTGTCCTTTTTGTTGGACAAAAAAATCTAAAAAAAAAAAAAAATTAATTTCAAATACAGTATGTCTTTTTGAATATTCATAAATAAGCTAATTCTTCTGCCAAACAGACTGAAAACACTTTCTGAAGTAGTGAAGAGGCATATTTGTTCAGTGGTTCTAGCCAATGAAAATGCTTTTTCACATTCACACTCGAGTGCTATTTTCTCGCTCTAGTTGTACACTTCAAAAGGGACAGACTAAATGCTAAAAATATATAGTAAAGGACTAGCGCATAAGACAAGAGGTCTGCTCTCTGCCTGCGAAGTCTGCCAATAATTGGACACTGTTCAACAAATCTTCCACAAAATCCTTTCTGACAGCTTCACCACTGACTATGACATTAACTGATCCTCCATGATGTGGTGAGTATGAATGCACTGAATCCCTCACACCGACACGAATATAAACGCACTCACATTTATTCTGCCAGTTCACCAGGTTGCCGACTGATCGATTACCTTACAGTTTATCAGTGGGAGAGCTGTTGAATAATGTGAAGAGGCCCAGGCCAGTGCAGGGGATATGACTTAAATAGCTTTGCAACTGGATACCAGAGCCAAGCTGCCCCTCAATCTGTCTGAACTCTAGCGTATCACACAGTGCACTGATAAATGATAATGAGTGGTGTTTGCAAAGGCAGGTATCACTCTAACTATCGTTCATACTAATAGATTTGAACAAAAGCTTTATGAATTTAACTTAAACATGTAACTCATCCTGCACTGCACTATTGACATGAATGATATATCATAAGAGGTGTGCTATTATTTTAATAAGCAACTGCTTAATTGTTTAAGCGACTTTTAGTTTGTATTTCTTCAGTTCATGCTTTCCTTTGTTTGATTCCTGCCACTCTTTAGTGCATGGTTATCATTAGTTAGTTTGGTTCAGATGTGCACTCCTCATTATCTCAAATATATATTCAGAAACAATGGCCCTCTTGTTGTGATATTAGTCAACTATTCTGGAGTTTTTCTGGAGCAAGCAACACTTTCCTACAATGTGACTGGTAATATTATAACTATAATCATGTTTTACCTGGTAACTCAAACAATGCAATATCTCCTATAAAGCAATTTTATGAAAAACAACAAGTTAAATTTTGTAAATCTAAATAGAATATAGAAAAAATTCCAAAATTCCACACTTTTCCAGACTCAAATTTCCAAAATTCTCAGTAGATTTTCAGACCGTTTTTAACATAAATGGTTCACAGGAACATTATTTTCGGCTTTATATTTGATATATAGTAAAGTCATCAGTAAATATTTGTATTTTCTCGAGGGTTTATCCATTGATTTCCTCAAAGTGACAACATACAGAGACCCTCAAAAGGAAAAACTGATTTTTGCACGCACACAAGAAACTAACAGAGCATCTTCTGTTGCGATGGAGAAACAATGACACAAAATGAGCTGATGGCACAATACGGCTGTGTGCACTGTCCTATTTGACAAGTTCAAGGGTCCATAAAGAAGACTGGTACTGTAAAAAAAAAGTGTTATAAATGTGGCATTCTTTAAGGTATTAAGTCATATTTCAAGGCCTTAAGTCTGCTTTAATGCATACTCTGTGGCGGCCAAAAAAACCCACGCGAAATAGGCTGATGGTGCAATAGGTGGCTCAGTGAGCATCATACTATATGCTCAGTTTAATGGTTTCTCGTACGCACAAAAGACAGTATTTTTCTTATTTTTGCAGAGGCGCTGTAATACGGTTTCCATAACATGCACTTTTACATTTTTAAAAGTGTTTGACAATCACTAAATAATCATTAAACAGCTGACATGAAAACACACTTCTTGTATGATAAATTTATTTTCATAAAAAAAATATTTTATAGAAAACTAAATGGGGCAAAAGTCTGGAAATGCCAATATTTTTTCATATTCTGCTTTCTTTTTTTAATTTCCAGACCTGGAAATTACTCAAATCAAATTCAATACTCTCCCAAACTGCACAGAAACTCTGTAGATAACTTGGCATGGCATCCCAATATGTAATTGGTGTTACATTTCTAACATATTTCAAAATAAGCCAGGAAAATGTTCTCCTCATGTGGCTAAAACAACAACAAAAAACTGAACTAGAAGCTGACCTGAAATTCAGTCTTGTATAAACACATTAATGTTCAAATTAATTCCCATGTCTAAAGTAGTTTCTGGATGAGAGTGTGGTAAAAACTTGCAGAAGCGAGTTCTCCTCCTGCGCTACTCAAAAATGCAAGGTAATTTTTAACGTGTTGCTGTGTGGATTGCTCTTAGATTTGACAGGTTACCTTCAATGACACAGTGCTCAGGTATGGGGATCTGTTTGATCATTTCCGCACAGAAGTTTTTGATTTCTTCCATGTTGTCTCTTAGATGGATCCAGAGTCTATCTCCCTCCTGGGGGTCTCCAACCAGCACCTTTTGCCCCTCACTGTTTGGAGATGTGTCAGGTTGAGTCTCTGTGAGTTTGTGGCTCTCCTGCAGGTTCGTGAGGGCAGGACGGGTCTCTGGGCTGGGACTGGCCTCACAGACACAGAGTTCTGCGCTCAGATCCACCCTTTCTCCCTCTGGACTGCTGTCAGAGTTAATGGATCGCGTGCGTACAGCGTGAAGAGCCAGACTCTTTGACCTGAACATGAGAGAACAGCACGCAAAAAATAAATAAATCTCAGAGTCATTTCATTTATTTTAGGTAACTGTGAGTTATTAAAAAGTGGCATACTCCACTAGAAAATGTAGAATGTATTTTTGCAGTGTTGTATTTAGCTAAATTAAATTTAAAACTTGAAGAAATGCATAACTAAAATGAATACCATAAGTGCATACAGAGCAAATCAATGGCAAGTCATTCAAATTCCATACATTCTACTATTGCTTTCAATGTGCAAACATATAAACGTTTTGCTTTTGGACATCAGAGATCCTAAGGTCCATTTCAGCAATTTTCTTTTAACTTTTAATGTATTTCTAACACAGCCTACCTGTTGAACCTCATCTCTCTGCGCTCGTCTTGTGCTGCCTGACACAGACTGTGGCGTCTCTGAGGACCAGGGGAAGCACCGTCTCCCTCAAACTCCTCCACCTCATCCCCAATCTTCTGTTCGAAAGCCTGGATCTTCACCTGCAGATGCTGGTTCTCAGCAAACATGTCAGAACTAGACTCGGCTTCACATGGCCTGGACAAATCCCGCACATTCTCCTCCTCTCTGACGAACAAAGATAAAAGCCAAGGGTAGAATGGAAATACAACTGCACTGCTTAGTGCTTACCGAACAGTATGTAGTATACTTTTTAAAAACAGTATTTGAAATAGTATTAGAGGTAACACTTCACTTACATCTAACCTGTACTGTACTCACAATAGTAATAACAGTTATACATAATTACACAATTACGCATAATTACAAGCAACTAACCCTAATGGTGCATTCACACAGGGCATCAGCGTTAATGCTTCTCATTTACTTTGAATGGGTAACATCATGCGTGGCTGAATTGAATTGTGTGTCCATTGCATTTGGCTAGTGAAACAAAATATTATTGTGGACTGATGTACACGTCTCTATTACATGAGCTTTCATGTGTGCGGTTGCCAGATATGAAGCAACTTTGTTGGTTGAAATACAATTTCCCATTGCCAACCAACTAAGTTGCTAACAGCTTAGCAACTATGCTTTTCGGAAACGCACCCCAGAGCTTCTCGGTTGAAAGGATACATTTTCTGTGTTTTATTTATTTTTTTGCAATCTGTCAATGTTGCGCACAAGCTATATAAGACACATATAAGACATTCAGCTTAAATGAAAGTGTCATTCAGCCAGTCTGTGTTCTGTCATGAGATCTCGACTATTTTGTTTGTGGTTGGGGTTGCCGAATAAATGCACTTAATAAACAGCTGTTGTTTTAATAGAAACATTCGAATTATTGTGAATAGCATTTATGAATATTACTGTAACAATATTTTTGGTTTGTTTTTGCCAGTTTTCATAATGTAGACAGAGAGAGAGTGTATATCCAAGTATTTGATATTAATTTATTTATTTAATAACCTATAATAAATCAGTACACTATACAAGGTAAAATAAACCGTGTGTATCAATCCATTTTCTATTGATTTGTGCTTATTGGTGAAAATGCATAAATGTAAAAAATATATTTTTCAAATAACAATCTTTTCGATTATAATTTTCTAGCATTTTAATCAGTTTAAGTTTTATACAGCATGACGAAAATGTGCTTAAATTTTCATTGACTATAAACTAGACTAAACAAAAACAGGACAGGGTTGACTTATGTATACATGTTGAGTACGTTGTTACGTTATCAGGATACAAAAATCTAGTAAAACAAAGTATTCAGATTACGGTTACATTTTGTAAAAAAGTCAGGATTACATTTATATCATTTAAAATAAAATAAAAATGAGTATTTTGACATAACGCTATATATTTAGGGCTGCATAGTTCCTGGTCCTGTTGACACATGTATGCCTCGAGCTTTAGCACTGCTGGTGCGAGCGCAAATCTACAATTATTCTCCTCAAACGCTGGATGACTTCCTGCTGTGAAAACATTTTCATGTCTGGAAATTTCACAGCTATTTAGTTTTCAAAGAGGATAAAGGAAATATCATAGATGTAACCTACAGCGTAACATATGCATGAAGACTCTTTCTTTAACAGAGGCTACTCAGCCAACCTGAATATTTACAGGTACGAGTTTGACTAGCATGGAAATTATCATGTTAGCTAAAATTTAGTGTTCGTTTGTGATTTAAAATTCCATGGTGTTCCATGCATGACTGCAGTTGTAAGTTTTCTAGTGGAAAATGAAGCTGAAAATCTCCACACCCCAGATCAGTCAATAAATAAAAAATAAAAATAAAATAAAACTGTAATACTACACTGTATAGCCACTAGATATCTATATAGATATACGGCATGTAATATCAAGATGGTGATTTTTATACGTTAAAATTTGTTTTTACTATAGTTTTTATTAGTTTTAATTTTAAAGTGACAGTTAAAAAAAAAAATACTTAGATATTGCTTTTTTTTGACTTACATACAATATTTAACTAAAAATTAACAAAAGTAATCCAAAAGTAATCAAATTACATTACTTTTATTTTGTGGTACTTGGATTATGTTACTGAATACTTTTAATGAAGTAATTTGTAACTCTAAAGGAATACACTTTAAAAGTAACCCTCCTAACCCTGAAAATGACTGACAAAATTAACACTACCTGACACTTCACATTTGATTTTGTTTAAATAATTGTTTTTCAACAGTTTTTGATTGATTCGCCACTGAATTAAGTATTCAGAAAGCCATGTGATAACAATGGTCTATTCCAAACATAAAAACAATTTCTATATAGTTAAAATAAACATAACTGTCATTTTGGAAAAGAAGATGAGTGAGAACAAAGAGAGAAATAAGAGATAAAGTAGAAAACTAACAGTTCTATCATGTCCCTTCTATTAGATTTCTGTAGATTTCTCTTTATTCACCATCTTTCCTAAGAAACTTATTTCCCTCAAGAGAAAACAAATTAAATCTCAGAAACAGAGAAATGAACAAAATATTTATATGTGGAGTACATCATTACCTCATTATTCTTTTAGCAATGAAACTGCCAAGACACTGATTAGATGACATATTTTGCAATGGTTAAGGCTGACATTCAGACAAAGGCCTTCGGATCAGGGAGCTTTTAAACAGAAGTTATTCCATCATAATAAAATGTCAATTACTTCAACGAAACTAAGCACCTGTGTGGTTTAAAGAACAAATACTGGAACATGTCAAGGCTATTGCAAGACTGAAGCAAGTGGGAAATTATCGGGGCAGTCATAGTCATCTTGATCTGTAACCCAAAGGTCGCAGGTTCATGCCTTGGTACAGGTAGGGATTGTAGGTGGGGGGAGTGATTGACCAGCAATCACTTTCACTTCCAAAATATGTGTGTGTGTGTGAATACCTGCTAAGTGTACTGTCATCTTCCAGCTTGCGTCCCAAAAGTCGCGCAATGGCGGTGAAACTGTTGCTCATGCGGTAGATGTCTTTTACTCCGCCTCCCAGGATGGAGGTGTAGCGATCGGTCAGGCAGCGGATTTCCAGCAGTAGTGTGTGATGGGCACTGTGCTCCATACTTGCTAACAGTGACACCAGATACTGCAGCGCCCTGCGAGCCTGGACCTGCACACGAGGTAAAATGTGTGTGAATGGAGTGACACTGAAGACGGAAGTCATGGCTGTTGAAAATTTAGCTTTGCCAACCCAGAAAAATTAAATCAGATATTTAAAAGTGTAATAATATGTGATGCGATCTGGGAAAACCCGTCGGATGTCGCGCAGGGATGTTTTCAGGAAATTAGAAAAATAGGTTGTATGCAATTTTTTTGGTCAAAATTAGGGTTTCATTCAATTATTATTCATCTTGTCTATCATCTCTGAAAATATCTTGCCAAAATTCACTTTTTTAGTGCAGAACACCAGAACACGCTGTGGAGATGCTTTTGCTTGACACCACAAAAACAGCTAACTTTTCAACATAAATCACGTGACATTTATAATAAAGGTACAGAGCACCGCACATGGCATGCAGGAAAAAATTGTACCATATTTTTCGGACTAGAAGTCGCAGCTGAGTATAAGTCCCATCAGTCCAAAAATACATAATGACGAGGAACTGGACTATAAATCGCATTTATTTAGAACCAAGCACCAAGAGAAAACATTACCATCTGGTAGAGTACAGGAGCAATGAGCAGCATAGAGCGCCCTCTTGCGGCTGTAGATGGTAATGTTTTCTCTTGGTTCATTTCTCTCGGTTCATGTCAAATTAATTTTTATCAATAAGTCGCACCTGACTATAAGTCGCAGGACCAGCCAAACTATGAAAAAAGAGATGAAGGATCGGATGATGTTACTAAAGAGGAGGAATCCGATGACAGTCTGTTATATGCACAAGTGTGCTGCACTCACTTTTCTTGCTACTAGGTACACTATTCGTGCTATGCAAACATACAAGGGGTGATCAAAAGTTCAGAGACTAGGCCCATCATGATAAACAATGAAAACAGTCTGTTTGTGTAATGATGCTGACAGCGATCGTAAAGTAGAAGTGAAAGTGAAACCCGTCTCACTATAAAACCATCCATAAGAGAGCAAATTTTTTACATTTTACCGACCCTAAACATTTGAACGGTAGTGTATACAAATTAGTAGTTTCATTTTTAACAAAATTAATTCACATTAAATAATAAGATGTTAAAGGTGCTGTATGTATTAACTAGATATTGCAGTCCAAATTCAACATATTGGAGAGGGTTTTTTTTTTTCAAGCGGTAACCTCCCGCTCTCTCTCATGACTTAAACTGTAATGCGTCGACTGTCCGCTAGAGGCTGGCTGCAAAAGGGAGTCAATCCCATAGACGTGCAATGTTAAAATTCCCAAGTTATTTTAGTCTATGTAGCTAAATTTGATCTTCATGACAACTGTGAGGGATGGGGGGGTGGGGGGTTTATAACTCATCCGTTAAAATTATATTTAGCCTTAAAGTTCTGCATAATTAAAGGCTTGGCCAATTGAGTGACAGGTAGATTGCTGCTGCTATCAACGCCGTCGCGCTAGGTGTGTGTGTTTTCAGCAACCAGCTCCAGCCTTTTTGCCATAGACAGTAAAAGAAATGACACAGTGACCCCATTGGAACTCAATTGAGACAAGTGAAGCCCATTTTTAGCTATTTTTTAGCACTTCCTTTTCTGACGCGCAGACTCAAACTAAGTTTGATGACGTCAGAAACCTGTCTGACAGATGTAAATCTTCTAGTAGCTGTGCGTGCAAACTGCCATCGTTAATCTTGCAGAGACGGCGAGCTTGAGCGGGGAGTTCTTTGTCGTGAGTGAGCAGGAGTAAGTATTCTGATTAATTATTTTGTATAGTATTTTAAAATGTAACGCCAGTACGCCATATTAAGTTAATTGCCTGCGAGCTTCTCCTCCTGTCTGTACGGTAATTTCTCTACTGTGCGACAGAGAGTCGAGTGGTTATGACGCAATCGTTAGCCTATTTTTACAAAAACTGTTTCTATGGGGGCCATAATGTAACATAGAAGGTAATGGAGCCCTTTATACACTGTCGTGTATCTTTAGAAATAAATAATGGAAAAATGGAGTCTTTAAACGCCTCAGATGTAAAGTTATTCGCTGTCAAAGTGACGCCAAAATTAATGGGAGTCAATGGGATGCTAACGCAAGTGGGTGGGTTTCACGAACCAAAATAAAGATCGACATTCTGGCCCGGAACGCACATTTTCAAGGAGAATAAGGAGAATAACTGACTGTATGTTAACTTAGCATGTTTCTTAAATATGTGCAAACATATTATAGTATTTTTATGCTTTAGTAGAGTCAAAGTCTTACATACAGCACCTTCATGTATTCATAAACATTTTAAGGTTTAAGTATTTACACTTTATAATAGCTTATAATTTATACTTTTTTTCAATTTTGAATATAATTAATTAACCCTTTTCAAAAAGTACTATGGTAAAATAGTGCAGTGATCGTACTGAATGATTAACAAGTATCTCAAAGTATACTATGTAACATGGTACATTTGAGAAAAAAAGAAAACAGTTCATGAATGGCTTACAAAGTACAAGAAAACTGGTAAAATAAAATGGAAGAATTATAGGACATGTATTGCAATAAAAATATTTTTTGAAATATTAAGAAAGGTCCAGAAATAGAGTAAGATGACAGAATGATGAATACCATGAAAGGAAGTTTCTATAAACGTACACAACAGGGACTACATTACGTCTTGCACAATGGGTGTGTGTCTGGCCGTGACTGTAAGCATATTGAAACACTATTTTCCATTCCTATTTTAAACTAATATGGGGATCTGATTCAAAACATGTTTTTGCCCAAGTCACAGTGGTGACTCAAAGCAAAAACTAAATCAAACTGAAAGGGGGGGAGATAATAAATTATCATATTGGCATCAGCAATTAAATTCCCCTTTGAAAACATAAGATTTGTATATCATGATGTATTACTAATGTGTCAGACTCTGGATGTGATAGTTTAAAAACAACCATCATCATCATGACATCATATAATTCTTGATATTTGGACTTTTTGATTCTTTTACATCTTGAAATTCTGTTTTCTTTTCCAGACCATGTAATAAAAAATGAAAAAAATATTTTTTTCTTAAAATTGCAAGAAACAAGTCCAAAATAATTTAATAAATACATACAGTAAATACCCCACCCCATTACATCTATCTCCACATTTAAATGAATATGCAATAATCTCAATCCAGTGAACCTTACATGGTCAAAATAAAATCATCAGAAACATCAACCGGACAATTCCCCTGCAGAATTCTCTCAACTGGATATAATCCCAACTTCGACAAACATTTCAAGTTGGCGCTTAGGTGGTGATGACTACATGATTATTGCCTTTGATGTCAGGTTCAAGTGTTAGATTTTGCTGAATTAGGTAAGACAGTGATCGTTACTTATTATTCATGCTGGCTGCCATGCAAATGGAAAACCAAAGCACGCCTACGGTATATGTTCTTGATTCATTTAAATAATTACCAATATGATGTAAGTTAGCCTGCTGGTATGTGATAGTGGCTCTCTAAATGGGGGTTTCTACAGTCCTAATGCCAAAGTGTTATGCACTCAGATGTGCACACTGAACAAAATTCCTTTTAATAAAATATGAGACGTCACTCATTACATTGATTTCTTAAAGGCACAAAAATGCCTTTTGGTCATTCTTTACATAAACTTAATGTAAATTTAAACACAAAAGGTACAATTTCAACAGTAAAGTGTATCAGGAGAGAGCAATCACAGAATGACAAGATGTTGCTTGTAACAATAATAAATAAAAAAATCTAAATGACGAAGTGCAGTTTCTGTTTAAATCAAATGAGGGATTCACATTTTTGGCATACACATGTAAATTTTACTGGTTGAGTGCATATGTAAACATCTGGTTGTGTTTAAATCTGATACGAGCTTTGGGACAGAGATCAAGTTAAGAATGCCAAGAAAAGCCTTGGCCAGCCAACTCTGTCCCGTAGACATCGGGCTGAGCTCTGGCTCAATAAACCAACACACTCCATCTTACTGTAATCTCTGCTTACCAACACCACAAATTTGTGTTCGGCCTAATGAGATCACTTTCATCAAAATTATTATGTTAAACCTATCAGACAAATTTCATACAACAATACCTTGCACAGTTTTCAGTTAAATTTGAGTAAATTGGAATTGGCTTTAACATGTTCACATGCACAAATCCAGTATGTATGTTGTGTCTGAAAGCAGCCGAAGGCAGTGAACTGAATAAGCTCGCCCTTACGAAAGGAAAATATATTTACCAATATATTTCTTAAAATATATTGTGATATATTGTAATATATTATTTTCCCTTTTTATTTTCTAATATTTTATATATTTGAATACATTTAATAATATATTGATGATACATATATTATATAATATATTGCAAAATATACAAATGATTGCCGCTTTCAATATATTGGAAAAAATAAATATATATAAGAATATATTCCTAATATATTACATTATATTTTCCAATATAGTGCAATATATTTTTGTTTCATAACGGTCCAACGATAATGGAGAAAGACAGGTATTGTTGCATTTGATATCCCTACTGCTTATGATGCTGCCTTAGAAAGTAACTCCCTATTTAAAAAAAAAAAAAAACGTTAAAATGCAAACCCTTGAATCCGATTTTTCTTATTTGGATTAAAAAATACTGCATGTGTTTACATACACTGCTGTAGGATTTACGTTGAAGCAATTTTCACTCACAAATGATAACAAGGAAATTGCCATTCACACTTAATCAAGGACTAGCCTGTAGCAGTATTTTATTGCAAAACAAATCAAATAACCTTTGTTTCTTTTACAACAAAAAAATAATAATCATTTTGTAATGTGTACAAATGTTTATTTTGCATCTCGTGACGTGGTCAGTAAGAGACTAAATATAACTAAATATTTGGTAAAAAGCATGCCATCTTTCATTTTAGGTATGTCATTAAGGTAAACAAAAAACCAATGCTAACAGTAGCTCTGGTGATGTTATTGTTGTGGCTTTCTCTGGATCTAAACACATGTGGTGAATTTCTGAAACATACATTTATAGAAATATGTGAATAGGATTGCAACCTTCATTGTTCATGTGAACAGAACTGGACTGTATTCACTGTGAAAATGAGTGTATATAAACATATTATTGTAGAACAGCAAGAAACAATGCTTGTTTAAGGAGAGCAGCGTGAGTGATGAAGGCAGAGGAGATCTGTCTCAGCACTGTTCTGTAATTACCAGGCGAAGGTGTTTGGTCTGTGAATTAAACTGATCGATTTGTTCCTCTGTGTGACTCAGTTAAGAGTCAGCTGAAATTCAAACTGAGCTAATCAGAACAACAACCTTTTCCCCTTGATGGAGCACAAACGATTCGGCCCGCTTTACACCTCATACTGTATCATCATGCATCTCAAAAGCATAGCTCATCCAAAAAATGAATATATAATTTATGTCTTCCTCATGTGGTTCCAAACCTGTATGACTTTAGTTCTTGTGTGGAAACATTATGTTTTTCAGAATATTCACGGTGCCCTTTTTAAACAATAACATAAAAAAAGCCGTACGGACGTTCTGCAATATATTTTGGGACGTGCTGCACAGAATGACATGAGGGTGAAGTAATGATGAGAACTTTTTGGGAGGAACTATTCAGCATCAGTGCATACATGCATTTTTTTTAAGCATACCAAAAATATAGTGTATAAACTTGTGTGCATTTATACATTATTATTTTATGGTACAGAAATGAAGAAACACTTCATGAGTTTTGAAAGTCGTCACCTGATTGGTTTCATTCTACAGGATTTCTGTAGGACTTGTGTGGAAACAAAGCTGTCATGATGCTAAACCCCTTCATGGAAGAAGAAAGCTGTCATGTTTACAACTCTGACATTAGCTTTTTAGATTCAACTAAAGCTGGATTTTCAGAACTATGCAAAGTTCACAGCATTGACTCTGTAGAAGTAAACTTGCACAATGTTCTTGAATGAATGATTTATTGCACAACAGTAGGGACAATAGCCCCTTTCACACAGTAATACCATTAAATTGGTGTAAAACTACCGGAACGACTTTACTGGTAAGTTAAAAAACGTGCTGTTTCCACAGGCAACAACGTTTCATCTTTATTTCTGGTAAAGCGCCATTCACACATCAATTTCAATTTAAATGGCTTCTGCTCCTGGTGTTGTGTTTGTAAACTTAGAAGGCTATGTAGGTGGTCAACGTTTTTGTTGATGTGTTTACTTTTGTGCCAAATGTTCACATTCATGCAGCTGCTTTTTTCCCCACAGACATCTTATTAGATGACTTTAGACATTTCTTTGACGTCCATAAACAGTGCAGAGTAAATGCGTCATCTGCATCAGAATGTTATGATTGGCCCAGAGTAGATGTCTTTTTTCAGCGTTTTCTAAGTATGCGATCATACCGGTTATCTTGTGCTGTGTTCACACAGAGTGTAATTTACTGGCAATGTTACAAATTCCAAATTGCCAGGACTTAATTTACCGTTATTTTAAAATTTACATTTTCGTTGGTGTTTTTTTTAGCCACTGTTTATGGATAACATAGGAATTGATGAGAAGTCCCATCTGTCGCAAAAAGTCATTGACTTCTCTTATGAAACTGAATTTTTTGCAGTGTAAACTCTAAAAAGTTAAGTCCAAAAGTATTGTTTATTGTAAAAAATGTTGAAGATTAGTCGATAGATTGTCGATTCATTAAATGGTAAGCTGTTTCCTTTAAAAAGCTGTTTAGTCAGCGTAGTGAACCCTCTCCTCCATTGACATCCATTAAAAAAATAAAAAATAAAAATGGCCTCTGGTCTCCCTTTCCACCAAGGGGCAAGGAACTCGACCGGAAGTTGAAGTCGGGTGGGGGCTGCCATCTTTTAGCAGAACTTCACTTGCGTTAGCATTCCCATTGACTCCCATTCATTTTGGCATCACTTTGACAGCGAATAACTTTACATCTGAGGCGTTTAAAGACTCTGTTTGTCCATGATTTATTTCTAAAGATACACGACAATGTATAAAGGGCTCCATTACCTTATATGTTACATTATGGCCCCGTATAAACAGTTTTTGTAAAAAATAGGCTAACGATTGCGTCATAACCACTCGGCTCTCTGTCGCATTACCGTACAGACAGGAGGAGAAGCTCACAGGCAATTAACTTAATATGGCGTACGCGTACTGGCGTTACATTTTAAAATACTATACAAAATAATCAATCAGAATACTTACTCCTGCTCACTCACGACAAAGAACTCCCTGCTCAAGCTCGCCGTCTCTGCAAGATTAACGATGGCAGTTTGCACGCACAGCCACTTAGAAGATTTACATCTGGGCAGACAGGTTGCTGACGTCGTCAGGCTTCGTTTGAGTCTGCGCCTCAGAAACGGAAGTGCTAAAAAACGCTAAAACTGGGCTTCATTTGTCTCAATTGAGTTCCAATGGGGTCGCTGTGTCCATTTCTTTTACTGTCTATGCTTTCCACAGACTGCCAAAACAGAAGCATTAGCATTAGCCGTTACGTTTTTTGGGCTAAAAGTTGCAGCCCTGCCTACCAGTGGATTAAGTTATACTCGCTGCAAAACAATAGCGGATCTTTTTTATTTCACAGTGTTTACAAACTTTCTATTATTTATTAGTTTATATATAACGCAGCATGATGTATATGCCATGCCTTGTCTTATTCATTTTTAACATTATACAGTATAAGCTAGTTTGTCATTGTAGCCTCCTGCTTTATTGTTGTTGTGCTTTTCATTAAGAATAACAATGAATCCATCTTTCAAGCATCAGTTTTAATCTTAAAAAGTGAAAGATGTATAGATTTAAGAACAACAGTATATAATTTTTTCTTGTAAAATGTGACACCATATTACAAATTCGAAGGCAAAAGTCAAAGCATCCAAAGCTTGTCTTACAACTTAGCAACAGGTGGGGAGTAATGAATTAACTAAACAAGAAAAGGAACATGACCAAATAAGGAAACTCAGAAAGAATAGAAGTCCATAACTGTGACATTACTCCCAGCAGGGGGTTTGGGGAGCCATTGCAGCGCAGGGAGTTTGGGTGGCCATGGTGGATCGGGAGACTTGGGTGGCCCTGGAGACTCGGGCGACCCTGGCAGTTCTGGAGACTCAGGGGCCATGGCAGAGCAGCCTCCGAGGCCGCAGCCCCCGCCTTGGCCTCTACAACTGGATCCCAACTGACCCCCCCCTCCCCCAAAAAAATACTTGGGAAAATTTACAGGGCTGAACTCGAGGCCTGGAGCAGACACTGGAGCGAGCTCTGGGGCTGGAGCCGACATTGGAGCGAGCTCTGGGGTCAGGAGCCCTCCCTGGGCTTAACCGGGGATCGGAGGCCCCTCCTGGGCTGAGCTGGGGATCGGGAGCCCATCCTGGGCTTAACTCGGGAACAGGAGCCCATACTGGGGTTAACTCGGGAACAGGAGCCTCTTCTGGGCTTAACAGAAGATCGGGATCACATCCTGGGCTTAACTGGGGATTGGGTGCCCATCCTGGGCTGAGCTGGGGATCAGGAGTCCCTTCTGGGCTGAGCTGGGGATTGGGAGCCCCTCCTGGGCTTAACTCTGGCATGGGAGCCCATACTGGGGTTAACAGGGGATCTGGAGCCATTCTTAGGCTATACCTGGGAACAGAAGCCCACAGTGGGCTTAACTCTGGAACTGGAACCCACCGTTGTCTTAACTTGGTGGTTAACACCGTGGTTGCTCAGGAGACGAAGAAGGGCTGGACAGGACCAGTGAAGGCGAAGGAGACACAGGGAAGTGCCCCAGCATTGAATCTAGGGAGAGGAGGGGCGCCGAGAAACATGAGGGTAATGCCATGTCCATGATATCTGAGCTGCGGGCTGGCAATGGAGGGTGCTCTGGAGGAGCGGGTGGTTTAATGTATATGTGGCTTGCCATATCCACCACTTGCGGGCTTGCAACAAGAGTCGCTGGCACTCGTGTCTTTGGTGTGGCGAGAGCGGGGCTTGAGGATGGCGGCCCTGGCTTTGCTGCATGCGGCAGCCTTGACCTCGCCGCTGGCTGACGCAACTGATGGGCTAAGGGAAACATTAGAGATTGGGGGAATACTGGCGTGGTTGGGTTTGGGGAGCAGCTGTTGGAGAAGTATGTGGAGGTTCCCAAGGAGGTTCCTAAGGAGTCTGGACGAGGAAATTCAGGTTGCACATTGACTTCGTCCACTTCAAAGTCTGAACTGTTTAACCAAAGGACAAGATTAATCAGCTAGATCAAGGGGAAATCACTATCAGAAAGAATCGCAGCGGATTTTATCCTCGTCCAGCCCCAGAAGAAAACAAGCGCCCAGGAACGAGTCGTGACAGCTCATCCGGATACCGAGCTCAAGTAAATCCTCCGTATATTGCTCCAACCTCCGACCGCTCTGCCGCAAACACCTCAGCGCGTCCTCAGCCTTCATCTTCTGTGATCGGTCGGTTCTTCTGTAACAATACGTGTCTACTGAGAGAGGATCACACGGAATTCCAAAGAAGTTGATTTAGATTCTAACAATAACGAAGAACAATCATGTACATAACTTTAAGAACCGACAAAGAAAAACCAAACAGACAGGGTTTATAAACACCTAAAACGTAAACAGGGAGAACAGAAACAGGTAGGGAGTAATCTAACAAAACAAGAAAAGGAACATGACCAAATAAGGAAACTCAGAAAGAACAGGAGGACAGAAGTCCATAACTGTGACATCCACACATTGGTGGTGGTTTGTTGCATTTTGTAGCTTGTCAATTCTTGAGTTGACAAACAAATTGCCTGTTGCTGATATTATTGAATTGTGCCAGGTTAGCTTTCCATTTTGACTAGTTTCTAGGAAAAATTGAAAACAATTAACAGACAAACTGTTTTTGGAAGCTTCTTTAGCATGTTATAAAACACACTTGGTGATTGTGCTTGAGTCATTACTGCAAATAATCTACTTGTTCTTGAGTCACTAGGACATAAGCAGATGTTAAAAAATATCACTCTTATAAAATGCAAAGCCAAATCAAAGCCGACAATTGTGCCATTAACTGGCACGGATAAAAACAGACACTGTTCAGTAATATTTGCTTGATGCCCCACACTGTGGTTCGCACATGGACTAGCTGCCATGGTTCATCATTCAGACTTGTGTAAATATCCTTCAATTCTAAGAAACGTCCCAAAAGAATTACACAGAGGGCATGAACAAGAGACAAGCTTGCACGATGGACCCTATACCAAGAGAATGACACACACACACACATGTCACGGGCCGGGCTAGAACTCGGGTCTCTGGTGTGGTGGGTGAGAGATCTGCCACTAGGCCACAGAGGCTGAGGTGTTGGACCCAATTGAAATACTCAACGCAGTACTCCCAGCAATTTTGGTTTATTAAAAAAAAGACTTTGCAAGCCAAAAAATCCAACAAAAGTTCTTCTCAGACAGAGGAATTAATAACAAGAGAGATAATGGGAAAACAAAACCACAAGGGAAAATAAAAACTCCACAAGGGGAGAAAACAGATCAAGAGCGTGTAAACACACAAATAACTAGGAACACCTTACTTGAGGTAGCTTGGGAGGACTTGGAAGAACCAGTAAATACAGAGCTGGTATCATGCAGCCTGAACTCAAAAACCAAGTGTCAAACAAGGGAAAGACTCAGCTAAAATACTCTAAAAGAAACAAGGCACAGGTGACCTGGATAACGCTAACAAGAGCAGACAAAGAAGAACAAAGACAGAAGGGAACACAGGGGACCTCTAGAGGCACGGAGACAAACTACAGGAGGTCAAATGCTGACACACACACACCATTGTAACAAATTTCCAAGTTTTTCCCTAAGAACTTACCTAAAACATACCAGTCATGGAATTAAAGTGTCTTCCATAACCAACTTATTTTAATTACCTTAAAACCTAATATTTAGGGTGCCCCCTTACAAAAAATAAACAAGACTTAAAGGGTTAGTTCACCCAAAAATGAAAATTAGGACATAAAATACCCTCAGTGTATATGTATGTATGTATGTATGTATTTATGTATGATACAGTTGTATATGACTTTTATCTTTCAGATGATTCGGAGTTATATTAAAAACGGTCTTTGATCTTTCCAGCTGTTTAATGCCACTCAACGGGTGCTGCAGTGCTTCAGTCCAAAAAGAAGTGAAATAAAAAGTGCCCATCCATGATGGATGATGAACAAATGAAATTAAACTGTTTGAAAGATCAAAGACTCAGACTGGATTTGTCTGAAAGAAGAAACTCATATACATCTAGGATGCCTTGAGGGTGAGTAATTTACGGGGGAACTAACCCTTTAACATTTTCACATAGAGGAGTAACATAATTTGGACTCTTTCCTCAGCATGATGGGGAGTCAAATTAAATGTTTGATTCTATTTTCTTAATATTTACATAAATGTCAAACATCTGCAAATAAACAAGCAGACAGGAGGAAAGTACACAGCTAAACATGTCATGTAAAGTTTATGTAGGAATATACAATGATGTGTTGCATCAAAAAACGTCATGTATTTTGCAGTTGTTGAGCAGTCGTGGGACCAATCTGTATGTGTTTTCTGTTGTTTATGCAGATTTAACAGACATGTCACACGTCACCAAAATGGCCAGGGATAAATCTAAATAAAATGAATCTCTTATAAAAGATGTGATAATTTTTTCAAGGTTTGTTGGGAAAGTACAGAAAGTAATCAAAACCAAAAATAAAGTACACAACGACCCTTTCAAGAAGTACTGTCTTTATCCTACGGCAATACCACACTGACCACCATAATCATATACCGTATTTTTCAGACTATAAGTCGCACCTGAGTATAAGTCGCATCAGTCCAAAAATGCGTCATGATGAGGAAAAAAACATATATAAGTCGCACTGGACTATAAATTGCATTCATTTAGAACCAAGAACCAAGAGAAAACATTACCGTCTACAGCCGCGAGAGGGCGCTCTATGCTGCTCAGTAACAGGAGCAATGAGCAGCATAGAGCGCCCTCTGGCGGCTGTAGATGGTAATGTTTTCTCTTGGTTCATTTCTCTCGGTTCATGTCAAATTAATTTTGATAAATAAGTCGCACTTGACTATAAGTCGCAGGACCAGTCAAACTATGAAAAAAAGTGTGACTTATAGTCCGGAAAATACGGTACTATGGTTTGGGTGAATCATACAAAAACTGTCAAGCAATGTCACATTTCACCCTGAAAATGAAATGAAAGAAAAATTATATTTTACGGAGCCCCGCACATGACACGCAGGAAAAAATATAAGGCTAAATCGTGTGCACGATTTATTTATTCGTTACCTCAATGTACTAAAACTTTTCCCTTGGGGAAAAGGGGGACAAAGTGCATAGGGCCCAGAGACTGAGTAGAGCCCACAACCATGTCCTTTTTGAGGGCCCTATTGAGAAAATATATTTAATTTATTGTGCAAAATATTACAGAGCCCCGCACATGACATGCAAGAAAAAATAAATAAATTGTGCGCACAATTTACTAATTCGTTCCCTCAATGTACTAAAACGTGCACACGATTACTATATCGTTCCCTCGATTTACTATTGTGTTCACTCGATTTATAAATTGTGCGCATGATTTGCTAATTCGTTCCCACGATTTGCTAAATCGTGCAAACAAATTAGAAAATCGAACGAAAACGCAAAAGTTTTAGTACATTGAGGGAACGAATTAGTAAATTGTGCGCACAATTTATTTATTTTTTCTTGCATGTCATGTGCGGGGCTCCGTAATATTTTGCACAATAAATTAAATACATTTTCTCCATCGGGCCCTCAAAAAGGACATGGTTGTGGTCTCTACTCAGTCTCTAGGCCTTATGCACTTTGTCCCCCTTTTCCTCCAGGCTGTGACACACCTGGCCTTTGTCTACTGGACATGAAATAAGACAAAACAGTAGCTGAATATATTTAGAAAGTTTGCTTTCAAAAGTCAAAGAAAAACACTATAAATGTAAATGTATGTGGTTGACTGTGGTATATAAAAGAGTGGTATAATTAACTTCTGTGTTGTAGTTTTTTTAACTTTCTTGACTTTTATTCAATCCAGCCTTTTTTTGTCTCTACATACAACAGTTATTTATTTATTCCAGAAGGTGCAGGAACTCTTTGAGAAACGCAGATTCGCAGCATGTGGTGCTACGCAGAAAAAGGGGAGCAATTTGGCCTGTCTTGAGCAATCTTCTGAGATTTCCCATCCAACAACAGTCTGATCTATTTTCCATGGTGGTTGAGCATGTGTGTGAGTGCATGCATTTGAACATGAGTTTGTTTTTGTGTGAAATGTTGAGTGGCTCACGTTTCAGTGGTGCCTTTCTAAAACCATGTTAACACTTCTTTTTGGTATATTATGCTGTCTACTTTAATTGGCCCTCCACAAATATAAAAGGAAGAATCAATGTTTTCAGGATTCAGAAATTTGGCACATATCCATGTGACTGTTCAATGAGCCAACAATGTCACACAAAACTTTATAAATGCAGGGATGGTGACCACATGAAACCAGTTTAGTAAAAAAAAAAAAGGTCATTTTTTTCAACAGACCTAACCAGAAATCTTATATGCTGTATATATCATGGTCATTAAGAAGTAAAAGCTGAAGATGGTGCCATATTTCCTTGAATATTTTGCTGCTAAGGCATGGGAGCTCTGAGTAAGTCCACTCAAAAAGTAACTGAATTCAAACTTCCTTCAGATTGTGTCATTTTATCTCCACATGACCCTCATCACAACTGGTCAGACTGTGGTCCATCTCCAAAGCAAACACATTAGGCAACATTGAAAAAAGCCAAGTACGCTGCAGGTATTGGTTTACCAAACAGATAGAGATCAAAAGGACGAATGGTCGAGCTCTTGATGACATGTTAAAATTATTCCTCATCCCTCAGCACAGCAAGCCGGTTTGGAACACCTCGTTGATGAGCAAAGCTTAGTAATGCTGACACACATAGAACTGTGTCAACACTTTCAGGCTACTTAATTAACAAGAACATAAAGAGAGTAGAGCCATTAGTGATTAAATTACTGCTAACAAATACTGAAGTAGCTGGAAGTGGAACAAAAGCATCATTTAGTGCAGGGGAACTAAAAAAAAAAATGAAGTAATTGGTGCCGACAGCCTTGTGGGCAGTGTGCTGACATATAATGTGTGCTTCGGGTGTCCCAAGTTCAAGTCCTGGCTTAAGGACTTTTCCCGATCCAGTCCCCCTCTCTATTGCTGCTTCTCTTGATAAAGTCAAAAATGGCAAAAAATAAATATATAACAACAGAAAATGAACTACCTATCAACAACTTCATCTGAGTTTAGATTTAATACAGTTAGAGATTTGTTTATAAATCCCTATGTAATAGTTTAGGTTGTAGTACTAAATAATCAGTAACAATTCATGAGTGTAAAAAAACACTTGAGTGATACAGGTATATATGTGATATATGCAAAAGAACATAAGAAAGGCAACTGTGGAATAAAAGGGAAAATAAGAAAAGGAACTGAAAAGGTTTAGAAATGTAAGAAGTGAAAGAAAAACGGAACCTTTTTTTTACTTAAACTCACTGTTGGAATAAATAGAAAATATAAGGACAGTGACAGAAACAGAGATTTTAAGAGAGAAGGATAAAAGCTGCAAAAAGAGGAAGTCTAGTGAAAATGTATACTAAAACAGACCGGAAAAAAGCAAAGTTTATAGTTTATGCAAATCCTAATTGTTCTAATATAGATATTGTATCTATATATGGGTATTGTTGAGGTTGTTTCGCTGCGTGTTCCATCATGGATTATCATCTTCTTGGATTTGATTAAACTCTAGTGTAGATGGCCTTTGTCTTCGTGTGCCTTTCCTCTACATGTTGTGTGACAGTCTTGCTCCATTCTGAATGCACTATTTTTTAGTACCGGCCTTGTAAAATGCACTAGACTTTTTTTTTCAGCATCTCACGCCATGTGGGTTTGTTGCTAATTTTAAACGTTTTACACATTAAGAAATTCATTGTTTTTGTAAAGAATCATCTGGCTGGTGTACACATGCTAAAATTATGTGACCTGTGATGTTTCACTGAATCAAATATTTTTGAAGGGAATTCATTATTGTGCAGAGTGCTTTCTAAAACTCACTTGTGGTATTTGCACTTGAAAACATGAAGAACAGTGATGCGTACATTGGAGAACTACTGAATGCCCCTTTAAAACAAAGTGACAAATAATCATTTTTGACATACAGGAAGTCACCATTGTTTTGATTTAAAACACTGAAGCAGTCTGATTAATCTAGGGGCAAAATCAGCACTCTGACATACAGTATGACCAAGCACATTCAGTGTTTAGCTGGATTTGATGCATGAACATGTATTGTGATTTAAAATCCCACCTCACTAGTCAGACCCACTGCCCCATGGATCTTAGCGATGTGTCCCAACAACCAAGGGTTCTTCTGACCCACAATTCTTAGGGTGGACAGGAAGGAAACGAGAGAGGCGGGGTTTGCCTGAGCCATGTTCACCAGCACTCCCAAGGCAGTGTCACTGAGATCACTGTCACTGATGTAACCAATCAACGATGGCACCAAAGACGACAATACCTGAGGAGACAAAAAGACAAGGTTAAAGTTGAACCCTCATAATGCATTCCAAACACATTTTGACCCGAAATGACATTATTTTTTATGAAAACAATCATAACTTAATATTTGTAATATTTTGTATCCAAAGAGCAGCTTCTCATTAATGAGTGAATGTGAAAACTTCTGAAAGTTACTGTTTTATTGCATTTACCACTTTTTGATTAATTAAAAACTTATTTGAGATTTAAAATTACACACACACACACACACACACATATATATATATATATATATATATATATATATATATTTTTTTTTTTTTTTTTTTTATGTTGCATTGGTTTTTCAATAGGTGCACATATTCATGTTTACCAACAAAATTCTGTCCCATAAGTGTGTGAGATATGGAGAAAAGGTAAGATATATTTTCCTTACACTAATTTAAATTCACAGATAATATCACAAAAAGTATTTTTGACACCTAATGGTACGCCATACATAGCCAGGTTTAAAATTACCCACTCACGCAACGTATAACTTTTAAAAAAATTGTTACATTTTAAAAACTATTCCTGTGGCTCAGTGGTAGCACATTGGGTTAGCAGTGCAAAAGTTTGGGGATTCATTTCCCAGGGAACACACATGCTGGTTAAAAAAAAAAAGTTGCTTTGGATAAAAGTGTCTGTTAAATGTATATATAAACATATTTTGAGGGTACTTCTGAGCACTTCTACAGTTCTCTGTTCTTCTTGGAAGCACATAAGGACATGTTATCTGGACTCTTTACAGTGGGGATGTAATAAGAATAATAAAAACACTACAAACAGACTCATTTGGCCCTGAGCTTTTCTTTCATCAAAGGTCGCATATGGTTGTAATCGTGCATTGTAAAGTACCACAGCACTCTGGTTGGTGGATTTCAGTGCCGCCCACCCATTAACCAGAGTCCCTGGTTCCTATACAAGTTCACAGAGAAAAACTGGTGAAGACAGTAACAGGAAGAAAAAAATGTGGAGCAGAAGGAAACTCATAATCATTCTCCTACTATGGATAGTTTATCTAGATTTATCCGTCTGTTATAGCAAAGCAGGGATGACCTTTAAAATGAACAGTGACTCATAGAAGAAATACAGATCTTCAGTAAAATATTGTGTGTTGGTTGACATTCATGACAAACTGCAGTGATGACTAGAGGCAAATGAGCCACATGGGTTACATGAGCTCTTTTCTCCAGCATGAAATGAATCCAACTACACCCTTTTAGTGAGGATTTGCTTAATTCTCTCATTTTTCTGCGTAAAAGTCTTCACCTTTGAATTGGCAGTGGTTAAGAGGACGGAGAGAGGATCTGGTGTAGCTGGGAGGGCATCAGACAGGACGTCCTGTGAGAAGCAGGATTCCCAGCCTCTGTCAGGATGTGAAAACCACTGACTAGTCTTTATTAATCCTGTTTGCTTCCTAATCACTCCATAAACTAGCAACACTGGGACAGAGAGAGCCTGGGGCATCTCCTCTCCCAAATGATTTCTGATTTACTATAGAAGGAAAGTTATTGATGTACCTGTCTTATTTGTTTATCTATTAATCCATTCATTTAAAAAGAAAATCTTTCAGGAATTTTTATGATTGTCTATACTGGTGGGTGCTGGTTCAGTGTTGTTCGAATAAGTCGTATGAGTCATATTATTCGCCAGCAGATCTTAGCTGGTAATATATGACCAAGTATATACCGTACTGTTGGATTAAAATATACTGCGTTTCATGGGTCTAAATTTTTTTTTAACATTTGGGGAGGGGACAATAAACAAGCTTTCTTCGGAGCAATTTTTTGAAGGGGACACAAATAATACAGCCATTGTATTTAAAGGGGGGGGGGGGTGAAATGCTATTTCATGCATACTGAGTTTTTTACACTGTTAAAGAGTTAGATTCCCATGCTAAACATGGACAAAGTTTCAAAAATTAAGTTGTACGTTTGAAGGAGTATTTTTGTTCCAAAAAAACCTCTTCCGGTTTGTCACAAGTTTTGGAAAGTTTTTTTCGAGTATGGCTCTGTGTGACGTTAGATGGAGCGGAATTTCCTTATATGGGTCCTAAGTGCGCGCTCTTCTGCCGGAAGAGCGCGCGCTCCCGTATAGCAGAGCACTGAGAGGCTGAGCACAGCCTGATCAGAGCGAGAGCGTCGCGAAAAGTCACAAAAGAAGTGTGTTTTTGGTTGCCAGGGCAAGACAACGAAGCACAAGAGAATTAACTGAGTGACTAACCCAATGCAGCCCAAGAAACTTGAAGTAGAACCATAAACAAAACAACTGACAAAACTTATTGCGGGGAGAAAATAAAGTTCTCCGTGCTAACGGGGCAATGAGTTCAGTACAGTATATTCAAAAGATGTATTTGTAACATATAACTTTCTGACAAACATCTGACTTACGTCTGACATCTGACTTACGGAGTGCTTGATTTGTGGCAGACTTGACAGAGTTTCAGTAATACTGCACCTGATCGTGTCTGAATGATCATGGAAGGTAAATTGAGCACACCTATTACATAATTTTAATTGTGCATCACAAACCCATGCCAGTAAAAAAAGCATGTAAATGTCCCAAATATAAAAATGTCAGTTCCAGTGGTACTCATGTGAACGTGTGTCAAAGACTAACATGCAAGAGAAGAAATGGTTGAATAAAGCTGTTATTTTTGTTTTCTTTGTGCACAAACATTATTCTCATAGCTTCATGAAATTAAGGTTGAACCACTGACTCACATGAACTATTTTAACAATGTCCTTACTATCTTTCTGGGCCTAGAACGTGGTAGTTGCGTTGCTGTCGATGCAAGGACAGAAAGCTCTCAGATTTCATCAAAAATATCTTAAGTTGTGTTCGAAAATGAACGAAGGTTTTAAAGGTTTGGAATGAAATAAAGGTTAGTAATTAATGACAGAATATTCATTTTCGGATGAATTATCACCGTAAAGATGACATTAAAAATATTATTTTATGATACGCTCTCAGTGTCTATGATGGAAATGGCTTCGGACTTTGGGATCTCGGAATGACAATATTAATCCCTGAAAATAGTACCATTTTTCATTGAACTGTAATTTCTTATTTCGGTAAATGTCGATGAATAATGTCTAAAATAATGCCTCATAATCTTACCTAATCTTACTACTATTCAAGCATCCAATGTTTTCACTGATGAGCTGAGTGATAAGCATGTGCTTATTACCCAATGCAAAATTGGCTGCCCCTCAGCCCCCCTCAAAAAGCATTTCAGATTTCTGTTTCTGCCAAGACTGTGGTTTCCTCTTTTCTTTTCCAGTAAATTTGTCTTCAGTCAGAGCCAGGGGGAGCCAGCACTTTAGGATGTGCTTTCTGATATTTCCCCATCTATTTGGCAGCAGCTCAACTATACTATCGCCAGAGGTGTCAACCATCAAACTGTTTTACCGTGTTTGACCTTGTACTGCAGCTGTCTGCTTTAAAATAAATGTTGAATCACTCACTCCGTATTCATTTATATATCCACCCCTCCACTCCCTTGGTGACCTTTGAATTCTTTTAACGTTCCCCAGAATAACTCACCTTGACCAGACTTCATCCTCAAACACCACATTCATTCTTTTGCACACTCATTTGTCTCTCCTACACTCACCAAGGGGTGATGCTCAGAGATCATCTGCAGTAGTCTGAGCAGGTGCTGTCTGCCGGACTGGTCCAACTGGGACATCATCGCCGTCAGTTCACGGATGTGTTGATGGATGGGCTCTGGCTGTCGTGGATACACAGATGGCAGCACTCTCAGCAGCATGGCATTACCTATCAAAATCAATAATTAATCAATATTGTACACTTCTTATGTACAAAAGTGATCATTGTATGAAATAAGTGTGTGAACAAGAAGTGAAAAGACACCATGATGCTAGATCATGTAGTTGAGGGGCGAATGGAGGGCATCACTACCAAAAAAAAAATTCACAGCAGAGAATTTCAAGCACCAGGCAGTTATATCAAAATGGGACAAGTTTCACTACTGCAGTCCAAAAATCCACTTGAAAAACAAACTAGATATGCATGCAGAGGAAAACGATCATTTACAGTACACCTAAATTTATCAATAAAAGATTGTATTTCAAAATTTCCCCTTAGATGTTATGCAATGGCTCTTTGAAAGGTTTACTGGAAGACTATGGTAAACAGACTTTGATTAATTAATGTACCAATTTCCATGACCCAGCTGTTATTAACACCCTGAATTAATGTAACGAGCGATTTTTACAGATCATCCTGTTGACTGCAAAAAAAAAAAAAAACACAACAAAAAATATGGTAGGAAACTCAAATCCAACATCAACAACAAATCTAATCTCTGCTCGGGCGAGCCATCTAAGTCAGGGTGTTCGGTTAGCAGACATAATGTAAATGAGAGGTTTCGCATGGCTCAGGGGGACATTCAGGATTGCAGAAGACCTGCCCACCTGTTTCTACACACAGCGGGTGATGGTAATGAAGGATTAGTGTTATACATAACCTCTCATAATGAGACAGCTGGGGAAACGTTGCTGGCCCTAGACCGTTAACAAGAAATATCGACAATCTTTTCTTTGCCAGGTGTTTTGGCAGAAGGTATCTCTAGATAGCTTTTAAGAGAAATATTATCCACTAACGAGCACAACTAAAAGCTAGTAACCATAAGTTATGCAAGATTTAGCTGTTTTCCTAGAGTTTTTCAACATACTGTACACATGAATGGGATCTTTTCCTTCAGTCATAAGAGGTTGAATCAAAACAGAAAAACACAGCTGATCTGACAATATGTTATTATAATTAATGTCTGATGTAGATGTAGATCACTATAGTTTTTTAATAGTTTTGGGAGCACTTTATTTTACAGTCCTGTTCCTCATGTACATACTATGTACTTATTATAGTATTTACAATAACTATGTAATAACTAGGTACTAACCCTGAACCTGCCCCTAAACCTAACCCCTACCCCATGTAGTTACCTTGTATTACCAGAACTTTCTTAGATAAATACACTGTAAGTACACTATAAGTACATGTTAGTACACATACTGTAAAATAAAGTGCAATCATAGTTTTTTATATACAGTATATAATACATGAAGACATGAAGACTTTGTTAAGTTATGGTTTGTTTTATTTCCATATCACTGAATCCATCACTATCGATTCATAACACCCATTTTTTTATAGCTGATTAAAGATTAACCAAGTAACCAAAAGTAAGAATCCCCCTTGGAAAGCAATCAATTCTCAAAAGGATGCATTAAATATACCACTTCACATTTGTTTTTAACTGTATAGTTCTTGTCTGCACAGCATCTGTTGTAAATGTATCATTGCATCCAGCAAGAAATCTTCCTTCAAATCAGCAGTAACACATTTAGTTTAGTTTAGTACGACAAATAAAGTGCATTCCAATTGATTTCAAGGGAATGATAATTCTACAAGTGTTTATATTAATATCTCTTCCTGCTCAGCCCACTTGTTGGGTCTAGGTATCATCCTAAAGCTGACCTTCCATTGTTAGGGTAAGTTTGTACTGTCCAGTAACCCTGCCCTGAGTTCACATTTCAGATATGCATCAATACTTTTTGCACCAGGCATCAAGAAGTAGACACCCTCAGTGGGGAACCACATTACTGTGGTTGATCATCATCTGAGGTATGAAAATTCATGCTGAACAGAAAATGCGATTGGAAATTCTGACTGTTAGTGGACTGATGACTAATGTAAAACTCACATTCTGGGAAGATTTGTTGGCATGCTGATGTTGTCGCAAACCTGGCTCATATAAGCAGAAAAATTAATCAGGCATTTTTTGTGTTGCAGACATTTTAATGTCGACCTCACAAAGGGTACGTCATGGGACCTTTCTGTTTCCATAAAGCACCACTTGGGCCTGCAAATGAAATATATAAGCCATGCATCAGCCCCAGTTTAGAAGGAATAAAATTGTTTGCAATTGGGTGTGGAGTCTTTGTTTTCTGAGGAAATGTGCGTGACTGTGAAATTGGCGCCTTTTATTAGCACCGAAAATGACAGCAAATTTCTGACTCAAACCCCAGCACCCCACAGGAGGCAAAAAAACAGAATCTGGAGCCTTTCTGACAAGACATGTTTTCTTTATGATTTGTCGTCCTTAATAATCTGTTATCACAAACAAAGCTTGTGGTCACATTATTACTACCCAGTACAAACCCAAAACAATAGATTCGATATTTAAATGTACAGTAAAGCACATTATTCAATAATAAGATTAAATAAGAGAACATGTGAATGAAGAAGAGGATTTCTGTTGCTTATAAGCAGTCCAATCAACTAATCAGGATTTTAGGGTTAGGTTTTTAAACAGTGGGTCCTATTCAGCAGATCCTAATTGAGAACCGGAAGCGTGTCTGGTTTTCCAAGACTGGGATATGGAATGGAGAAAGGGAGTGGATGTTAAGGTTTGGATTAATTACTCGTGGTCACAAGTTCACTCTACTTACAGTAGTTGCTTATAAGTGCTTCTGTCACTGGATAACCTGGCATCACTGGTGAGCTGCCTATCTGGATGTATGACAAATGATGGCAAATGAGAAGCACTGTAGGTAAAGACAAGAGATTCTGTCGCACAAGAGATTATCGTATGTAACACTCTTTTTGGTAGCTGCAATTTTAGGTATTTTCGAACTTTCAACTTCATCAGAAATATGACAACAAAAGTAAGGGTTAGGGGTAAGGGGGTCTGAAAGATTAAGGTACAAGTTAGATGAGGGAAAAGGGGTCGCAAGCAATGTTTACATGGGAAGTGACAAAGTCTACTTGTACTTAAGTAGACTTAAGTATATTTTTTTCTGGTAACAGTCCTTCACTTTAATTTATTATTTCTGACAACTTTATATTTAAATTATTGCACAGATATCTGTACTTTCCAATTCTTACATTTTCAAAACAGGCTTGCTACTTAAGTTTTAATCCGTATTATCGCCATTCGATATCTAATAAATCATGAATCGGTTAGTCTTAATTGGCAATGCTCCGATTTGGCTTGCACGCTAGTATGATCAGTTGATCAGTGTGATTGATCAGTAATCAGTGTGAGAATTGAGAATGGAAGAGCCGAAAAGCAAAACTTCTGATCTGTTCAGGCCTTTCTTCATCTGTAAATAGGCTACTGTAGTTTTGTCTGTGTTTAGCTCCTGAGTACAAATTTTGGCACTGGATTATGCGTATTGCGTAATCCAATTATGCGTATTGCGCATAATTCTACACATAATAAGGATCAATATTAGGATTTTTCTATTGTCATGGTGTAGTTATTGTTGTACTAATTTTGACATTTAGGCAATTTAGAAAATTTAGTTCTTTAGCACGGATTTAAGGATTTTAAACTTTTTGATGTGATGGCCATACAAACAATTATGTTGTCCATGGTTTCAGAATTTGTTGTGGGTGTATGGGATGAGATTTTTCACGGCCTGAAATTTCCTCCCATTCTATAATACTAATAATAATAACTCATTACAGTTATATAGCGCTTTTCTGCTTTTTTCTGGATGATGCGACGGCAGCCATAGTGCGCCAGAAAGCCCACCACACACCAGCTTATTGGTGGAGAGGAGCCAGAGTGATGAAGCCAATCAGCAGATATGGGAATTGTTAGGAGGCCATGATGGTCAGAGGCCAATGGGCGAATTTGGCCAGGATGTCGAGGTCACACCTTTATGCTTTTCGAAAGACATCCTGAGATTTTTAATGACCACAGAGAGTCAGGACCTCGGTTTAACGTCTCATCCGAAGGATGGTGCTTTAGTGTCCTCATCACTTTTACTGGGGTGTTAGGACCCACACAGACCACAGGTTGAGCACCCCCTGCTGGCCTCAATAACACCTCTTCCAACAGCAACCTATAGTTTTCCCAGGAGGTCTCCCATCCAGGTACTGACCAGACTCAACCCTGCTTAGCTTCAGTGGGCTGCGGGGCGATATGACTGCTGGTTCAGCCTGGGTACATTCATTAGCTAACAAAATTTGAAATGTAAGTTCTTTGGTATTAATGTATTAATATGATGTTAGGTCCTGTTACTCATGTGACACTAAACAGGAAGTATTGGCTACTTTTTAGTACATGTCAGAGCCCACTCTTCTATACTTTAACTTGAGTAAAAAAAGTGTAATCAGTACATCAATTTTTAAAACATGAGTATCTGAACTTTCTACTTGAGTGAAGGATATGTGTACTTTTGCCATCTCTTAATATTTATAACAGACATTAAGTGTCAAGGTAAAAACTAAGGGTAGGATTTAGGATTTGGGATAGAGACTAAGGGTTTGATTAGTGTTAAACTCTTGAATAATAAAATTTCCCCTCTGATTTTAGTGATAAGTTATAGTAAAGAATTGGGTATTACAGAAATTCCAGGACATTACTTAAATATTTACTGGTACTTCCCCTCTTTCCCAACATCCTCCCCCTATCTCGCTCTCTCTCTCACTCTCTTTGCAGGAGCAGAACAAAAATTTGCCTACCCATACCTCCAATGAAGAATTTCTCACTGGAGCTAACTCTCTCTCCCCCACCTCTTTCTCTCTCTCTTTCTGAGCACAATGTTTATATAGACCTCAGAGCTCCTCTATCAGGCTCAGTTCCCTTTCAGCTGCAGTTCACCAAACAAGCAGGAGTCCAGCCAACCGATTGCTCAGCATCTAACAAGGAGGGCCACCAGAGAGAAAAGAGACAATTACACACAAACACTGAGCCTTGTTCATATTCCCACATGGCCAGCACGTGCATGCGGACATTCCTCCAGGCCATGTGTCTGGTGGTTTTACTGTCCACAGCAGTACCTGCGAATTATGGGGATGATATCAAGGTAAGCTTTGGAGAAGATTATTTCAACGAGATAACTGACGAGGACCAGCTAGAAGGTGAGTAACCGACAATAAATAAAAAAAATTAATGATTCTGATCATTACTATTAGCTGTGAGTTACAGAGACATGCAAGTGCTGTCATGACTAATACATTAAGAGTGTGTGTGGGGACATGCCTTTCAGACAGGAGTTATATTAGCAAGGAAAAAAACTAAGTAAACAAATAATGTGACTCACTGGGATCTTGTGAATTCAGGAATATTTGTTGCAGTGTAACAGAATGTTGTGGCGTGACATACAAAGTTTTTAATGGTTATAAACTTCATGGCTTTAAAGATTTTAAGGTTCAAACTAAATGAGAGCTGATCATTATTTTTAAATTGAGTCTTCTACATTAGGAGTGAACATTTTCTCATGAACGACCCAAGGTTATAAATAAATGTCATGTTTTGAAGATATGTGTCAGAGCGTTCAATATATATATATATATATATATATATATATATATATATATATATATATATATATATATTTTAATCATGTGAATTCTTCTTCATCATCCTGCAAATCATCCTGCGTTCCTCTTCTTTCCCTTGATTTCTCTCTCAGAGGCGACCCCAACACCTTCCCCTGAACCCTGCAGAAGTCCAGTCTTCACTAAGTGGGATAAGCTCTTCACAATGCTGGAAAATTCCCAAATGAAAGAGAACATGCTCCTGCAGTATGCCGATGATATCATCAAGGTTGAGCTGCAGAGTCTGAGAGGAGAGCTGTTGCAGTTTGTGGCTCAGTACGGCGGCTCTTGCGCATCTGCGGTTGAGGGTTTGGTTCGACGGGTTGGGATTCAAACAGAGACGCGTCTGCAGAACGCGATGGACCGTGTGCGAGAGGTCTCAGCTGATCAGTACGTGCAGCATGATGCAGCCCTGCAGCAGCTACTTGCTGCCAGCGTTAACCAGGCTACACGAATGGAGCAACTGGAGAGCAGCTGCTTGAAACTGGGGGCAGCCAAGAGCTTCCAGGCCCGACATCTCATGCAAGAAGTGACTGAGGCAGAGAACGGAGGAAGACTGCAGAAGACTCTATCAACCATCTCCAGCGATCTGCAAATCATCCGGGAACAGCTCATTCTTTACACCAGATCAGTCTTTGCCAATAGCCTGCCATCAGGTGAGACATTCAAGTTATAAAAAGCAAAAGTTGTCAATATTTTGTCACATTATTAAGAGTAAAATTATTTTACTAGAATTCTAACTGGGAAGGGTGAAACACACATTTAGATAGGGCTGGGCGATAAAACAATAACGATAATTATAGCAATATAAATTTCCTCGATAAACTTTGATAAGAGTTTGATACACAAGAAATAAACAGTGCTGTGAGATCCAGTGTGAAGCGGTTGAATCCAGCAAAGAACATAAATGATTGTGAGTTAAACTAGTTTAAAGCCAGATGAAACAAACAGAAAAACACTGTGCACAACGATACAGTCAGAAGGCTTTTCAATTGACAAATTTACCATGGATTTACTGTAGTAACACTAACTGCACCATGGTTTTGTGGAAGAAATGTGGGACATTCATAACAAATTTTATTATATAATTAATGTAGATATGTATTAAATGTTAAAAAGGAGTAACGGAATACTACAGTATGTTTTGTGATTAAGCTAAAGCATTTGTGCATTTATACTAAATTTATCTAGACTACTGTTTTTCATACAAATACCTCGAACATTTTTACCATCGTATTTTAACCATGGTTCTCATGAACTAAATGTATGCTACTCGGGAAGACCAATGGTTAATTTTAATCAAACTCAAACAGTCAGAATAATTACATTTCACCATATAAAAATGAGGTTGTTTCAGTTTTTACAGATGTTACTGTTTGTGACTATGAACATACTTTTTCATCTGCATCCTAACTCAAGCGACTGTAAAATGTGCATTTCCAAGAGATACAACTGTCATTAATACTGCAAACTGTGCTGAAGATGTGCATTATCAAAGTCAAGAAACAAAAATCTGATTCATGATTTGAAGCAATTCCACTCATTACAAAATGCAAAAACTAAGAAATTCATTTTTCGATTATTGATTTTGTTAAGGAAAATGACTGGAAAGAATTGTAAAGCACTTAGGATTTTTGGCCATATCGCCCAGTCCTATATGTAGATTTATGTCGTAGCTTCTAAACAACAGAACATCATGCACCAACTCCAACACCCCTTGCAAGTATGTAGTTTTATATGAGTTAATCATCTGAGCTCAGTCTAGATACGATTAAAACAGACCGCCAAGGTGACGATTCTGGTTTGGTGCTGTAAATTTTGAGCTGTAAATCTGCGTTTTATGCAAAACACATTTTACGATCAAACCATTAGCCAACTTAGCTGACACAAACACAAAGCATGTCAACTCACACAACCTCTGAGCAGACCACCATCACCCCAAGGTAGGAGGTTGATACCCCCAAAATCTGATAAATGTTTAACCCCCCCCAGTCATTCCCCAACCTCCTACTGAGTTGGGAAACAAACTTTGTTTGCATCAAGAGAGCTTTCACCTTGTCAGTAAGCCGGATACAGTTTCTAGTCAGCTTAAGCTAAAAATGATTTAATCTGTGAATGCCCATAACTCCTGCATTAAATAACTTTGTAGAAGTAGAGTAAATGAAAGACAGAGGGAAGTACTGCATAATTAGTAACAGGCGACCACACCAAAGGCTCCAGGGGGGAAATAGAACCAGATGAGACTGTTTAGAAAATGACTTACACCCCTTCCATCCACCCAAAGCAGGAAACCCAAGACAAATGTAATGAAAATACTGTAAGCTACAGTAGGAAAGGAGAGCCATGGCCTGTCATTGCAAAGCAATCACCCATTGAAGAGAGAATGTACCAATCCCAATTACCAAGCCCCCTTCAATCGATTTGTTTACAAGCCTTCCACTGAAATTCAGTTTCTTCTGGTCGAAGGTCCTCTCAATATAAATCGTGCACAAAACTGACCATCCGTATAAAACATGTTCATGCAAGCATGAACTTACAAAAGACTTCTGCACAGGGATCAGCATAGTTGGGTTCTACCTGACCAAATTCTCCTCATATTTAACAGTGAATAAATAATAATTTAAAAAAGCACAAGGAAAATGAGTCTCTTGATTTTGTCACTCTTTTGGAAGGCTCCGCAGAAGCAAACCCTGGACAGGATTCAAAATAACTAAATATTTACATTGTAACTCATTACTTTGAGAGCCCCCATTAAAATATAAAGTATGCGTTGAAAAATGACATCACAAAACACTGACCTTTAAATCATTTATATATATTTTTTACACTTTGTGATGAACCCTCCTAGAAAGATTTGTGTGAAGGTTATTCAACTAAAATCATAAGCCTTCAGTGATTCATTCTTATGCATCTTAGTGATGGGTGGAGGGGTCTAGTGGTTCTCCCTCTGAGGGTAACAGACATCATGACAGATTAATTCTGTTCCTTCTAAAAATGGATGAAGTTTGTTAACACGTTCCCTTTCCCTCTCTCAATTCTTCTGCCTTTCCAGGCTGTGACACTGGGCTGCTCTTCCCCACACGTTCATCTACAGCTCATGTTGAAGTCTCACCCAAGACACCCTTCCAGAACAATGCGGCCACCATTTGCCTGTGGGCGAAACCAACTCAGGTGCTCAACAAGACCATCCTCTTCTCTTACAGTACGACTGGCAATGCCTACGAACTCCAGCTGGTGTTGAATGGACAGAGTGTGTTCTTTACAGTTGACGGTGAGACCCATTTGGTGGAAGCTTCAGGGGCAGCTCAAGAGGGTCAGTGGGTGCACATCTGTGCAGTCTGGAGCTCACAACAGGGCTTGGCTTCACTGTGGGTCAATGGTCAACAGGCTGCAAGCTCTCCTGGAGTGGCTGAAGGTCATGAGCTACGCAGCAAAGGAAGCATACTACTGGGTCAAGAGTATGGACGTTCCTTCAGGCATCTCAGTATCCCAGACACTTTTGATGCGGACCTGGCCTTTACTGGGAAGATGACTGGAGTGAACATGTGGGACCGTGTTTTGAATTCAAAGGAGATATCTCAGCAAGCACGGATAGATGGGAGTGGTTGTGGAATCCGTGGTAATGTGGTGGCATGGGGCGTCTCTGACATTGAGCCAAAAGGGGGTGTCAAGTTAATATATTAAATTTCTATACTGTCTTAAGCACCTGAGCCCTGTAGACCAATCAGCTGAGCTCCTACGAGCACATATTAAGAACCTGCTTTGCTACACCTGCACACAACAATAATTTTTCTTCTCTTAGATGTGCAAAAAAATGTATTTAGGGCCAACTGGCTTTAGTCAAACAAGTTAAAATAGTTACACTGCTGCCATTGGAGGGACATCATATCATATATCATTTTTATTACAAACTGTTCTGTTTTACAATAATGTTTTCAATTAAAACTAAGTGGAAGTCATTTTTTTTAAATATATATTATGTATTGTCAAACTATTTATCTTGATTGTTAATGTTTACATTCAGATTTAATGTTTAATCTATTTAGTCCATTGTTTTTTTTTTCTTATGGATTTTTCAAACTATAAAGCTCTGTTACATTTCTTGTGATGGACATTTTAAAATATGTTGTTATATGAGTTCTGCGAATGAATAACTTCTATGTCTTTGGTTTGCTGTTTTACCAAAGGATGCTTGCTATGTTTTGATAATGGAAGTGTGGAAAATGTTTACAAATTGTGACTTTATTTTTATGTTTCCGCTGATGTGATAAAATGTATTATAATGTTGTTGTTTTTTATTTTACTTTTTTTTCGTTAGGCTAAGATGAATGTATAATGTACATAGATATTTTTCCAAGGGTTGCAAAAAAAACAAACCATAATAAAAATGTAAAACTAAAATGACAAAAACATTGTCATCCAGGATCTGCTGAATGTCAGTAAGAGATTGTGGCCTTGTCCCAAATGACAAATAAAGTTTACTTGCGATGACTGTTCCACAACCGTAAAGTCAGCGTGACTGTAGGTTGCTTCATTAATCATTTTAAGTTACAGAAAGGTGCAACGTGACTGCACCATATCATTTGAAACAGTGTTAGTGAATCTGGTATATAGTTTTTTTTTTCTCAACACTAAACAACATTCAAAACCCACTTTATTCAAATGAAATTCTAAATTAAATTAATGCATTTAGCAGACGCTTTTATCCAAAGTGATTTACAGTGCATTCACACTATCAATTTTTACCTATCATGTGTTCCAGAGGATTCGAACCCCCAAACTTGCGCTTGATAAGGCAGTGCCCTACCAACTGCGCTACAGGAACACTAAATTAAAAGAAGAAAAATACACATTAACAAAAGGTAAATCATTCTTTTATTTGAAATAATTTGCATAATGATAATGATGAGACTTACAATAAGATTGTATATTTTAAAAAATCGAGTAAATCGGTTAATTGAAGACGAGACAAAACAGTACGGGCCACATTGAGTGTCTGGTATTTTACACGTACAACATGCAACATAACCAAGGATCTGGATGACACTGGTCACGGGTCAGTGTGGAAGAGAAACAAATCATTAGCTTAGCAAAAGCACTCAGGCCACAGACCGATTAGTGGATCCAGATGGTGGTTTAAGAGAATGCATTCTTGAAGGGATATTTCTAATAATGAGCATTGCTGGAGGGAGTCTGGGAGCCATTCAAAAGCTTTAATGTTTCAAAGATGCTCTTTTCCACCTCTACTTTTCCTGCTCCTGAAGTGAGTGTGCACACCAGGGGAGAGGTGTCTCTAACACACTCCAGACCACTACAAACACTCATCGTACCTCCGACATGACTTCAACATGAGACCCCTGGGTCTACATACTAAAGAAACATGAGAGCTCATGGTAAAACACCTACATAGCTCAGCAAAGCATTTTAAAGAGACAAAATGATTGTAAAAGTTGTTGCCTGTCCTGCTGAAAAGAGCAGCATACAGCATGATTTGTTATGGTGGTGGTGTCCCAACTAGCTTCTACACTAATCAAGTCAAAATGGTATTTTGAGTAGGGTTACTCACCACCAATAGCCAATAAGCAAATGGTCATGGTCTTCTTTTTCTTTACTTAACATTGTAAATGTTTGATTTTCAAAAAAACATTTGTCATGCCTGAGCATTCAATAAACCATGAAAATTGTAATCTAATTGTTTCACCAATGAAGTAGTTGTTGGCTCTACTCTTCCTTCTGCACCCGATGGTACCCCACAAAACCTAACCTGAACCCCATTACCTCACCCCACTTCCTGCTTCCTGCTTCAAGGACTGTGAAGGGGTCACATGTGATTGGTTTTCTGAGAACCCATGGGAAGTAGGACCAGGGTGGTATTAATGAGAGAAGGGGAAAGGAGACTGATTAGGAGGACAGACCCCAATGGGAAGCTTGAGGATGGACATGTCTGATCGATTCAATTCTATTAATCCAGTTAGCTGGTCCTCTGTAGTTGCTCTGCTGTAATGCATGAAATATGCAGAAACCACAAAACCTAATATGCTTATACTGGAAATAAAGACTGGAACTGACTATTACTGTAAGTTAAACAACGGTTTTTTATTTCACTGAGTCATGCTGAATTTCGGCAAGCAAATGTAGGCCACTAAATTCCTTGAGTGCTGAATATCCTGATGTTGTCTTATTGTCCTGTGTTGTGTTATGTAGCTTCTGAGAAATGGTGAATTGGGAAAGTGCTCTGTTTTCTATCTCTAGTGCGCGCTGGATTCATTCCAGAGGTTCTGCTAACTCGCGTATCGCCTTTCTCCTCCCGCACAGCCCTCTAGAGTGGTGTGATGGTACAAGATGTAATCAAAGGAGGCCTGAGAGTATATGCATAGGGCACACGGAAACCCAAACATAACAATACAAACTGCTTCACTGTAGAGGTCAGCCAATTGTTGACTCCAAAAACCTGGGCAACTGTTGAGAGGAAGTTGAGTTGTCATAACAGTTTCAGAACTGAGAGTTACGTAACCAGTTCTTGGATAAACATGATGGTCAAGCAGCAAGCCCAGTTTAAAGACAATCGACTTCATTTAGATCTTGAATCACCATCAACAGTTGGCTAATACAAATGAAAGCCTTAAAGGGTCCTTCAGCGCCAGAGAGCTTCAGCGACGCGAGTGTGTGCATACCTACTCCCGGTCTTGTGACGTTCTTATTTAGTATCAGGGGAAACTTCATATGAAACATGGCTAGATAGAGATAATTCATGTTTGTCAGATTAAAAAGCAGTTAGTGGTATATCAAAGATGGGAGAAAACATCCTCCCTTCATTATTGCATACCTCTGTGTGGAAATGAATGAAGACAAAATGCGGAGATTGCTTCATTCTTTCTTCTGTGGATTATGTGGTTCAGCGTCAGTGGTTAGTCAGTCCTCAGGGATCTCTTCATTCAAACACAAACCACTCAATATCTGCAATACTGTACATTTTCAGAGAGCTGATTTTGTTCTGACTGCTATTTATAGGATCATAAGGTTTGCGACTGTCAAAAGAGACGCTCAGAGATTTCGGCTTGTGGCCTACAGTATGTTATATTATTTGATAACTAACTACAATTTTAACAATGTTATTAATTATGGTAGGTTATTGGCATTAATTGAAAGAGCTGTTGCATAACTAATTATCTGTCTATAAGCAGCGCAATATTTTTACGATTTATTTTGCATTATGAGATAAAACATATATTTAAAGTAATGCATTAGTTGTATCTTTTTACAGCCTGTTTTTTTTTTTTTCATTTAAAAAATATGCTTGATGCAAAGTTAACTTAAATATGTTGTGAAAAATGATGATGGAACAAACTGATGGATGTGCACAATTGAGAAATTGATATTTATGAAGATCAGTTGCAGCCCATGTCTCACAATACTTCACAAAAAAAAAAAAAAAAAAAAAAAAAATATATATATATATATATATATGTATATATATATATATATATATATATATATAAACATTTGATAAATATATAATTTACACACATAATTGGTAATGGGAAAAAAGACATTGTGTAACTATGCTCTGGCTCAGTTAACATTTATAGTATAGTTATAGCAGTGTAGATCTTTTTTGCATTTGAAGTGATATTATAAATCCTGTAAACATGTGTAGAAGGTAATATATGGATTTCTCTGGATCTCTGCACTAGCGTATAACACAACCAGAAGTAGAGATGGCGGAGATATGCAACTAGCCCATTTTGAAATTGTTGCAGAATATATCCAATTTATATCCTTATCTCTAACATGATCAAGTTACACCAACAATACATAACATTTCAGTGTTCCAGTATTTATTCTGTGGGTCGTTTAGAAGGCATCTGCAATATCGTTGTCCTCTGGTGGACCCAAACTGTATAACAATGAGCTGAGGTCAATGTAAACTTGACCACACTATTCCCTAATGAAGCCATATGTGTTCTTTGCCTCTGATGACTCCCAGGCTGACCCTTCCTTAATGACAGAACTTTAACACAATAAGTAGAACCACACCAATGAGATCTTTATCTTCTATGGGCAACGATTTGTGTGAGTGGAGTGTTTGAACAGCTGAGTGTATTTTGGCTAATACACCATGTTAAATATACCATCCATTCCTCGTATGACAGACCAACTCTTAAAAAATGCAAATCTTTCATTCAAAAACACTCAATAACATGTACTTCAATCAATTTAGAAGAACAATGGATTTAATAAAGTTTGCTTCATTGTGGATATCTCAAGTGACCCATTTAACTGTGTGGTTTTAGGACCAGAAACCAGAACCACACACTGCGGGTCGAGAAAACCACACGTCATCTACACAACGCGCTGTGGAAACTAAACAGTCACTGGTCTCTGTGTGTGGATATTCTTGTAAAGACACAAAGGGACTGCTTCTCCAATTACCACGAAGGCAATGAGGTGCACAGTCTGGAAAGCACTGAATCATGAGAATATGATGGTTTTATACCTTTCATGACTCACCATACTTTTCTATTGCGTAATCGAATACAGCACAAAGTGATGGTGACTTTGCCAAGTAGAATGTGTTCCTGGATCAACATCTGTTAAAGGTCCTGGAACAATATTCTTGTCAAACAATCAGCCATAATTAAGCCTAACAATGAACTACCCCAGCCTAATAACCCAATTCTTTACCTAACAATGCTTTCTAAATAGGATCAATGCAACAAGTTCATCTGTCTGGAATAAATGTGAAACGAGTGTGCCATGACACACAACCCATCAGAAAATATTTCATGCCTTCTCGCTCCCTTCTAACTTGTCACATATTTGCGCTTGGTCAGGATCCCTCGGCATCACTTTTTAACCCTCAGGCTACCCCTTCAGTGAAGCATGTAATTATTGCATGTGTAAAAATGTAAATTTAAAGTGTATAAATACTCATATTTTTATAGATATTGGAGCATCTAACCCCCCTCCTACCCTAAACATATCCACTTCTTAACAACATAAACATTTAACAGGCAAAATGTGTATTGTATACATATTTATTTACAAGTATTCTTTAGTACATCAATATGCAATTTCATCATGGTCATATTAAAATGCCTAAAGGTTTCTCAATGAAAGCAACGGAGCATCCTGTTCAACTCTGCAGGACAGTGGCCCTCTAGCACTGAAGTTACATAGCCCTGGTCTATGGCATGTTGTGATCTATCGTAATGCGTGATATCGTAATATCCCCCCTGGACCCCATGTTGCCCCTACCTCCCAGCACGCTGCGGGTGATGGCCTCTGTGTGTTGGGCCAGGAGTTCCGCTTTAGCAATGGCAGCCAGTGACAAGTAGCTGGACATGTTTCTGCTCAGCTCTTGGTTCCCCTGCTGCAAGAACCGCACTGCCACAGGAACCGCTAACGCCATCACTGGAGGCCTGTTGTAATTCTGAAAAAAAAAAAAAATACAATAAAATCAAACCAAACCAACTTTGGACCTGCATCTCAGATCACAGATTCTTTCGATTAACTGTAAACTGTTTACTAGTTACGACCAATACAATCTCTGAAGCCTGAATTGAGAAGTTACCAGCGCGTGCTAATTCTGACCAGTGTACGCCAAGATCAGACAATAACGATCTTAATAGATTCAGAGAGTGATCACATACGGGCTAGCTGGCTGCTTAGTTAATTTAATAAAAACAATAAGAGATACTATATAAGGCATGAAAGGCAGCAGTTAACATTTCAAAAGACTGAACACAGAAAGCAGGTAAAGTGAAATGTTCTGCTGCCCCCTAGAGTAGAAGATGTGAACATGTCAGGTTGAAACATGGACGGATATCAAAAGAAATGTTTTATCATGAAGAAATAAGTTTTACACTACTACATAGCAATTATAAAATTTGATACATGTGCCCGAAATAAAATAATTCAGTTTATGTTTAGTGCCATAATTAAGGAATTCTTAAAAAAAAAAAAAAAAAAAAATGTACACAAATTGAGCATGATTTACAATTCTTCTTCAGGGAATGTTAAGATCTTACTTTACTGTAAAAAGCACAGTCATTTACATTCTTGCCTAAAGGGAAAAGGTCCTTGAATATCAGAACGAAAACTTAAAAAAGGCAAACAACTTCCAAGAACCCAAGCTAATTATATAACACCCACTTGAATATGTGACTGCTGCTGCTCAGATCAAAGAGCCCTTCCACAAATAGTTCTGAAGAACTCAGGCATAAGACGTTCAAGCTGCAGTTCTCTAATGAATACTGATCTTCACCACTACCCAGAATGCTTCACTCTAGCACAGCCCCTCTCTAAAGCCCTGCTCTAAGATTCATGTGCAGCTTATTATATAAGTGTGTGTGTGTGTGTGTGAGAGAGAGAGAGAGAGGAGTCATTAAATGGAATGATGTGATAAATGCACTGGAAGGAGAGTGAAGCAAATATCCAAAGAAGGAGTAGAAACTGTCATGCCTATGAAAAATCTTTCTGAAACAGTAATAATTGTAAAGAGATTATGGCTCGTCTCCCTGAGACTGTGCATTACTGTTACTTCAGAATTGACAGATATGGACCCTTTCACAATTCTGGGGTTCTCAGAAGCAGAGGTCATCATAATCGTAGACCCAGCCTCAGAAGTCTGAATGAGCGATGCATAAGGCACACAAAATGACTCTGGGAGTTTTGAAGTCATCGTCTGATGGGTTGATTTTTACAGAATGTCCAGGAAACGTGCTCGTCACATTCTGACAAACAGTAAATGTAGGGAAATCATTCAGGGTCGTTTGTGTTACTCCTACCTGCAAGATGCAGCTGGTGATGTCGGAGGCGATCTTGGCATGGGGTGTGTCTTCATCTTTGCCCTGCGGCTGGAGGTTATGCTCGAGACAAGACTCCCACAGGGACACAAGAGCTGCTCCGTGCCTCTCAATCGAACCTGTTTCCCTAATGGCTGTAGTGATGCGCGTGATGCAGATCTCCACCACCGCTTGGTCATTGTCACTGGTCAAATAGTCCTGCAACCAATCACAAATCACATCTCAAATGAATGAAAGAAATGTGCATGTAAGCTGTGCCATATACATTGTGTGACAGCAGAAATCAAACGGTAGAAAGTCTATAATGCTATTTATACTGAAGGTATATATGCATGTCTTGATCTGACACCTAAAAGAAAAAATATAGTCTGCAAACTGCTTTGATTGAATATGGCTCATTCAAACAGATTTATAATGTATTACTGTTTTTACCTCTTTATTATACAACATGAAGTTATTTTTCTCTGATGCAAGATTTATCATTCATTTACTATAAATATTATGTTTTGGTTTGCATCCATAATGTTTTAAAAAAAATCCAATAAGATCAAATTTCCTTCTGTATTTCAAAATCCAGTGAAAAGGTCTTCTTACATGGTTATGTAATATATAAAACATTAATGGACTGCCATCCATCCACTGACTGTTAAGCTACAGAGTATTTACATGCAAGCAGCTTTATTCAGAGTTCTGAAAGCACACGGTATCTTTAAACTAGAAAGTTATGAAGCAAATATTTTCATCTTTGTGGTGTGGCATGTTTGGAATAATAATGTTATGCCAGTGACTGTGGAAAGGAGGACACTGTAGGCCCTGGAGAGAGAAATACAAGAGAAGAGAGAATGAGAGAAGGCTACCCCTGAGACGTTGGATGAGCCCAAATCTGTTTACAAAAGCCAGCCAGAACAAAGAAGCCCAATGAGGCAAGAGGAACTGGCTTTATCACGCTCGGTGACACCAACATTCCTTCTGAAGCTCTCTCATTTCATTGGAAAATACATTAAGTGTGGAAATGAGGGGTCACCTTATTCAAATGATTCAGATTTGCAGTGCTGAAGAGTCAGTGATCAGCCAGAACATGCCATATGCTCTCTAACTTCACTTTAACAGCATAACATCAACAAGGCATGTGATCAGCAAAGGACAAACAGGAAGGAAAGCTTGTTACTTCCCCCATCACTGAATATGACTATTTTTGTTAGGGATTTGGACTTTTTGGCCAGTAGTGTTTTTCCTTCAGAGAGTTGCTATGCATTCCTCTCTGTGGTTAATTACTGAATATGGATCACCTGCTGCAGTACACTTACAAGTATACTATTAGAACACTGATATTTGTATACTTGCTACATAAAGTATACTATACTTGAACTTTACTTAAGTATACTTACTCAAATAAACTTGAAGTGTACTACTTTTTGGTAAGGGAAGTCTGCATGACTCTGTGTGAATGAGTGGTGGGGTTTTGTCTATGACACAAACACAATCACGCGTAACATTAATGTTTTTTTCAGCATCCTAATATATCAGTCCATATTAACTTCATTTCCACAGCTGTTCTGAGATTCACTTCACAAGCTTTTCACCATTTAACAATAAAAAATAAAAATGAAAACTACCATCAAATGCACACAGAAACTCAAAGATCGATAATTATTTTTTAAGGAATGATATACAACCAAGATATTCTTCATCCATGTTTAAATGTATACAGTTCTTTTGTGCACTACCTTATTTGAGAAATCAAAAATACAATGTTTTGTTGTAAATTAATTATATTTTCATTTGATTACATTTGAAAATAGTTAATTGTTTTAGTTTTATTACATTATTTCATTAGACACCGTTTTGATGATAAATTTGTATTAAATCATAAAACACAGAAGAAAAAAATGGAAAACAAAATTTATGGAAAATTACATGGATTTCATGGAGACTTAAATTAAAGGTCCAGCCCTAGTTATAAGGGACCCAACTCACAGTGCTTGCAAAAATCTGCTGGCTTGTAAAAGAACACAGTGCCGCACTTTACTGAGAAATATGTGCATAAGAAAATATATTTAAATGCAGCCTCTGGGATTTGATAAGTGCACTAAGCCATATTACATTCTCACAAACATGTATGTTACCGGCCACTTAGCGAGTGTTCATTTTGGATTATTTAAAGCTGCAGTCAGTAACTTTTGACGCTCTAGCGGTTAATAAACAGAACTGCTTGCGTCTTGTGGAAGAACATCGTAGCCGGAACTGCTTCTCTCTGTTTTGTCTATGAAGAATCACAAAGGTACTGGGTTACTCCACCGCGGTACCCCCGAAGCAATCTAAAATAGTCCGAATATAAACACTTATTATAGGTGCACCCTAGTGATTCAGGACAAGCTAAAAACACGGTTTGGAAAATGGATTCATGGTGTACTCGCTTATTATATACATTTTTCTACATTTTGAACACAAACAAAGTTACGGACCGCAGCTCTGATTGGTTGTTTCTTAACGGGAGCGGTCCATGACTGCAAATGGCAATAGGACACTGGGAGGAGCCAGAGGAGCTTGATTTTTTCACAGATTATCTGTCTCATATTCTACTGTCAGGACATAATGACAGGTTTAACAAATATGTAAAAAAAGATATTTTTACAAAAGTTACCTACTGCAGCTTTAAATTAACTGTAATCTACAATGCGTACATTGTAGTTTTTGCTGCATTAAATTTAATTAATCTCTTGTTCTCTTATTCTCTCTATGAATTTAATAACAGTGTTTTGATGGAATTGTTATTGAATGACAGTAAGTATAGTTTTTTGTATAATAGTTACAGGAATTTTGAGGGGAATGTGCTTTCATCGTCATAATACCACAATACAAAAACAAATTCATTTATTTTTATTTAACTTCTCAATTACTTTAGTTTCATGAATTAACTTTTTCAGTTATTTCACGTAGAGCAGCACAGTTCTGGATACATTTAGAATTCAAATGTGTCGTTTAAAATAAAGATCGCAATTCTGAATAGACAACTAAACCAAATAACATGTAATTTACTAGAGATTCAGATATAATGTAAATGTAGAAATAGCCAAATCATCTGGGCATTTGAATCAAAATTGCAATCTTTTACTGATTAATCCTGCAACTCTACCATGTCACCAAAAATGGTTTCCTGTGAAAATGATATCTGGACCATAAAACCCAGAGGATTCACATGATGAAACAGACAGAGGGTCTGATCTACGTCTTTTGCTTTGGGTCTTTCCTCATATTCCTCTGGCCAGAACGGATGCACTAGCTCTGGCCTCTCGGTTGTCTTGATGAGAAGGTCCAGGCTGGTCATCATATCTGGATATCTCTCTAAGAGATAGTGTAGGTGACCGAAAGGAGAGGATATCATGTGAAGAATCAAACTGGTGGTCTGATCTGCTCCTTTTCCCTTCTCTGCTTTCTGAGCTGCCAGAAGTCTTCCTTTTCCATTTACCACCTTGACTCCTGTTGTCTCGGTGAGAAAGTCCAGGCTGCTCATCATCTGTGGATGTCTCTCCAAGTGTTTCCCCAGAGATGAAGGAATCACATGAGGAGTCAGTCTGGTGGTCTGATCTGCTCCGTTTCCATTCTCTGCTTTCTGACCTGCCAGAAGACTTCCTTTTTCTTTTAGCGCCCTGTCTAATCTCATCATGACTGACTGAGCTTTGGTCTGCAGGTGCCCTGGATCCTTCAGGACTGGCCTCATGGTTGACCTGATGAGAAGGTCCAGGCTGTTCGTCATCCATAAGTATCTCCCCACGTGCTGCTGATGGGTTATTAGTATACAAAGGGTAAAACCCAAGGGTTGAGGATTCACCCGCAGCATGCACAGTGACGGCCCAGACATCTGTTTGCCAGGTCAGCATGGACACCAAAGGGTTGTATTCAGTGTCAGATCTCCATAGATACAGTAAGAGTTCCCTGAGAGCTCTTTGGGCGCGCAGCAAACCAATACTTGGGTTAAATGCGGTCATGTAACATGGTAAGCGTACTTCTAGATGCATAAACAGGCCATGCTCGTCTTCGAACTCTACTATAAACACAATTCCTGGAAAATCATCCCTATTAATATCGTCCTCCTCATCGTGAGCTACAGGAGGTTCAAACAGTAGGATGTGTAGCTGTTGAATTAGACACTAAATGGTTACTGTGTAATGTGAACTAGTATTTTAAAGGGGGGGTGAAATGCTTGTTTTCACTCAATATCCTGTTAATCTTGAGTACCTATAGAGTAGTACTGCATCCTTCATAAATCCAAAAAGTCTTTAGTTTTATTATATTCATAAGAGAAAGATAGTCTGTACCGATTTTTCCCGGAAAAACACGACCGGCTGGAGGCGTGACGTGTGGGCGGAGCTAAAGAATGACGAGCGCGAATAGGCTTTTGCGTTGAGAGCATGTGGAAGCTGTGACATTATCGTGAGGGAAAACCCATCATCCAAAACAAACCATGGCTTACAGTCAGATTCAGCCGTTTATTTATGATCCAGAATCATATCCAGAGGCTGAAACTGAACGAAAGCAGTAGCAGCAACAACTCGCTCCGAGCGGGTCTCGAACCCGGGTCTCCGGCATGGGAGGGGACGCACTAACAAGGAGGCAGAGATATTTGAAGCAGTTTTACTCACCGCCTGCGGTTCCAACACACGATCGTGACCCTTTTTCCTTGGGATTGCATTATCCTTAAGAAATAAACGATACGCAAATCCGTCGTCAAACTGGGCCTTGTTTGTAAAACAAGCATCTTCGAAATGCAGGGAACAAACAAAAACACTTGCACAACTCCGTTGATGCTCTGTAAAAATAAACTCCATCCACTGGTCCCTTAATGCTGTTTTTTTTTTGGTAATCTGTGCAGGGTTGTCTTGCCCTGGCAACCGAAAACACACTTCTTTTGTGACATTTCGCGACACTCTCGCTCTGATCAGTGAATGTCTGTTGTGCTCTCAGTGCTCTGCTATACGGGAGCGTGCGCTCTTCCGGCAGAAGTGCCCTTAGCACCCATATAAGGAAATTCCGCTCCATCTAACGTCACACAGAGCCATACTCGAAAAAAACTTTCCGAAACTTGTGACAAACCGGAAGGAGTATTTTTGGAACAGAAATACTCCTTCAAACGTACAACTTAATTTTTGAAACTTTGTCCATGTTTAGCATGGGAATCCAACTCTTTAACAGTGTAAAAAACTCAGTATGCATGAAATAGCATTTCACCCCCCCTTTAACTTCAGGTATCTGAATAGAATATCCAATCTAATTCAATGCTGTTATGAGCCTCTGAAGTTCATCCGCTCATTGTATTGCCTGTGCTTGGAATTCTTGCTATTCTGATGACAATTCTGAGAATACTAAAATCTCTGTTTAAAAAACAGCAAGATCTGTACAGATATATTCTCCCACCATTCTGAATATTCATGCCAAATAACATGACATTTACTAAAGAGATTCACTAGAAGTTCTATTTTCTAAAATAATGTATTTTTTATCCTTAGTCCAGTTTGGTTTATGTTTCTTGCTTTTAGTTTTTTTAGTCTATACATAATGTGTCCTGCAATCTAAGGTGAAAACAATGAGAAGATTAACACTGATTCAGTACAAATATAATGTAACTGGCATTACAGGAACCTGTAACAGAGTAATGCAAACTTTGGAAAAAAATAAATAAGAAATGAATACATAATTCAAATACTAAATAGACAAAAATAAAAATTTACTATTTTGGGATCAGAGTACTCACTGGTGAACAGGATATGACTTTGATTTCCTCCAGGGCTTGGGACAGACAGTCTTCAATCTCGCTGTCATGCAGAGAGAAGAGGTCTCCTGCACGGGACAGGTCTCTCTGTCCCAGCACTAGACGGAACAGCTGGTGCATTCTGGGACAGGCTCAAACTTGAGCAGGCTGCCCCTGCCCGGTGTTATCACGATGACTTGACATGCTCCTGAAATACACACGATATACATGCATCAGACTAACACCTACAAACTGGATCGAAGTAGGGAAGACAACTATGAGAAAGATGAATTAAGCGGAAAAAGAGACAAGAAGAAAAAGACATCATTGCATTTAAATATATTTTGAACACTCTATAGAAAATATAAACATCTATTATTTATAATACTTAGCTACAGGTTGTGATTCAGTGGAACCAGCTGGTCCAAATAAACTGGGTACTGAGCTATCTTTAAAAAATAAGCGTTTTGTGAGTCCTGCACTGAACTCCCTGAGATTGGATCAGTAAAATGATGGGAACATGCACAAAAAAGCGGTACAGTGGGAAAAATGAATTATGACCACTGATTTTTTCCAGCCTCACATGTCGGGAGTGAAAATAAAATGATTGTATTCTCAAGATGATGTTAACCCCAAATACAAGCTACAGTGGTCAGGTCAGGTTGTTAGCAGCACGTCTGGCCAACGCAGAACATAGGCGGACATGATGGAAATGTGTTACCCTGTGATTCAAATTCAAATACTGATGACTTGTTTTGGCTGTACAGAGTCAATTCTTTCTTTTGGGAGACAATAACTTTATTTATAGCACCTTTGGCTTTACAACTTCGCAGATCGTTTAAATTCACATACAGCTACATTACACAATGCATGAAAGGTAATATTCGAAATGGCATAATATAGGCATTTTAAAACTATAACATTTAAATAAAAAAATACAAAAAATTGTTCACCAAATAATTACATTTTTAAATTATGTGGGTTTTTAATATTTAAATATTTGATCAAATATATATAAAAAATTAAAACACTTTTGTTAATTGAAATAAAATAACATTTAACTGAAAAAATAAATAAATAAATAATAATAATAATAATAATAATAATAAATAGTAAGAAATTTTATTTAAAAAGGAATCCAGAAAAATTTAAATGGGGAAAAAAGGTGATCCCAAAAAAAATTAACAGAATAAAATAAATGTATTTGGGAAATAAAATTATAATATTACTACAGATTTCATAGGGCCCTGGAATGGACAATTGGCATTCCAAGAGAACTTCTATTTAGTCCAACAACGCTAGGACATTTCACTGTTATTTAACAGCTCACCTGTGATTCAGCCAAAGGCACGAGACTGCAGGTAATCACAGCTGTCCTGATATTTAGAACAACATCACGACTGTGAGTGATATGATAACCGAGTGTGTCTACTCCCCGCCAGAAGCAACAAATGAATACTTCTCTCTTTCAAATACTTATCACTTAAAGGCTACCTTAATAGTTTTTTTTTTATTACAGCATAACACTTAACACCTAAACAAGGTAAATAAGGTGAATAAGTAAAATCAGTACTTTCATTTGAACTATTTTTTTAAAATATTCTGAATGCATAAAAAAATAATTTAAGACTCTAGATTGAGCCTGGATGGAATTCCAGGCTGTCAAGCTTCCTGTTAGAAAAATGTTCTCAGAAAACAATTCGGCCAGTGTTTTCCTCTACAGGAGTTAATCAGTAATGTGTTAAACCCATAACTGCTGGACTCCATCACTCATTAAATAGTGTAAAATGTCACACGTTTAAGTCCCAAACTCTTGAACATGTGAACATGGATCACTGCGAGAACGGATGTGTTCAGACATGTCTCAGGAAGGGCTATAGTATCGATTTTTACGGATTGATCGGTCATTAATTTATCTTGGTAATATCTCAAGGTTACAAAATCATGCAGCTTTCCTTAAAGGATTTATCCGTATAAATATTTTTTCTGTTTCTTATGTACAGAACTGAATGTGGAAGTGTAATGGACGTTTGTCATAAGAGGGGATATGAACACGTGATATGATTGACAGTCATACTGACTGACAGCCATCAGAGAGGCTAAGAGGCATCACTCCAAAAGGATAGCCCATCAATTCAGCGACAGCAGAGACACTAGGAGCCTGTGGCAGGGGATACAGACCATTACAGAGTACAAGCCCCCACCATGGACCTGTGACAACAACATCTCTCTGCTAAATGAGCTGAACACCTTCTTCACTCGCTTTGAGCAACAAAACAGCACCACCTCACAGAAGACTCCACCTCCTCCCGGCGACCAGGTGATGACGCTGACCCCAGACAGCGTGAGGAGATCCTTCAGCAGGATCAATGCATGTAAAGCTCCGGGTCCTGACAACATCCCAGGGCGTCCTGAAGAAGCTATCTCCATCCTGCTTCAATGACTACCGTCCTGTTTGCACTTACCCCCATCCTCATGAAGTGCTTTGAACGGCTAGTCATGCTCCACATTAAGTCTGCCCCCCCCCTCCCTGGACCCCTTCCAGTTTGCATATCGGTCCAACCAGTCGACCGATGATGCCATCGCCACTGCCGTCCATTCAGCACTCACCCATCTGGACAAAAAAGACTAAATAAGTCAGAATGCTGTTCATTGACTTCAGTTCAGCATTCAACACATTCATCCTTCAACAGCTCATCTACAAACTGATTCCGCTGGCGCTCAACACTTCGCTGTGCAACTGGCTGTTGGACTTTCTGACTGGAAGACCTCAGGCAGTACGGGTCGGCAGCTACACATCAAGAACTATCACACTGAACACTGGGGCCCCCCAAGGATGTGTGTTGAGCCCCCTCCTCTTCACTCTACTGACCCATGACAGCACACCACCACACAACTCCAACCTCTTCATTAAGTTTGCGGATGACACGATTGTGGTGGGTCTCATTAGCAACAAAGATGAGACAAACTACAGGAATGAGGTGAGCCACCTGGCTGGGTGGTGCAGTGACAACAATCTGTCTCTGAACGAGGAGAAGACAAAGGAGATTGTTGTAGACTTCAGGAGAGCACATACTCGGCACATTCCTCTGACCATCAACGGTGCGACTGTGGAGAGAGTGAGCAGCACCAAGTTCCTGGGTGTGCACATTACAGAGGACCTCTTCTGGACTGAAAACACAGCAGCACTGGCCAAGAAATCACAGCAGCGTCTTTACTTCCTCCGCAAACTGAGAAGAGCTAGAGTCCCGCCCCCCCATCATGTACACCTTCTACAGAGGCACCATCGAGAGCATCCTGACGAGCTGCAACACTGTGTGGTATGGCGCCTGCAACGCATCCTGCCGAAAGACTTTGCAACGCATAGTGAGAGCAGTTGAGAAGATCTATGGTGTCTCTCTCCCCTCTAGGACATTTATGGTACCTGTCTCACTCAAAAAGCCATCTGCATCACAGGTGATCAACCCCCATTTTTAGGCTCTACTGTTAATGTTATCGGTATGCTCCGGGGGTCTGAGAGTAACGCAATTTCGATTCTCTGTATGTATGTACTGTACATGTGGAAGAACTTACAATAAAGCAGACTTGACTTGACTTGACATATGAGCAGCAAATGAGTTTCCTCTAAGTCAGAACAGTGATTGCGGAAGAAAAAAACAAACTCACTCTTGAACATGTGAACATGGATCACTGCGAGAACGGATGTGTTCAGTCATGTCTCAGGAAGGGCTATAGTATAGTAATTTAGTAATAGTATAGTATAGTAATTTTTACGGATTGATCGGTCATTAGTTTATCTTGGTAATATCTCAAGGTTACAAAACCATGCAGCTTTCCTTAACGGTGATTGCAGGTCTCCAGAACAGTGATTGCGGATGAAAAAAACACAGACAGCACTGAAAGCAGCTACTGCTTATCAGTAAATCAGTGAGAAAGTCATGGAAATTGTTGATAGTATCAAATTCAAGGTATCGGTATCGTATTGGTATCATATCGGTATCGATAATTAACATTTTTTAATGATACTCAGCCCAAAGCAAGACTCAGCAATGAACAACAATCTGGCAGAAAAAAATATGTATATATATAATAATTTTTGGAAGAAAAATGCCTGTCTTGGGTCTCTTGTATGTTCTTTCATAAGTCAGTGATCCAAACGAATCATAGGTCCTGCCAATCAGAAGGCATTATGAGTCGCTGAGGAGGTGACAACACAGATGCACTTCACACCTGTCCTCGCGTTCCAGAGCTGAGCTTTGCTAGGATACCACAGCAAGAACGCTCAGGGACCATTCGGAGGTCTGACCAAACCACTAATATTCAAATATAATCTGAGCAAGCACAACAGGCTCCTGGTCTGTCAGCCTCTCTGGTCTGTCAGTCTGTCGCTCTACAAAAATGCTTTTAATCCACTTGTACATGTTTATTTGTAAGTCGAGTTATATAATCGCATAAATGTGACAGTAAAAATGTTACAACTGACAGATATTCAAAGTGCCCTTGTATTATTATTTTCTGAATTCTGTTTCGATGGGTACACGTTGGTAATCAAAAAGCATCTATAATTAATTGCAATAATTAATCTTACACAATTTAGCAACTATTAATTAAAAGTAACAAAAAATTACATTTTAAGGCCCTTATGAAATGTTTAATCTTTTTCCCAAATTCAGTATTTCTGTTCTAATTGTTGTGGATTCGATTGTAATGGTTGAATTACATTTTAATAAGCAAAACAATATATTGACAGCAAATCAGAATTCACCCAACCTTTAAGAGCTTGTGCATTTAAAGCAGATGACAAAACTGAAGCATGTGTATAATAAACATAATGTTACTGTGCTTCGGTGTGTATGCTAATATAGTAAAAGTTGTTGTTCTTGGTGTTAATGGGCCTTTAATCCCTGATTGGTTTTCTGTCTGTAATGAATGGTCTAATTTTCATAAAAGTAAAAACTATAAAAAAAGAGTAAAAACTAAAAAAAAATCTAGTCTAAATGCACAAACACATGAGGACACCCTGGTTTGTAAATGGATAGCTCTGTTTGTGTTGGACAGAAAGCAGGTCACTGGGTCTGGTCTCTTAAACAATCACCCAGTCACAACCCAGTTACAATTAATCTCCAGGTTACGGCTCAGCAATCTCAGGAATGCAGTCTTTGAAAACATGCTGGCACACACACGCTTCAGTGCACACATGCATACACTATGATACAATGGCAACACATGCAAATTGCTAGAAGGAAAAGCAAAGCACTCCAACACATGGCTCTTCAGACTGATGCACAACAAATATTTCAAAGTTGACTTGTGTACTTTTTTAACCCTGCTAAGCATGACATAAAATAACAGTCAGATTTGTGTTTTATTTTATTTATTTGTTTGTTGTTGTTTTTTGTTTTTTATGAAAAAATGTAACAAACCTTTAGACCAAAATTCTATAGCTATAAATATGTGTGTGTGTGTGTGTATGTAGAAGCAGCATATTTTTTGAGTATCATATTTGATACATTGACAACTGACAAGTACTTTACCAAAAGACGATTTCCCCAAAAGAGTATAAAAATCACTGCTTGTTTACGCATCCCAATATTTTTAAATTTCCTACAGTGGAACATAACGTCCACACTAGAGACTTTATAGCTAGTTTATCATTTGTGTGAATTGTGTCATTTGTGAATTTATGCACAGTATTTAATCATTAACTGCAATGGGTACTTGTTTATGTAAATAACATTTAGAATATGTACTGAATAGCAGTATACTGATACAAGAAAAAACATAAGTAATTATATTGATTTATTAAGATATTTAGCTAATTTTCATGGTGCAAAGAATGTCCATTAATGTCGCTTTCGCACAGCTGGTGCAACTGGCCCTTGGAAACGATGCAGAACACCCTAACTACCACCTAGCAAGTTAGCGCCCACTCAGCATAGCCCAGAGGAAAATTCCTTATACTTCGGGTAGAAAGGCAGAGCATGTCATGTTTATGACCATTGATTGCTTGGGAGTTTGACCTTTATAAAGATCACTAACTAAATGTAACCAGTCGGGGAGAGAGACTGCCTAACACTGAGTCTTTTGTATTCTTGTCCCCCTCCTCTACAGCAGTAATGGGCACCTGCTGATCACCTTATGGAGATGCTCAGGCCTCAGGCTGCCGGGAGCAGATAGAAGAACATCCTTATGATCATCCCATTATACCAATTCACCCGGTCTCTCTCCATCTGCTCCACACACCACAGAGTCTGATCACAACACTCGGTTTGTGTATGCCGTCCCAGACAGGGTGGGAGTGGGTTTCCCTCCAGGCTCCTGGTCAAAGAGAGGCTTTGTGTGGCAGGGCTGAGGGTGGGAGCAAAGTGCCCATTCATACATTCCTTCACTATCGCAGTTAAACCAATGCAGCCCGCCAGATAATTGTCCTTGACTGAATTTCTTTGCAGTTTTAATAGTCAAACCAAAAATTATTCAGAAACCAGATATAATTTTTGATATATATAGCAAAACTGTAATAATGTGAGAAATGTTGAAGGTGTCTGAATAAATGTAGGTTTGATTGCATATTTCATTTTTACATTGAAGACTATCCAGTACTATTATTTGGTTTCTGTACCTTGACACCTACAAACTTGAAAAAAAAACTTAAACATTGGTGTGAAACAGGAGTAATGAAACAGGAGTAATGTTGTTTACACCTTGTGCAATGTGGAATTAGTTTACAGCTTTTTCAAGCACTTTGTGATGCATTTTGGAAACAGGAGATGAGCCCCTTTTCTAATGCACCACCTATCTTGATAAACCCCTTCTCAAAGACTTACTGTTTGTCAATTTTATTTGGGTAACACATATTCTGAATGCCTTCGGCAGAATTCGAATGAGCCATTTTAATCTAGATTAATCTAGATTAATTTCAAGATCACAGTGAGATTAATCTAGATTAAAAAAATTAATCTATGCCCACCTCTAGTATTTACACTAACAAAAAATACTCTGCCACAAGGAAACAAATCTAAATAGATAAATATAATAACTTTTTCTATTATAAACACTATTTACCCTCCAGTAGACTCACGTTTATGTTGACTGCAAGATTCTAAGTTAAGGTAACTTACAGGCTAATTGACATTCAGTTACTTGCTAACGTAATATTCTATCTGGGTAATACTATCACCAGTTAATACTATTTTCCACAGAATATGCATTTGAAAGCCTGGTCAGTCACTATTGGTAGTTTTTTTGTGGCTAGCTAGTTATTTTGCCTACTTACACTCTGACTCTGCTTTATGAAAAAGCTTATTATGTCCCTTTCTTCTTCTTGGGTGTCATCTACAAAGTACAAAAAGGGGCAACTCTGGCCTTTGTATGTGGCAGAGAGACAGCCCTTGTAACTTACCGTCGGTGGCATCAACATGCGCGTGCGCACAAACCACCCGCTCGCTGCTAGTGCAAGCACAAAAGTAGTCCCCGGTCCGCGCATATAGCCTGTCAGATACCCCGCCGCCAATTAAATTGCGGCGTTTCTTGTACTGTCGTTGTCCTGTCCGTTAGAATGGTTCCAAATAGCAGTGCAAAGATCCAAATAGCAGTTCAAAGGAGCTTGCTAAATATTGGTGGGGACAAATTTGTCATCTCAAAATATTGAAAGGGACTAGTACCTAGCGCCCCCCCTCTAAACCTACGCCCATGGATATAATAAGTTATCTGTGAATTATTCTGAGCTGAAACTTTATAGGCACTTTCTTGGGACAGATGAGATTCATATTACTTCTTGTAAAAAGGGTCATAGGTGTTATAGGTAAATGATATAAATGTGTAGTTGCTGAATGCTGCCGGAGAAAGTATTATAATGTTTGCTTTTCGAATACTATTAATACAAAAGTAATCATTATAAAACTTTTTATCTCTTTATTTAACAGTTCTATCTGATTATTAGACAGTGTTTTATATATATATATATATATATATATATATATATATATATATATATATATATATATATATATATATATATATATAATTTTAATTTTTTATTTTTTTTACAAACAAAAATACAAAAACATTAATTAAAGGCAATACAACATTGAAATGTAAGTAGAACACATATATTTGAATCACAGTACAGTATAAGCAAGGCCGCTGCTGGCCAAAAGGGTGCCCTAAGCAGGATTGTATTGTTGTGTCCCCCTTCCTCAAATATGATGATGGGAAAAAAACACCTACTATAGGGGTGAAAATAGAACTTTAACAAAATACAAAAGTAAATTAATAAATACAACAATTGTATCTCTCGACATTTACCTATGGATGACTATAACTTATTATGACTCTAATTTATTTTATAGTCTCAAGCATTCAGAAATCATACAAAAGGAAATAAAGCAGTTTTACTAAGATAAAACCGTGGTTTATTTTTGTAAGGGTTGTGATATGCACGTTTTTTGTTGAAGAAATTATAAAGGCTGTGTCATCTATAGCAAGAAGATGGCCAAAAATGAAAGATTAAGTGAATTATTGAATTAAATGTTTGGTCAGTAGCCTAAACAAGGATTTGATTGTCCTGTAAGAGTAACAGCAGCAATCACATGGCATTTGGCTCTATACAAAATGTACATAGATTGTTTCTTTTGTATTTGCCTACATTATGTATTTTAACAGTGTTATTATTAACCAATAATTATTGCCTCATAGTTTTTTATATATATAATGCATTTTAAGTCATTTTAAAGGCAACAACAACAAAAATATTACAGTATATTAATACTTCTTTGTAAATTATTATTTGAAGTAAAAAAAACGTGGTTAATTTGCAGTTACCATGGCTACAAGAATGATGAATTGTGGTGTTATTGTTAAAACCATGGGTAATTTTCGTAAGGGAACCTGAAAAAAAAAAAAAAAAACTTCCACAGGAATGTGCCTGAAAGTGATAAACGGCCCTCATTTTTACCTAAATGATTTATCATTTATTTTAATATATAAAAAAATTTATAAGGCGTGCATTGTAGCTGACACCTAAATGAGCACATTACAATTGTTTTATGACTGCAAGTCTTTCTCCTCAAATGCTATTGAGCTTCAAATTTGCGTTTGAGCCCATTTGAAAAAGTAGCATAATTTACATATAATTTCCAGTTTATTTGAATAAATATCAAACATTAAATTCAATTGTGCATTATAGCTGACACCTAGATGAACAATTACAGTTGTTTTTATGACTGTTAGTCATTCTCCTCAAATGCTATTGATGTTAGAAAAGTGTATACCAAGATCGCATGAAACTTTAGAGACGGTCCCTAAATTTGAGACTCTCAAACGTCCAACATCAAGCCAACTTTATGCCTGCATCAGTTATGAACATTCAGCCGAAAACATGAGGTGCGAGCGGTCGTGAGCGCAGACGGGAGAATGACGCATGTGTTTTTTTTTTTTTTTGAGCAACTGGGATGGTGCCCCCTTTGGGAGTTGGTGCCCTACGCAGACTGTGTACTCTGCGTGTAGGGAGCGGCGGTGCTGAGTATAAGTTTAATTAGGATAATGCTAATAATGTTATAAAGTATCCTAAAATAGGCTTTATTTAATATTTAATCAAATTATACTTCTTATAATAATAAGATTCTTATAAAAAAATTATTTCTAATTTCTGTGCAGAATAAACAGAAGGCAGATAGGCACATGTTGATTCTTACCCTTTCACACATTTTTGTTGCAAAGTGGGTCACAAATGCTGGCATGTGACCAATGTTTGCTTTACATTATCTCGTTATGGAGATGTGGCAGAAAAACACTACTACACTGAACTACACAGGAGCTCCACAATAAAAGAGAGCATTATAATTTGCTTAAGATGCTCGTGAAGGAATCAGCATGAACAGCTAGCAGAGATGTTGCATTATTTATGGCCCGCAGTACTGCAGCTGCTGTGCAGGAGTGAATGACACAAACAATGCTGGAAGCCGTCAGCTACTCATATACTGCACATGAAGTACAGATCCTCACACACATTCCTCGCAGTGGCCTCATTCCTGCACACACACATCCACACAACACTACCATGGCTAAACAGACAAGTTCCAGCTTTGGCACGGGAACAAATATGGGAAGATATGATATACCGAGAAAACACATCTCAGAATTGTCTAAGGCTACATGAGCACTGCCAACGCTATCTCCCGACCAATTCGTACAAATTTGTACGACCTCACTCGTATGATTTTATACGATTTGTCTAAACCCAGTGACGGTTAGGTTTAGGGGTGGGGTTAGGTGTAGGTCATACGTACAAATTCATATGAATTGTGCAACTCGTAAAATACATACGTTTTGGCAAAAATCGTATGAATTTGTACGAGTGTGGTCGTACGAATTCGTATGAATAAGCCACCTCGTGAAAAATTTACGAATTGCCATGAGATCGGGTTGCAACTGCAGGTAAATATGGATGCCACTTCTGTCCTGAGTGTCTCCTCTCATTCTGCACACACTAAGTTTGGTAAGTTGTAGAAAACTTAAGTAGTGTGTAGAGGATTTAAGTGTTTAGGCCTAGGTTCAATCCATCAGACCAGCAGAGTACTGTGAATGCACCGATATAAGTTACTTTAAGCAAAACTGAAGATAGGATCATTTTAAACAAAATCTGACCAAAACAATTTCCATTTGGAATTCATTCTCAGACAAACAGCTTACCAAGTGAACATTTTCTTCTGTTCAGTTCATCTGGGTGAACTGTATGAAAAAACATGAACACACTGGAGTACTGTTTTATTGTAGAAACCTACATTGTAATTCTAATTCAAAGTGACAATGACACTTTTTGTCATGTGTAATATTGTAAAGATGCTAGCTGTAAAGCAATCTGCTGTATAAATTATAACATTGTGAAGTACTGATAGCTATCCACCTTATGTTCCACAGAGAGGGCACTGCCATTTGTAAAGTCATCCAGTGTCATCCACTTCCAGCTATATTTAGCCATACAAAACAACTTGTTTTGCCGTTTCGTCTCAGTACTAGGGATGTAACGATTAACCGCAAAAAATCTTTGAAAATCGATTCAAATATGTGATGATTCAAATCTGTGATGATTCAAATCTGTTGAGATCCTAAACAAATTGCAATTCAATTATTGGTAGGAGTTTATATTGATGTATGTCTGGGGAACTTACTGTCTTTAGAAAAGTTTAGATGGTATTCTTTTTTTCATCTTGTCTCTGTATAATGCATATTAAAGGGGGGTGAAATGCTCGTTTTCACTCAATCTCCTGTTAATCTTGAGTTCCTATAGAATAGTACTGCATCCTTCATAACTCCAAAAAGTCTTTAGTTTTATTATATTCATAAGAGAAAGATAGTCTGTACTGATTTTTCCCGGAAAAACACGACCGACTGGAGGCGTGACGTGTGGGCGGAGCTAAAGAATCACGAGCGCCAGTAGGCTTTTGCGTTGAGAGCGTTTGGAAGCTTGAGGACAAAACCAACCAAAACAAACCATGGCTAACAGTCAGATTCAGCGTATATTTATGATCCAGAATCAGATCCCGAGGCTGAAACTGAACGAGAGCAGCAGCAGCAACGACTCGCTCCGAGCGGGGCTCGGACCCGGGTCTCCGGCATGAGAGGCGGACGCACTAACAAGGAGGCAGAGATATTTGAAGCAGTTTTACTCACCGCCTGCGGTTCCAACACACGATCGTGAACCTTTTTCGTTGGGATTGCATCATCCTTAAGAAATAAACGATACGCAAATCCGTCGTCAAACTGGGCCTTGTTTGTAAAACAAGCATCTTCGAAATGCAGGGAACAAACACAAACACTTGCACAACTCCGTTGATGCTCTGTAAAAATAAACTCCATCCACTGGTCCCTTAATGCTGTTTCTCTTTTGGTAATCTGTACAGGGTTGTCTTGCCCTGGCAACTAAAAACACACTTCTTTTGTGACATTTCGCGACTGTTTCATTCTATTCTATTATATAAATAGAATGGACGGTTAACGCCAATATAGTTGCGTACACTTAACTTTATTAAACACAACAAACCGGTCAGCACTATCAGCTGCAAGACAACATAACATGACTGGTGTCACTCACTCTACAGTCCGTGCTGCTACAATAAACATCCCAACATCCTTTCTCTTTTTTTTTTTTTCCTAGTTATCTTACAACTTGAAAGACAATCTGTTTTGAACAACTTCAAGGAATGCAATTTAGAACATATATACATTCTTATAACTTTTGTATTATGAAAATTACACAACATAAAATTTCTAATGTCTTAACATTGTCTTTGCATTATCCTACTGAAATTGCAATGTTTTTTTTTTTTTTTCTTCTACATATTCCCTTACATTAATAAAAGTCTTATACCAAAATAAAGTGCTATCTTTATCCTCTTTTCTCAGTTTTTTTTTTTTCCCTCTTCTCTCTCACATATTAATACAAGCTGTAACTGTAAGCAAACACATACTAAATCCCCTGGATATAGAGATAAGCGTTAGTAGATTACTGTACATAATCTTTAAGGTAGTAAGGTCTAATCACTTTTCTTCCAGACTTTGTAATAGTCACCCCTGGACTGTCTGTGCTAAGTTTTGAGCCTGTCACACAGTCCCTGTTCACCTCTGCGGGTTGACAAGTCTTTGTTTTTTCTACTTCTGTGGCTTTGTCCTTTCTGAGGTGTCGGCGATTTCTCCTCAAAATGTTTCCTGAGTCGAGCTGGACGTCATAAGACCTGCAGTCCACAGATTTCATTACTGTCGCTTTTCTCCATGTTTTGTTATGCACCTCAGGTTGCACACGGACTCTGTCTCCTTGTTTAAGCGGATCAAGATCTTTTGCATGTCTGTTATAACATGCAGCCTGACGGTTCCTGTTTTCAATCAGTCCTTGTCGGGTGTGTATTATCTTTGGTTGTAGCAGGTTGTCATGCATAGGCATTAGAGTTCTGGTTCTCCTACTGAACAATCGCTGTGCTGGGCTTGCTTTGATCCCTTGCGATGGTGTGTTTCTGTGATCAAGCATGGCGATGTATGGATCCTTTCCATCAGCTTTTGCTTTTTTCAACAGCCGTTTTGCAGTCTTTACAGCTGATTCTGCCATCCCATTGCTTTGTGGGTAGGCCGGGGAAGATGTCTTGTGTTTAAACTCCCACTGTCTACTGAACCTTTTAAAATCTTCTGACACGTATTGTGGGCCGTTATCCGAGATAACCATGTCTGGGATACCGTGTCTTGCGAAGTGGGATTTCAGCTTACGGATAATAGTGGTGGATCTTGTGTCAGGTAAGTAGTCCAGTTCCCAAAAGTTAGAGAGGTAATCAACAGTGATCAGGTAGTTTCTATTGTCTAAAGTGAATATATCTGTTCCTACCTTAGACCATGGGTTACTTGGTAGTTCGTGAGACCACAGAGTCTCCTTCTGCTGTTTTACATCCATAGATCTGCAGATGTCACATTTTTCTATGAATGTCTTTATCTGATCATTCATCCCGAGCCAATAAACACATTCCCTTGCCCTTCTTAGGCATCCCTCAATGCCCAGATGTGAGGAGTGAATGCGCTTGACAATATCACTTCTGAGTGCATCTGGGATTACTACTCTCTCCCCTCTAAAGACAATTCCACTCTGTGAACTGAGTTCCTCTTGAAAAGAGTAGTAATGTGCAATGTCACTGGGCAAGTCCTTTTTGTTCAATGGCCAACCTTCTTGGATGTATCTGATCAGAGTCTGTAGCTTTCTGTCCTTACTTGTTTCCTCTCTGACGGCCTGGAGTCTTTCTTCTGCTATGTTGACATGCTGGACCATGTTTATACTTTCAATCTCCACTTCTACTGAACTCTCTGATGCATGTTCAGGTAAGTATGAGCGGCTCAGTGTGTCAGCTAGCAACATGTCCTTCCCTGGGATGTACTTAACTTCAATGTCATAACGCTGTAGTCGCAGTAACATCCTTTGCAGGCGTTTTGGGGTGTTCAACAAGGGTTTTCTTACTATGTTTTCCAGTGGCTTATGGTCTGAGTGTACAGTTACTTTGCGCCCATACGTATACTGATGGAATTTTTCCATACCAAAAACGATGGCCAGACATTCTTTTTCTATCTGGGCATACCCTCTCTCTGTCTGAGTCAATGCCCGGCTTCCATAAGCAACTGGTGCCCCCTCTTGAAGTAGAGCAGCCCCTAACCCAGTCTCTGACGCATCGCACTGAAGTGTCAGTGGCTCATCTGGGTTGTAATATTTGAGAATTGGAGCTTTGGTGATAACATCTTTGAGCCGTGCAAATGCTTCCTCATGAGCATCTGACCATTCCCAAATACTGTCCTTATGTGTTAGCTGCCTCAGTATCTCACAGCCATCTGACAGGTGATCACAGAATTTTGAGAGATAGTTTACCATGCCCAGGAGCCTCTGGACACCCTTGACATCTACTGGACGTGGCATGTCTCTGACCGCTCGTGCCTTTTCAGGATCCACTCTGAGCCCGTCTGCAGTAAGCAAATGTCCAATGTATGGAACCTCACTCTTTCGCAGTTGAAACTTCTCTGCATTCAGTTTAATATTCTTTTCTCTGCATCTGTTCAACAGTCGTCTCAGTTTGTTGTCATGGTCTTGGTTTGCTTGTTCTAATGTCTCACCCTCTCCTGTGATGAGAATGTCATCAGCTATGACATAAATACCTCGCAATCCTTCCAGAGCTTGGTTGAGTTTTCTTTGAAACACCTCTGGTGCTGGGCTGATTCCCATTGGCATCCTCAGCCATCTGTATCTGCCGTAAGGTGTTGCAAATGTTGTCATGTAGCTTGATTCATCATTCAGGGTCACATGCCAAAATCCATTTTTGACATCACATACTGTGAAGACTTTTGCCCTTGACAAATCTGGCAGTATTTCGTCTATTGTCGGCAGTGGAAAGTGGCATCTTTTCAGAGCTCTGTTAAGTGGTCTTGGATCTATGCATATTCTAAGTTTTCCAGATGGCTTTTTAACAATAACAAGACTGCTGATCCACTCTGTGCTACAGTCAACTGGTGTGATGATACCTCTTTGTTGAAGATCACTCAGCTCTGCTTTAAGTGGCGCCATCATTGCCACAGGGACCCTCCTCTTTGGTAGTTTCACAGGTGTTACTGTAGGATCTGCTTCTATCTTATACACACCCTCCAGACATCCATCTCCCTGGAACACATCAGCATATTCATTTCTGATATCATGCATGTTCCACATTTCCTGTTTCCCAGTCTCTTTAGTGACAATGCTATCCACAGCCATGATGTTTTCATATTGCACTTTTACCAGATTCATGGCTTGTACTGCTCTGCTGCCCAGTAGTGGCACTGCAGACCCCTCATCTACAACCATAAATTCTAATCGGTACAATTTCTTGTTTCTGGGATTTCTCAGTTTAACTTTGCATTTCCCTATTGGTTGTAATGTGCTTTTATTGTACATCACCAGCACTTGCTCAGTTTTTTCTATTGGTGTGGCTGGATTTAACAGGTTGACAGGTATAATGTTACAGCTAGCTCCACAATCTAACTGAAACTTTATCTGTTCTTGTCCCAGGAGCATGGCAGCAAAGAGTTTTGAGGGCGGTCTCTGTTTCTCCTTCGTCACAGTGTTTACTGTCTCTGCTGTTACGCACAAGATGTCTTCATAACTGTCCTCATCTGACTCAGTAATTGTATGCACTGTTTTTTCTTTCTGCATTTTTGTTCTGCACATTGTGGCAAAATGATTATCTTTTTCACACTTTTTGCACTTTTTTCCATATGCAGGACATTTCAGTTTGTTTCTTTCATGCGTTTTCCCGCAAAATTTGCAGTTCACGGTGCTCGTGTGTTTCTCTTTTCTCACAGCATGTTTTACAGCATGTACTTCCTCTGTCACTCGTCCTTCAATCGTTCTGTTGTTTTCCCGCGACAGCTGGGTTGCCCTGCAGATTTGCACACATTTTTCCAAAGTCAAATCTTGCTCCCTTAACAGTCTCTCTCTCAAAACAGAGCTGGAAATGCCGCACACAATCCTATCGCGGATCAGAGAGTCTTTGATCTGACCGAAATTGCACGTGCTAGCGAGCATTCTTAAGTCTGTTACATATTTGTCGATATTCTCATCAGAGCCCTGATTTCTGACAAAAAAACGGTACCTTTCAACTGTCTCGTTCACTTTTGGATTGCAGTGGTCATCTAGTGCATTTATTAATCTGCTTACTGTGCGATCTGGTGACGAGGTGGGTATCAGGGTCTCACACAACTCTCTTCCAGTGTCCCCGATGATATAACTGAAAACTTTCAGTTTCACGGCTTCGTCAGCGTTCGCGAGAGTAAGATCCATATACAGCGTGAACTCTTCTTTCCACAATCTCCATGATTTTGCTAGATTAGATGAGTCCAGGCAAAGTGCCTGTGGCGGTCTAAGTCCCAACGCGTTCTCCATCCGCGCTGCTCGTGAACTCCCCGCTCGTTCTTCCATACTCAGCCTGTGACTTTCGTTGTGTCTAATCTCTGTGCTTTTACTTTTCTCACAGCACCGCTGCCACCATGTTTCATTCTATTCTATTATATAAATAGAATGGACGGTTAACGCCAATATAGTTGCGTACACTTAACTTTATTAAACACAACAAACCGGTCAGCACTATCAGCTGCAAGACAACATAACATGACTGGTGTCACTCACTCTACAGTCCGTGCTGCTACAATAAACATCCCAACAGCGACGCTCTCGCTCTGATCACTGAATGCCTCTGCTCTCAGTGCTCTGCTATACGGGAGCGCGCGCTCTTCCGGCAGACGTGCCCTCAGGACCCATATAAGGAAATTCCGCTCCATCTAACGTTACACACAGAGCCATACTCGAAAAAAACTTTCCGAAACTTGTGACAAACCGGAAGGAGTATTTTTGGAACAGAAATACTCCTTCAAACGTACAACTTAATTTTTGAAACTTTGTCCATGTTTAGCATGGGAATCCAACTCTTTAACAGTGTAAAAAACTCAGTATGCATGAAATAGCATTTCACCCCCCCCTTTAAAGTTCATAAGAGAAGCGCTGCTTTGTTTACAGCGGAAACCAAGGGAACGCTTTAAGCACCACCTGCTGGCAGAGAGTGAATCTGCGTCTCGTTAAGATCGCCTGCTGTTTCTGTTTATGTATAGTTTCAAAAACTGAAGTCAAACCATTTTGTTTTTGCTACAAATTTCGAAATTATACAATCTAATTGAGATTAAAGACTGTTCATGTTGCAAGTATGCAGCATCTTTGTTTGGATCATGATTAAAATGCAGTGGTTGCCTCTATTTTAAATGGAAAGAGCACTGACAAAGCCTTATTTTGTTTATATGAAGCGATTTATTTTGTGTTATTTATTTGATTTGGGGCTTTTTTATTTCAGTTTAGTTTTATTTACATTTACATTATATTTAAATATGGTTATTAACAGATACTTTTATCTAATGCAACTTACAAATAAGGAAAATATAAGCAATCAAAACCAACAAAAGAGCAATAATATGCAAGTGCTATATTAGTATATTATAGTGTTATATTTCAATTTCACAAAGAAACGTGCCACATTTTGTCCAAGCAATAATAAAAGGAAACATTTAATTTATAGATAGATAATTCATTAAGAAGTGTGAATCGAATCAAATCGTGAGTTGAGTGAATCGTTACATCCCTAGTCAGTGAATTATAAAGTAGTGGTAGTGTTCCTGTAGCTCAACTGGTAGAGCTTTGCTTTAGCAAGTAAGCTAACGCAAGGTTGGGGGTTATATTCCCTGGGAACACCTGATAGGTAAAGATTGATAGCCTGAATGCACTGTAAGTTGCTTTGGATAAAAGCGTCTGCTAAAAGCATACATTTTTATTTTAAAGAAATACTAAATTCTCCTTCCAACCCTCTACATTGCGAGTAAATCACTCATATATGCGACTAAATCTTCCCTCTGGGCGACTAAATAATGTCTAACATTAGCTAATGGCTAATATAGTAGATTTAACTTACCAGTGTGTGAATTGGAGGATAATTTTAGCACAGATATATTTTCACTCTCCGAACTCTCTGAGCACATCAGAGTTTCTCTCTCCATCAAGTATGGCTGTCACGATTATGAAATTTGGCTGATGATTTATTGCGATTACTTGGCTGTAGTAGGGCTTTGGCGATTATCACGATTGATTGTCTGTTTTAATGGCTTTCATTAAATATTTGTGATTAATTTAAGGGTTCAGTAAATAATTACGATGTTTTCTTTGAGTCTTTTTTGAGTTATTATTTTGCAGTGTAAGATTACATGGAGTATTCCAAATTCTAAGGTGGGCCAATACTACTGATCCAACACCAGTGCTATTATTTATTTTATTTTATTTTGATTATCATGATATCATATTATAATGCTTGACTGATGTTATGTGTGTGCTTTCAGAAATGGAAAAGGCTGCAGCATTTCACAAACATAAGTTTCATATATCTTTAACTCCAGTAAGTTGTAATATTTGTTATTAACTTCTACTTTGCTTTTCTTCGTTAAAACGCGAAGAACAGTTCGAGAATTAGTTACAGTCTAAAAGAGCTAACTGTAGCTCGAACACATTCGCTCCATTCGCCGGAATGCGCGCGGAAACCTCGCAACATCAATTACAATTCAAGATCACCGTGCTTTATCATCCTTCGGGACTGACGTTACACAGTACAGTGTGCACCGCCAAATGTAGCATCAACGCCATAATGATCCATTTCTGAATACATTTAGAAACACACTTTATTTAGGCTAGTATTAATTTTGCATCGAGATCCTCTGCGCGTGATCGTGTTTTCAGAGTGACCGCGACCACAACAGTTAGTCCTAGTCTAATTCTGAGCACAACGATATAACGTAACATAAATACAATGAACCTGATTGACTGCAGGCAGAAGGATGTGGTGTTTCTCGCTCCCCTCTGATCAACTTTTCCCGGGACGAGCTGATGTCAAAACACATGTCCTCGAGCCTCATATGAGCAAATACAGGCTCTCAAAATACTCAAGGTCACTCACCCGGTTTCTGTCCACCAGTGCGTGTCTTTGCAGCGGATATAAAATCGAGAATGCGAATGATGTTTTTCGGAACAGTCCAAAGCGAGATGCTCGCTGTTTCTACACACTTCTCCCGCAGGACGCAGGGATATTAGAAGCCTTTTCTCCGCCGTGTGGACAAATGCTGAAACATTTAGCAACAGGTGCATTTCTGAGGTCCCCCAGGGGACTGTGTGCGCCACATTCATTTTTCCCCCGAAAATCTTGAACATTTTTCTTGACTCGATGCTTACTAAACAGTCATTTTATAGTCTTTTTTTTTTTTTTTTTTTTTGCATAATTTCACAAAATTATAATATAGGCTATTAACACTGACTTTTCCTTGTTAACACATCGTATTGTATTTCATACGATCTCAGTCGAGATGTTTCCTTGGTGAACAAGTTCACTAAAACCTCGAGAAACATTTCGACACGTTTTTATTGGGTTATCTTTGTTCAGGTCGTTTTTACATCAGTTTTAAACATGCAATAATTCATTTGAGGGGGGGGGGGGGGGGGGGGGGTAAAGGCATACTTAAAAAGTTTTAAAAATCAATTTAATATAATAATGTTCTTTTTAAAACGCACTGGTTTAAATATCCATATTTATTAAACGAAATTGTTATGACTCGGTGTGAGAAAACACATTTTGAATGATTGATTCGTGATTCTAAAACCTTTGCAAAAGTAAGAGTAAATATATAGTTATGCTTGGTTTGTTATTCTTAATTTATTATAACTATTTATTATTCTTTAATTAATCCTATTTATTGAAAAACGTTTAGTTTCGCAGGATTTTCACACACTTTTGACAGGACAGGAAGAGATGAACAATGCACTTTGATTTTGTTGATCACAAAATATGTATAGGTCAAGTAGGCTACTGTTGTTGCATTCCTGCTGTATTTATATTTAGCTTCATTGTAAATTTCTTTCAAATATGCAAATGTGTACTCTTAAATCTCCTATAGCGATGGTATTCACTTAGCAAGTAATTCTCAGGAACAAGTCAGGCACAATTTCAATGGAACAGTACAGCTGGATCATGGATTTATTCATTATGTTTCTTCCCAATGAAACCTTTGCATGAATGATAATAGGCTACAAACAGACACCCCAGCTTCCCCTGTTGGATGTTTCTGTGTACTTGAAGCAGGACAGAAATCAAGATGTCTGGCGCCCTCCTGTGACCGTGAAAGGAAATGCAACCACTTCCCACCAGTCGATGACGTTTAGGAATCAAATCATACATTTCAATAAAACTGAACAAACATATTACTTAACACAAGTGACCCCGACTGCCGTGTTAATTAAACTTCATTATTGTGACTAGAGCTACATTTAAGTGCTCCAGTTAGCTTTCCTTGTGTTAACTTACACCTGCTACAAAATATAAAATAGCTATTTAACATTTGAAAGCAAATAAATTAAGACTGCCATAAATAATAGCTCTATAATTTTGTTGTTCTAGAAAAAATATTAAGACTTTTATATTATTTCCTGATGTTTTTGCTGGCATTTTAAATGCACATCCTCCACAGAGAAGATGTAGCCCACATGGAAGCAAATAATCAGCTAAATACTGCCAGTGAACTGCATTCACACATCTGCGTAATATCTAGTACTAGCTACCGTATTCTCCGGACTATAAGTCACATTTTTTTCATAGTTTGGCTGGTCCTGCCACTTATAGTCAGGTGCGACTTCTCAAAATTAATTTTACATGAACCAAAAGAAAACATTACCGTCTACAGCCGCGAGAGGGCGCTCTATGCTACTCAGTGCTCCAGTAGTATACACTGAGCAGCATAGAGCGCCCTCTTGTGGCTGTAGACGGTAATGTTTTCTCTTGGTTCTTGGTTCTAAATAAATGCGACTCCGTCCAGTGCAACTTATTTTTTCCTTGTCATGAAGTATTTATAGACTGATGCGACTTATACTGAGGTGCGACTTATAGTCAGAAAATATGGTAAATTGGGATTTGATCAGGGTACTTTATATACTAGACTTTTATAGTATCTTACACTTTACTGACTGAAGGCAACTACTCATTTGTTAATTTTGGACTTTAACCAACACAGACTGGAGCTTGTTCAGTAAAAAGGACAGACTGAGTCAAACAATTACTTTATTTATGTTCAGGTAAAAACATGAACCTGATGCAGTAAATTATTGCAGATCTTAGAAACCAGCACATGAACAATGAGGACAGGAGCGCGCACAGCAGCACCACCTCCTAGCCACGGACTGAAGTGCACACCACGGTTTGTTCCAAGCCAGCAGTGCCAAAATAAACTACAGCAAGAGAAAAAAGAAACAAAAGTAAATAAAAATAAAAATAAAAAAGGGCAGACAATCCCACCTCAAACCGGGTGTGAAAGCTGCATATAAACTTATTTTATTTAATGAACTTTTTTGAATTATTATTTTGAAATGCTATCTGGCTATGAAACCATAAAATAAGACCAGCCAATTCTTTTAAATGAATTTCTTGTGCTCAGCTACATTACGGGATTAAAGCCCGGCTTCATCAGCCAAGCAACTTCAGCAGGCCCATCATTAAGACCTCAAGTCCCCAGAAGTCCAGCAGAGGCACACTAACCATAGAGGAGTCTATTTATCCAACGCAATGGATACATCTTTTCCAACACGGAGCTGACACTTTAGGTGAGAAGTCAACCAGAAAACAATATCAACTCGGGTTAAAAAAACAAAAACAAATAATAATAATTATAATAATAATATAATAAAGATACTACACTTCCAACTCTGCCCGCATTCAACCAACTGGAACGCTCTTACACGTTCAAAATTCTCACAAATGAAAAGGAAAAAAAAAGGGGAGAGAGAGAAATTAGAGTGGAACCAAAATGTAACCAGACTTCCGGGGGGTATAATACAGAACAGAGGGGAAACTGGGCAGGAGAGCACACAGCTATTCTATCAAATGTGTCGAATAAGCAAAATCTGCAAATGTTTGTCTGTACAAATGATCTTTGGAGCTATAGGAACCCTCGCCGGCTTGATGGATGCCCCCACCCCAACAGGAACACACAGTGATGATGTCATTCACCAGGAGAGAAAAATACAACATCCCTTTTTTTAATAATACATCAGACAGCAACGCAACTTTTAAAATACCACCCAGGTTTTCTCCTCTTATTTTTATTTTTCCGGCTTGAACATCTCTCACTTACTGATATATTTTTATAATGCGTTTCTTTTTTAAATGTTTCTTTAAAAAAATGTTTTCTCTCTCGCGCTCTCGCTCTTTATTTTCTTTAATCTGATGAGTCGCATAACACCCTTTCCCTCCTGGTCAGGAGTCAAAAGGAAGTCTCTTATGTTCTATCGTTTAGTTTCTGCAAGCTGCTTTTATTTAAACAAGTAGGCTGTACATATTTTGCCTCAATGTGGGTGTTTTAAAAAAGAAAAGAAACGGGGCAGGGGGGAAACAAATGAAAGAGGAAGTCTAAAGGAAGAAGTCAGGATTTGTGTGGTTCTGCAGTGAGTTGATTGAAGGCCATTTTGAGTGAGAGGGTGCGGGAGGAGAGATCAGGACAGATGGAAAGACTGCTGGCCCTCGCGCGCAGCAATCAACAGTTTCTCGCGCATGATCTCGATGCTGGAGTAATCCGGCAGTTTCAGGTAGTTCACACACGTCATCACCGACGGGAGGAAGTCGTCCGGGGTCTCTGTCGACTCGAACGTCTTCCGAACGATAGTGAGGGGAGGGTTTAAACTCCGGAATCCTGAGAAGAGAACAGATGGAAGATGTGTTACATGAGAACATCATCCTGAAGGCTGATACTCCGTGGATAGAAATGGTTTCTCACCTCCGACAGGAAGTCTGGGGCTGCCCGTGACAAACTGCAGGAAAAGTCTCTGCTGCTCTGCATCAAAACTGCTCAGCACCTCAAACAGGAACCGCACTGCACGGCTACACACACACACAACAAGATTTCGGAAAGTTACGCAGAGTTTATGCGACTATAATGCATGTTGTGATTAAGCATCTTGGTTTTGTTTAGGCTGGAATACAGTACGCAACATGGAAATATGTTCAGATTTTAAAACAAAAGGTATCAAACACTGCAGACATGACTTTATACCTGTCATGTGTGTAGCCGTGGTCCGGTCTGCAGCACTCCATTAGTGTCTTCACATCCCAGGACTCTGACTTACTGCCACATAACAACTGATCCAGCTGGAAAGAGAGAGCACATGAAAACAATATTTTTTTATCATTTTTTAACTTAATACAAACTTCATTGCAAAACCACCAATTAAAAAAAGTCAAACTGCTTGGGTTTTTTTATTTCCTGAGGTGATCTTGCAATGTTAGTAAGCTTGTACACTCTTTAAATGGGTGCATCTCCTTCAAGATTTCAGTGTAAATTCTGACTGGTGTTTTCGTTTTTCGTTTTAGTTCATGTCCCCTTTGGCACATCATTTAAAACCTGTACTACAAGTGTGCAATTAGAAGAATAAAGCCAACAAATGCAGCAGGTATCTGATGGCTGTTAAACTGAACGACTAAACTGATGAAAGGAGAGAAAGTGCTCACCTCTTCAGGATAGAAGCACTGCAGATGTTGCAGAGGGAAGACTGACTCAAATCCTTCCCTAAAGGACTCAAACTGCCGAGACACACCTTCATTGAGCGTCCAGTAGACCACCAACTACACACAGACCGAACAAGAGGTGCTGAAGTTAGAGCAGTTTGTTCAGGTTACATTAATGATGACGTGTCAGGTTATTCAGTCCCCTACTCTGAGGTATTCCTCCAGGTTGTGAATGGTGACTGGCACGTCTTTACCCCCTTTCTTCAACTCGATGTTTGGGAATCCAGGCAGAGTGAAGTCCAGGCCCAGATCTTCCACCGAGCAGCCGTTCATGTTGAGACTCTCCAAGGCCTGCTGTAGGGTCTCCCGTGTCTGACAAACACAGATAGTTACAATACAACACAACACCAGATGTTGAGATGTTGTTTTTGGTGTTTCATGTCTCTGAGGGGTCAGTGCTCACATGTGATCGGTCCTGCTCTATTCTCTTCTTCTGGCGGATGATGTCCTCCAGGTGCTGGATGGATTTGGCGACGCCAGGATCAATGTTGACCAGATCATGAGAGCTGATGGAGGATTCATGCCTCAGCATCCACTTATAGAATGGCAAGCCTAGAGGCAAGTCCAACTAGAGACAAAAACACATCTAAATTAACAAGAGTCAATGACTTGATTCGGGGTATAAAGCAAAAATAAATCCTGAGCCTGAACTTATTTCAGACGGGGCAGCACATGCAAAGCATAAAATGACTGTGGCAACTTTAACATTTGAAAGGATATTACGGCAAAGTCATTGCTTTCTTCATTCAGACCGATTTTCTTTTTCATGAATATATGGTTGATCTGAAGAATGAAAGCTATATTATACATTTGGAAAACTATGAACTATATCACTGCTTATCGATACTAGGGGTGTGACAATACAATTAACTCATGAGATGAGGCAAAATACAGATACTTGGCTCACTACAAGAAGACAATATTTTTTTTTTCTCACAACCAAGCGCTACATGCCAGAAAACTTTAATTCCTGTATGATATTCTTTAAAAAAAAATTTTTTTTATTAAATGATCAAATTAAAAAGATAGTAGCTACACTGAGCTTTCGTTCCAGAAAACTGCCAGAGATCGTTCTGTGCAAACAAAAACCAGAGCTGGAGCTGATGCTGGGTAAGTGTGTGTGTGTGTGTGTGTTGCAGTGATAATGTTAGTTAATGTATGACTGTTTTACCAGCAGAAGAGGAATGTATCGTGTCATATTTTCACTACACTATTATCACGCCCAAAAGTCTTCACAATAATGATACTATTCCTTTATCTATAAAAGTTCGATAAAAAAATAAGTTCACTCAAATTCCTCTTAAACTTTTATCACACTTGAAATACAAATGTAAGAAGGCAGAGAATGAATTTGTAACTATAACTTTGTGATGACCGGCCATCTTTTTACAGAATCCCAAAAATGTTCACACTGACACGCCATCTTTTTCAGGAGCGCGTGTCTTTTTCAACCATCATTTACTCTGATGTGATATTGTTTTTAATACCATGGCTTTGTCTTTGATAGTGGTATATTGCAACACACCTGATTTATATAAATCAATGTAAAAAATATTCTGAGATTGTAATGAACGAAAACTTTAAAGTGCCCTTGTTATGCCATTTCCAATACTGCCTTTCATGCAGTGTGTAATCTAGCTGCATGTGAATGTAAATGATCTGCAAAGGTTTAAAGCTGAAAGTTCACGAAAAATAAAGTTACTGTCTCCCAAAATAAACTTTTATTTTAATTTTCTTTTCTTTTTTTTCTTTTTTTTAAGTCTACACATCATGGGGTAATACATTTGCATAATGCGCGCCTATGTTGGCCAGCCGCAAACAACTGGACCCTGCCCACAAACACGTCATTCTGCTGATAACTTGCTTCTCTAATCTCGGCGAGTTCAACGCGGGAGTCACAAAATGCTTGATGTTGAAAGATGGATCAGTATTCTGTTTATTTGGACTAGCTGCTCAACTGAATCTCAACCTGTAAATATGATAAACAATAGATGTTTCAGAGTGTTCAAAATACAGAATTATTGAAATGGGCGTATCATTTCTGAAAAGAGCTGTATGCTGTAGACCAATAACAACAGACTGGGCCATCTGACCAATCAGAGCAGAGCAGGCTCAAGGAAAGGTGTTTAGACTCAATCTTTGAACGAATCATTGGAAAATTAGGTGATATTAAATGCATATTTTGAGAAAACAAAAGCGTTTTTGACCTTGCATGCACATAATACTATTGTAGGAGACTCCCAAGACAATATTAGGAGCTAGGGCTGCACGATATTGGGAAAAATTTACATTGCGATATTTTTTTTCTGCGATATATATTGCGATATGAAATAAAAAAAATGTTTACAAACAAAAATGGGGTGAGCACACTTAAATTCTCATTCTAAATGATTTAAACATCGACACCATCGTGTCAATTGATTAATATGCGCGAGGGAGAGAGAGCAAGACAGTGCTCGTGTTGTTTGAAGACATTGAGCGTGCGACCGGGGCTCGCTTTGAGCGCGCGCTCTCTCTCTCAGGCCAGTGACAGGTGCAATATAAATAGGCGTCGGCTCTATTTCTAGCATGCACGTGTTTTCCGCCCTTGAGCGGCGCCTGAGACGTCTGCAAGCTCTAACCTGTTAACATGGGAGCTGAATTAAAAATGGACACGCCACACAACTGAGACGGTTGCGCCATGCATCTAGTGTGTCGGCGGCCGCGCGCTCGCGCTCTCTCTCTCGCGCATGCTTTTTTGCCCATACAGTTAATGAATAACGGATCAACTATGACAGCCTACATCGCACATCCTGTGATGTGACTATCGTGGATTTGTACATCACGATATCGATGCTTAAACAACACATCATGCACCCCTATTAGGACCCGTAACAAATGGCAAAATAGGGGAACTTTAAAAGGCTGAAATACTTCGAAAAGGCATACAAATATATGAAAGGGATTAATTTAATATTTTTGAAGTAGTGAATTAATATTTCTTTATTGCGGTAAAATTAAGTAATTTTGTCATGTGTAAACATACCAATCTGAAGTCCATGATCGCTTTAGCCATGAGTTTCCCAAGAAAACGGAACTTCATTTTGATCTTGGCGATGTGAGCTGGCTTGGTAGTTCGACCAAATGGTACAGCAAACAACCCTCTGGAACTGAACATATACTTGGTACCCTCCTGACTCCCTGCTCAGAGACAGACAGAGAAGAGCCAAACTTAGTGAACAGCAGTAGAATGCTATTTGCTTAACACTGGAAAGAGTGCACAACATTGTTTTGATAAATAAATCACTGTTACCTTTAGGGTTGGAGAGAGTGACTTCCTCTCCTCTCCAAAGACCCAAATCGGCCCTCTGCAACTCCTGAGACACCAGAGCATAGAACTCCTGTGTAGGGCCGAGACCTGTTCCCACCTGAGACACAGAGAGAAGACCGATACAAATCAAACAAGACTGACAGAAAAGTGGACTCTCAGCAGAAAAAGACACTTATTCAAACTTGCACTGGCTGAAATACACTCAATGGGCTTGTGAAATAACAGTGGTGGCGATTATTATTTTAACCACATCTTAAACTCGAATATACAATTGAAATTTGGATCGATTCTGAAAAATTTGAATTGAATTATTATTTATTTTGCAGTTCAGATTAAACAAATCACAATAAAAATAGTAAAACATACAAAAGTATAGGATTTCGGGTGACAGCGAGAACCATGGGATTAATTGTGTCTGTGTATTTATGTAGATTATGTTTCTGGCCTCATCGTCAGTCAAGCATACCTCGTTCTCGTACTGAATTTCCAGCATGGCTCTGGAACTCCCGAGATCTTGCATTACTGACTCTGCTTGCTTCAGGAGCTCATCACGGTTTATCGTTCTCTAGACATACAAAACAAAGAATATTAGAACGTCGTTTGTGAAAATATACCTCTGCTACGGTTTTATGAAGCAATTACAGCTTGCAAATGCTTAAACAGAAATTTTAGGGCAACCTTCTTCCTATCAAGGCGAGGAGCGACGCGGCTGTCTTGTGAGTCGGACTGGTTAATCTCTGGGTTGGTGTCGAGCAGACGCTGCATGGCGCGATCGCGGTCAAATGCAGTCACGTAGAAAAGCATCTGCCGCGTGTCGAACGGGAAGAAGAATGGACTAGAGGAGAGAAGATTAGAGGTGTAAAAAGTACAGAACAGTCTCCAGGGAAGTTCAAGACAGCATTATTAAAAATAGTAAAATGAAGAGTTTGAAAGTACCAGGTTTTGCCGAGCTCAGTGAGCCAGGTGGGAATGTTCCCTGTCATGATGACCAGCGGATCCTGCAGCTGTCTGTTGGCCTTTGCTGTCAGTTTACTGTTGATAAATTCACCACTGGGAATGATTTCCTTACATGCAGCATTCTGTGAAAAAGAGATACAAAGGTAAGAAGAAATCTACACTGTTTGGGTGTTTTATTATTGGGTGAATCTGACTGAAACACATCCAACACATGAGCGTATTCTAATAAAGGTTCCGTTATTGTACTTGTGCTTTTGTATGAATGGAAGTGTTCTTGAACATGGTACTAACCTCATACAGGTAGAACCAGTATCTACTGATGGAGTGCAGGACCCTCAGCAGCAGAACCACCTCCATTGAAGGGTCATCAAAAGTGATGCCCTCTGGAGGACCACTAATGAGGTATGACTCTAAAAGGTTTGTCACACTGGGACACACACCCTCTGGAAACACACAAACACCATAGTTTCGATAAAGATAGATTCCAGTGAAGTTTCTTATTAATCTCCTATACAGCTTCTGCAGGTTGTCAGTACACAAATGCACACAATATCTCCCTACCATGCCACAGTTCATCCTGTTTCTTGGCATTTCGAGGGGAGGTTTTAGTGGGAGCCGTCTGTGCACGACCCCTCTTCCCTCCAACAGCGTCTTTACAGCCCTCTTCATCCTCTCTGACTGGCTTATACCTGCATTACACAAACAAACTTGCATTAACACATTCTGAATGCAAAACAGGGAAAATAATAGGCATGCAGATGTGCATTACATCCATGGAAAAGGCCCAACATTTCAGGCATGTAAGTTGTGTACCATATAGTGTGTGTTTTGGTCCAGATGCCAGCCCGCCCCAGAGGATTTGCTTCATCATCTGTGCTCTCTCGCTCCTCCTCGGCCTGTAAGCTGAACTGCCTGACGGCCTGATAAACAGTCATGTTGTAGGGCAGCAGGTGCTCTCCTATATAGAACTGCAGTCTGTGACGTACACACCCAGAATTCAAGAACTGGGCAGCCTTTGGGAAACGGTTAGACCACAGAATTAAAAATAATAATAATAACAGCATACTGATGACAGTAACCATTATTATGAAAACAATCATCCATACCAAAGATTCATCAATCTCATCATCGGAACCATCATCATCACTGTCTTCATCCTCCTCCCTGATCCTTCCATACCCTGTGGAGACAGTAAAAGTCAACCACCTAATCTGAGAACTCAGAAACAAGAGAACTGAGAACATCACGTTCCGATTCTTGTGTGTATACCTCTAACCACAAGGTATCTCTCAATAGCCTGTACTAGGGCCAAGGGGTCAATTTTGACCGGCCCGCCCTTCCACTGCTTGACATTGGTGCAGTCTGGGTGTCTTTGCAACTGGCACTTCAGCTGATGCGTGTTAAAGAACTTGAGGGCTTGTGAACCCCTGCAAACAAAAGAGTAACAATTAGCAAGAGAACAGCTTTTTTTTTGCACTAATGCCAATTTATTTGTAATTATGTCTTTTTGTTTGTGTCCATTAAAAATAAAGGAAGTTTATACTACCATTTTTAACAACATGATTTTGACACCAAAAAGCCAGACTCATTAATTAAGTATATAATATGGTCATTTAGTTTGAATCAATAATAAAAGAAAAGTACAAGAGGAAAACAAAAGACAAATGGATGTATTTACAACAAGAGCATTAAAGAAGATAGCACGAGGGAATTACCTGCTTCCGTTGCCATTCCCGCTGGGAAAATCATGCACTTTAACAGGGAACTGTTCCATCTGACTAAGGCAGTTGTTCATCTTGTGCACCAATGCCAGCAGTGGGCCATTCTCTGTCAGGTCCAAACGCCCCAGAGGTTCCTGCCCTGGTATCTGAATCACATAAACAATGAGTCACACTGAACACACCAGTGACTACAACAAAAATATTAACCCAATTAACATGTCAAATACATTCAGTCTCTACAATCGATACTGGAATTAACGGTATATAAAAGGCATAGAATATTTCTGTGTCAGGGATGCTTTTGGGGTAAGCTGTGCTAGTAGCTCGACATATAGTAATTAATAGTATTTGGATGAAAAATTAGAAAGAGAGATACAGGAAGCTGTATGTTTTTTCAAGTGTAAAAAGGTTGAGAGTGTGACCGACCGGGCAGCCGAAGAACACATGCAGGAACCTCTTGATCCTCTCGTCTCTACTGATAGTGTCCCGTTCACTGTTTGATGTCAGATACAACAACAGCTGCTTCACAAGCCCACTGTGCTGGATCTCAAAGGAGGACACATCTGATTCAGATACAATAGTGCTTATCTCCTCTAGACACTCCACACCACTGTCAACCTGAAATGTGCATAAAAACAGTTTGAGAAAATTAATGCCTTCCACTGGGTGACCAAATAAAGTGTCAAATATGGTTTTCTCTCTAAACAGTACACATTAAAAGTGATAGCATGTTATGAAACATTTTAAAATGCTGTCTGTGTCTATGGTTCTTTGTAATGGCTACAAATGCTAACTTTGTGTCCAGGGTTACCTGCAAGTTCAGCTGTTCTGTGGCAGTGCAGAGTCTTTGCAGGACATTCAGTGCAGGGTTGCTTCCATCCAGACTCTCCGAATTAAAGTAACGCTCCACAAATTTGCTGGCTTGTTCCTTTATCCAAGCCTTTATCTTATCCCTGAAATGTCAATGTTCAAAAGTTGATAAAAAAATAATAATCCTGAAAAATATACTACAGGTAACATAATAGTTTTTAACACAGAAAAATGTTGCTTTACCTGTTGTTTGAAACCGAGTCCTTGGGCGGCACTCGTGCCAGACCGCTGACCCCTGCAGTGCGTGAGGGCTCGGAGTTGGAGCTGTTAGTCTGATTCCCCAGCTTACCCCAGGTCTTGGGATTTAAACTGGCCAGGAAAGAGGACTTGGGGGACTGTGTGGTTGTTGGGCTCTTAGCTGTGGAGGAGATATTATAATCATGAGGTGAGTACATTCAAGTGTAACGAAACATTTGCAATTCTTAAACAAAAGAAACTAAAAGGCACTAAAAAGCAGCTGAACTGGAAGGCTCTGACTGTTTTTGGCATTAAAGAGAACATCAAGTGTCCAAATACTTTTGGCACCACTGTAATTCTCAACACAAGGAGTTCTATGTACCTTGATTATCCACTTTGTCATCATCTCTTGGTGGGGAGTACTTTGGACGCCTTGGTCCTCTTTTAGGAAGGCGCTTTCTTTTGAGAACGTCACTCAACCTACTAGAGAACAGAGGAATCTATTTTTAAACTTAAAATGGTAAGGCATTAGTTCCCAAGTCTGCAAACTCTCGATCGGTAACAGTGCGTGTGAGAGTAACTCTATACCCCTGTGGACTGAGGTCCAGCGAGTCGTCCATGCTGTGCTGGAAACTGGGCGAGCCTAAGTCGGGTGTGACATTGGAGGCAGCTGTAGTGGTTGCTGTTGTGATGGTGGTGGTGCAAAGACTAGCTGTGCCGCTGGTGCACGCTTTCGGAGGGCTGGTGAGGAACACCTCAGATTCGGCTAGGTTCTTTACCTGGTGCATTACACCTGAACACAACAAGAACAATAAAACAGCAGTGCTGGGTGTAATGCATTAATATTATCAAATATATATATATTTTTTTGCAGGTGATGATGTAATGTTGGGAGACAGGCTTGTTGTTTTTCAGTAACCCTGCCACAGCTAGTCATTTGATTTTGTGGAATAACTTCTACAGAGGTTTGATGTGAAGCTTATATAAAAACCAGATCCAGTACCTTCACGCCTGAAATATACACTGAAAACATCTGGAAGCTTCTGCATGAGGATCTCAGCCATCTGCAGAGAGCCGACTACAATCTTCAGGTCCTGACTGGACAGCATGGAAGCTATGTGGCTACAAACAATTCAAACATTTGCACATATTAGCTTAGAATTATTCAACTTTGAAACCATGTAAGCATTCTTACAAGCTTAACATAAGCCATATATCTTCACTTAAATTAAAAAATCTAATTAACGTCATTATACTTTAAAATCTTTACTAATTTTTATAAAGTAAAAACAGGTTTTGTCCAACCATTCACACAGAGCTCTGTACTGACTGACCTAGACACAGCATGGTTGCGCAGTACATCTTTAAGCAGCTCTGCATCTGCGAAGTAGATGATCCGGAGGATGGCTCTAAGGCACTTGTGTCTGACGGCAGGCCCGGCTGAGGAGCTGTACACCTCATACAGAACCCCAAACAGAGTCTTTATGAAGCACTTGGCCAGCTCTGGGTCCTCTTTCATCAGCTGAGCTCGTGCGTCCTCTCGCCGCACCTCAAAGTGCCCCCCTGTGAAGACGGACAGTTTCTTTATTTATTGTTTTAAAATGTTTTATATTTTATTGTGCCACGTTTATAAAAGTAAAATTAGATTCCCTGTTTATGGATTTCATTGTTTGTTTGTTTCAATGAAATGATGCAGATGGGAGTTTTGAGGACCTTTTTTTTTTTTTTCTCAAGTCAGAATTATTTGACAGGTCATCTGCTTTTACTGGATTTCTTGTACATTATATATTTCATATTAAAATAAAATAAAAAAGCATCAGTGTCAATAGAGCCAAGTGGGGGTTTTTTGTGCGCATTTTAATTTATCTTAATAATTAAAGTCATTACAGGTCTAATAAGTTTCAGCACTATTTGACATTTTTCATTCATATTGATTTTAAAAACAACTGCTGATTACCGTATTTTTTGGACTGTAAGTTGCACCTGAGTATAAGTCGCATCAGTCCAAAAATACATCATGACGAGGAAAAAAAATACATATACAAGTCACACTGGACTAGAAATTGCATTTATTTAGAACCAGGAGAAAACATTACCATCTACAACCACGAGAGGGCGCTCTGTGTTTTCAGTGTAGACTAACGGAGAACTGAGCAGCATAGAGCGCCCTCTGGTGGCTGTAGACGGTAATGCTTTCTCTTGGTCCATTTCTCTTGGTTCATGTCAAATTAATATTGATAAGTCGCACCTGACTATAAGTCGCAGGACCACCAAAACTAGGGGTGGTTAATCTGTCTGATTTCCCGATTCGATTCGATTCGATTACGATTATTGAAGTCCCGATTCGATTACAGTCGATTTTCGATTATTACCGATTCTCGATTAACGATTATTGATTTTCCATTCCACAACAGTAAGTAGTAAACAAACTGTGTAAATCATTACTAATAAATGGTAGAAACAAACCGATTGCATGTAGCGGTTGGGATTTTCAGTTTACTACATGCAGCAGGCACTCTGATTCCATGTATGGGGCACATATATATTATTCATATGACACACAAACACAAGTAGACAAGACCTTTTTAGTTCAAAATCTATGCCCCGTGTCACATCACCTCTGCTTCTGCTATGAGCAGCGCGGCCAGATCTGCCTCGCGCACGCGCCGAGTGTGCACAGCTCGGACTACTGTCAGGGTCATTGCGACTCCCCACCTTGCCTCCTACCTGTCCTATGAATACTTCGACCTCGTCTAACATACCCAGAGGCATTAAACAAAGTTTCCACTACAATACTGTCACCGCGATTGCGGAGAGGTGCGGTCAGAAGACAAATATACATGTCTAGCGCGGAAAAAATCTCCCGCTTCGTCCCCGCAACACTAACACGCCTGATAATTTCGCAATGAACACTCCGACCCCTGCAAACATTGTTCACACCTCTGACATTTGGCAAAGGACCATTTACATTGGGCAAAGGATTCACCGTTTGTGCTTGGTGTACTTTCACTTTCAATATCACCGTCATCTTCTGGATACAGATATTCCCCTTCAGAATCAGTGTCCGCGAATAGAAGTCGCAACACTTCATTGCGGGTTTATTGAAGCTTTATTGATGCCATTAGATAATAATAAAAATAATAAATGATAATAATAATAATCTAATGCCAATACTCGCTGACGTTGACAACATTGGTCAGATAAAATGGCTCACTCTCACACTAGCTCCGCTTTTTTTTCGCACTGATTCAATGCGCTCTCGAAGATTTTGTTAAGGAGCATTACGTTTTTTTGAGTCAGAGATTAAGTATTACATGTCTGCTATCTGGTGCAGGGGAGGTCGCGTGAAATTTGACACCCTATTTGACAAAATCGGCCGTTTTATTCAGTGCCACATCTTGTCGAGTAAACTCGACCATGGCGCCAAGAGGGTTAGAGCTCCTGCCATGAAAACCCAAATAAATCCACACGCTTGCTTTGAGCCCAGATGGAGCTGGGTGGTTCGGTTGGTTGCTCGCTCCTGGTTTTTCCATTTTACACACCTGTTCTGGCTGCTTGCTAACTGGAACTGGGCGCGTTCGTGACGTTCAACTCCCGGTATAATTTTTTTTACAAAATAAAATAATGCAAAAAAAAAAAAAAAATCGATTTTTGAAAATGTAGTAATCGATTCATACTCGTCCATAACATACTCGCGATTAATCAATAATCGATTTTTTTCACCACCCCTAACCAAAACTATGAAAAAATGTGTGACATAGTTAGGAAAATACGGTACTTGTTTTCTGCCATATTTTCCGATTTTATCAAAAAAAAATTAAAATACCTCTATTTGATAGTTTGCCACAAATGTGGTAAGGGAACAAAGTAGAAGATTTTTCCAGCATATTTAGTGTAATATGGGTTTGGCATGTGCACCTGTGTTGGGGTTGGCCAGAGGGTTGGGTTTTCTCTGAATGGCTCGGGCAGTGCCAGTGTCTTCATTTATCTGCTGCATAGAGTTGAAGTCGATTGTGTAGACACGGCCAAGTGTCGACAGACTTATCTCGTCTTCTCCGTTCTGGTGTGCAGTCTGAAAAAAGTGAGCAATTAAGATCGAATGGGGATTCTGAATCGTTAGCTGGTCTTCTGAATGCCACGCTAACTACGTCAACATACTTCAATGATGCGGCTGTCAATGCGGTTGTATGGGTGCCACAGGCCCCTATCATCTCTCCACTGCCAGATGGCGCCCTCTATGGTCTGGGCACTGCCTTTCTTCAGCATGGCATCAACCGCAAAGATGCCCTCTCTGGGCAGACATGGCATCAGCTCACTAAAGCAGAAATATAAGAGTTACCAGACACACTCATTATGGATTCCCCTGCTGAATTGTGAGCGAAGATGGCCATTTTCATTTTGGAGTTAACTAATCCTTTAAGCTTCAAAACTATTTCTCCAATCACTCGGAGCATGTTAATCAGATGTCACGGACAGAACCACACAAATCGAGGAGAGGTTTATTAAAAGAAGATGTACCAGATGAGTGAGGTGAGTTCATAAAGCTCCTGGGGGCTTCTGGGAACAAGGTCAATCTGCTCTTGACAGCTCCCATTAGATGCTCCACAGAGCAGGAAACGCAGGGTCTCTGCTATATCTGAAAACACAAAACACACTCAGTCACTCAATAAACATTGACTTGGAGTTGTAAAACCTGCCACGAGTCGTTCATCTTGATATGTGAACAAACAAACTGCTATCAAACACCACATTCAGTGTTGGTGTTCATTTCTTAATAGAAACTAATTAGTGCAAGTGACTTACTCTGTTTCATGAGCTGCACGGCCAAGCACGGGCAGTTGGAGCACATGAGCGAGAACATGCGCACTACCATGATGAACATGCCGGAGCTGAGCACGGGTGGAGTGAGCACTAGCAGCTGCTGGATGTTGGTCAGCAGGTCCCGTGACGCCACCTGCTGTAACAGATTCTGTGACACAAGGACACACAGGGCAATAGTTCATGAGGTCATGCTGAATGCACAATAAAGTGTCACATACCAGATGAGGTACAGTACAGCCAATGCACACACAAGTTCTTTTGACTCATTTGTTTAAAGTGATTCATAAAGCATGTGTGATTTTATTGATTTTTTTTTTTTAATTAACTGAACTCATTTTGAACTCTGCTAAATTTGATAAGTCAACCATTCAGATTTAATGTTATAAGCTGATGAAATTTAATTGCAGAAAAAAGAAAAATGTTCAACTTGATTGCCCGTACAGATGACCAACTACTTAGCTTGCATCTCTGCAACACTTCAATGTATAAAAATAATTAAAACCTTTTTGATTTTGAGAACAGTATGTGATAACTCATATTAAGTGACTTTTCATTATTATTATTTAAATGAACCATTTAAACAAACCAATTTGTAAAAACTTCTCAAAGATTTAAGGCAGCATTTCTCACCTCCTCATGCTGAAAGTTGTCCACCAGCCTGGCAAAACAGAGACAAGTGCTTTCGACAGATTTTTTATCCTGTAAACCAAAAGTCATAATAAAAATGCTGATTCATCGTTAAAGAGTTCACACCAGTAACACTACGGTAAACATACTGCTTGTTTGTGTTACAGATTTACGGGGAAGTCGTGGCCTAATGGTTAGAGGGTTGGACTCCCAATTGAAGGGTCGTGAGTTCTAGTCTCGGGACGGTAGGAATTGTGGGTGGCGGTAGTGCATGTACAGTTCTCTCTCCACCTTCAATACCACGACTTAGGTGCCCTTGAGCAAGGCATCGAACCCCCAACTGCTCCCCGGGCACCGCAGCATAAATGGCTGCCCACTGCTCCGGGTGTGTGCTCACAGTGTGTGTGTGTTCACTGCTCTGTGTGTGTGCACTTTGGATGGGTTAAATGCAGAGCACAAATTCTGAGTATGGGTCACCATACTTGGCTGAATGTCACTTCACTTTCACTTTTCACTTTCAGATCCAGACATGACATCCATTTGTCTGCTCTTCTGAATGTGAATGAGATGTGTGCTGTGTTTCAGCTCATCACCTGGTGTGTGAGTCTCTGAGTGAGCAGGGGCAGAGAGTCCGAGACGAAGTGAAACTCGTCCGGCGTGATGCTCTGGCAGCAGTTAGCAGCGATGGCTAATGCGTTCCTCTGAGCGTTGATGCTGAAGAACTCCAAGTACAGCAAACAGTCAGCCAGACCTCCCTATAGATAAACAGTTACAAAAAACAGCAAAGCCTTTAATGGATTGTCATTTTCTGTAATAAAATAAAATGGGCATGGCAGAACAGATTCCACATTCAAAGCACATCTGTGTCCGCACATCTAATCTATATTAATGCGTGAAACATTTTGTGCTAACTAAATTACTACATTTAATTCAGTTTGACTAGTGTCTTATCATATTGGTTGATCTAGCATTAATCACAACACTCAGGCTACGTTAACACTACAACGATGTAATCAAAAACAGAAAAGTTTTCCCTAAAAAGTTTCACGTATACACAACAACGTTTTCAAAACGATTCCCGTTTATACATATCCGCGAAAACATAGAATCCCAAAACTTGGACTTTGAAACCGTTTTTTTCCAAAATATGCATTTTCAGTCCCCCAAAAATGTAATTACAATAAAAAATGTGCCGTTTTTGCCTGAAAACGTTGTGCAAATGGCCCCCTCAGAAAGCATCGGTACTCACAGCCTGTAAGATGGCTTTGCTGTGCCTCCGTGACAACATTTCCAGGGCGGTCAAGGCTTGCTCTGCCACATCGATAAACTGGATTACCTGAAGCTGTGGACACAAGGGAAACACAGATGAGACAACAAACATAAAATACACCTCTTTTAAGGATGACCTAACTTCTTCACATGTGAAATGTCACACTCCCATAAAGTTGGCAAACACTGAATATGTAATTGCAAGTGGTTATACGTGAATGTGGTTGTGATGTCATAACTTGATTTTGATGAGAGATTATTTTTGCAATTTAGCTGGTAAAAAGTGAGTGGGATAAAATTTTGTATTGTGACCATTCAATGTCTATAATTATATTATTATTTCAAAAGAAAAACCTGCTTTCCTTGATCTAGCACCTTTAATTATGTGATTCACATAACTGACAGCCAGGTCTCAAAGGAACAGCGAGGTGTCATTTACCTTTTCCAGGAAGACAGGGATGGCGTCTACCACCACAGCCGAGGAGCGTGGCAGAGCCTCCATCATGTAGGTGAGGGCGCGAGATGCATGATTCATCTGCCGGGAAGGACACATGGGGGAACAGTTATTAAGTCATTCTCTAATTTTAAGTGTAAAAATTGAATGCCTGTGAATAGATGGTTATAATCATTGACAGGTGATAGATTCTGAACAGTTGGTCTTGATCGGCGGTTGTTTTCGACTGTGCTTGCACCCACTCACAGAAGTTCATAATACTCACAATATCAAAATTATGCTCCATCTGTAACAGTGTGATCTGCAAAGAGAAGAAGAGAATAGGATATGAGGGTAAGAACAGAAAGAAAAGAGAGCATGCTTGACTCTCCACACCCAGATGAGGTTGTTTATCTCTCGGATTATGAATTTTATAAAAAAGAAAAAAGGTTTTTAAAACCCTATTTAAAAAAATATTTTAGACCTTCACAAATAAAATGAATAAAATTTGGGTAGAGTAGGGCACTGTTTGTTATAATATCATGATGAGGAAAATAACCAAAAAAAAAAAAACCTTTAACAACATTTTTAAAATTAAAAAAATACAAGTTTGGAAGGGATGAGTCAAAATTAAAAATTATTATAATCATATTCATTTAAAATACACTGTTAACAACACTATGTAGATTTTCACAAACAAAATTAGCATATAGTTAAATAAAAAATAAGTGTCAATGTGGCGCTTCATACCCCTGTGTACAAAGCATTATAAGAAGGGAAGCCAATCATTTGCAGGTATGACAAATCCCAGAAGGTAAACACTGCAATAATTAATCAAAAGCAGATCATAAGTGATCGTTTGGCATAAATGCGCAGTGTTTATTGATTGCAAACTGCTCTGAAAACTGCAAGCCTGTAGAACCCTCAAGAGCAAAGCATTTTTTTACTTTGGCCCTTAAATTATTTACAAATAAAAGACTTGGGACTTTTAAGGATCCTACAACTACTTTCTGGCATTATTATTTGGTGGATCATTTGAATAAGTTTTTCCTTCCTGTCTAATAGGGCAATTCTTGGACAGAATAAACTAGAACCAAATGAATTCCAGATGAATTTCCTGAAGCAGGGAGAGTGCTTACCAGGGCAGGTACGACGCTCTTGACGGGGAATCCTCCCAGTGTCTCCTCATTGCCCATCACTAGCAGCTGGCACATCTCTATAGCAGCCTGGAGCTGCTGGGATTCGTCTCCTGCAGCCTGAAGCCCCTGCAGCAGCTGCTGTGCCTTTGAGCCTGCAAGTGCAGAGGGAGACAGAAGACGGACATGTTGAGCAGAGGAAATACTCAATCATCCCACACAAATGACACAAACATAAGTCAATGTCACTCACTAGCTCCACTCCCGATGGTCCTATGAAACAGCTGAGACATACGGGGCCCAAATGGGCCGAACAGGTGAGGAGGAAGGCCCCTGGCCTCCAGTAGAGCTGTGGAGAGAGAGAGAGAGAGAAAAAAAGTGTAAAACCTTACACACAACTACGAATTTCTGTTTCATTATGCTTTGATGTAAATTATATGAAAAAAAAAAAATGTATTGTGAAAATAATTAGGTGAAAAAAATAATGTTTACAGTGCACTACTAGTATATTATGAAGAAAAAAATTTGAAAAAATGTATTTGTACTCCAATCAATTAATACTCCAATCACAGTAAATAATATTGAGAAGTGACCCATTTGAACTGCTAGTGGCACCCAAACATCCTATACACGTATATATATATATATATATATATATATATATATATATATATATATATATATATATATATATATATATATATATATATATATATATATACACACACATTTAAGTGATTAAAGAGATTAAATTATTTTTATATATAAAAAAAAAAATAATATGTTAAACAAAATGTTTGCATTTTCAGAGTAATTAAATACTCCCTTTTATCTACTAAAATTTGATTCCATTTTAATCAAAGTAAACTTGGCTAAAATGTTTTGACATGAAATCGAAATCAAAAGAAAATTAACTAAACCTCTCTCTTCATTTTATGTTCAGATGTGTGAAATATATAACAAATACATAATTTCTCTGAAGTTACCATTATATTCACAAACATCTAAAAATCCTTTTTAGCTCTTTAGATTAATGATATAACAAGTAAAGCATACATACCTTGCAGTCTTCCCATTTCAGAGTCATCTGATTCACTCTCTCCAGAGGTGGTCATGCCAACAGCTCCAGCCACTGAGCTAGATGCTTCACAACAGAGAGAAAATGAGCAGAGGAGGACAAGACATAGAATAAAACATTTAATGCCGACACTGTCACAACTGTCATTGTGCTCAACACATAAACCAGTGATCCTCAAATCTGGCTCGCGAGATCCAGTTTCCTGCAGAGTTTAGCTCCGACTCCAATTACACACACCTGCCTGTGATTTTCTAATGATCCTGAAGACACTGATTAGCAAACTCATGTGTGTTTGATTAGGGTTAGAGCTAAACTTTGCCGGAAAGTGGATCTCGCGAGCCAGATTTGAGGATCACTGTCATAAACCGTCATAGAATCACATACAATATATAGTAAAATCTCATGGCACTGCTGCTCTCTTACCTGATGCCCCTTGTGGTGTCTCCTCTGTGCGCGCGGCTGATGAATTGGCCCCATCCTGGTTGTTGTCAGAGTCGGCCATTTTCTCCTGTCGGCGAGATTCAGCTGCCCCGCGCTTGCCCAGGCCTGAGCCTCGCCGACTAGAAATAAAAGGAACAAAGAAAGAGAAAGTCCAATATTGTCATTTAAATGTGCATATCCACACATACTACACTGAAATGATGCCAAACTATCAAAAATAACTATTTACTTTAATAAAATGTCCATAGCCAAACAGCACAGAAACAACCCAAACTAACGTGTGTGTTTAAAGCGATGGATGACATAACTGTAGCGCACACACATGAGAAACAGAGCGTTACCATCGATATGGATGCTAATATTGTTATCCATTATATTTATCATTGTTGGTGTGACTGTGTAAACTGAGATGATGCGCATCAAAGTTTTGGAGGAAAAAAGGGTTTCGAACAGTCCTGATCTCTGCCGCACACCTGATAAACACAGCTCAGTTGTGCAGTGCGAGAGAGATTAAAATGACGGAGATGTGTGAAGTGAAAGAGCAGAAAAGCAGCATCTATTTCATGCACAACTTAAACGACAACAGGTAAAGCTGTCAGCTGTGTGATGAATTGGCAATATTGTTAACATTTTTCGTTGATAATCATTAATAATATGGCTTCTTCTTAACAAGATCTTAGGTCTATGCTGTGCTCTGTTAATGCGTGAACTTCATTATTTCACGTGCACTTGCTGTCCAGAATCGCAAAAAGCTTTGTGCCTTGTTACTTTTTAATCAAAGTATCAGCTTTAAAATTATTCAAAATCCATAACGTAATACAAACAAATACAGTTTTTTGGCACTCTTTAACGCACCAGGCACGATCACTTTAGTTCAAGCGGCAAGTGACCCATTTACTCTTTCTCTTTACTACTATAGAACATAAAGAACATGAATTAACATCAAAGATAGGCTATTTTAAAAGAAAGCCTACAGTACAACTTCCTGAAATGTCTAGTGTAAAAGCTCATTCAGTGTTTCAAACTGCGGAAAAAGCTTGTAAACATTGCAACGTAATATACATTCAGCTCATATTTTTACTTAACCTGCTGTCTACAAGATTTAACTGCTCCTATAAAATTACATTTTACCAATTAAGAAAAAAAGACTGAAAGTGTAAAAGACATACACTCTTAAAAATAAAGATGCTTAAAAGGTTCTTCACAGAACGATTTTTGGTTCCACAAAGAACCATCCAGTCAAAGGATCTTTAAAGAACCATCTCTTTCTCAACTTTTTATAATCTGAAGAACCTTTTGTGACATGTAAAGGTTCTTCAGATGTTAAAGGTTCTTTATGAAAACCATTTAGACAACAAAAGGTTCTTCTATGGCATTGTGAAGCAACTTTATTTTAATGGCAACATTTACAGGATGCATTGAGGAGGAACCCAAACTTGACCTAGTGGCAGAGTGATGCTTACGGTCCATGATACTGGTACAGATTCAGTGTAATAAACAATGTGCGACTATATTTTAAGTTGAAGACATTTAGTTCCCACTTTAAGTGAACCTTAGTTCCCAGGTCATCTAAAAGATGGATTAAAAAGTCAAGAAAAGATGAGAAACACATGACAGTATGATTGAAATGTTAAATTAAATTTGAGCTACAAGGTCTGAAGAATGCCTGCTGAAATCCCTGGAGCTACCAAGGATTTTGAAATCTTGCGAGCCCTGAATTATAATCAGGGAGTCCAAAACACTGCACCTAATTTCTTATGAGGATGAACTGGAAGTTCCAGTAAAGTAAGTAACTGAAAAGGAACAACCATGTGCAGACACACCACTGTTGAGCAAGAGGGGAGAGGGGGTAAATCTAAAGGTGCTGTCACATTAGCATAATGGTCCAGTGTATATTGATAATAGTGCAGTGATGCATGAAGCATAGCTCACACTGAAGTCACGTTCAAACCAAGCAGCTGTCTGTTTGTCAACACAGCATTCACAAGAGATGTTGGACATAGGTGTTGCATAAGCGCCGCTAAGATATGATGAATGCAGAAATGCAGGAGGAGAAAGCAAATCAAAACACCGGTCACAAAAAGTATAAAACAAGGATTTCTTTGGATGCCTTTGATTTAGGAAGGAATATTTTATAGCTTGTATTTTTGATTGCACTTTCTGGTAATTATAATAATTCCCATCAGGTAAGCAGGGTCAGCATTTATTTTATCTATGTTTTGTAACATTTCTTACATATTATTGCTCGGTGTAAGAGATAGATAAAGATTAAAGGTAAACCATACCAGTACAAGTAATTGCGTGTGTGAATTAGTCATACCGTCTCTATAATTGTGAAGCTGGGGGCTGTAAATAGCCTAGTCCTTCAAACGTAGAAAAATATGCTATAATAAGTTTTGAGATTCTAAGATACTTTAGTGATAAATTACAGGACAGCGCTGACAACTGCATTCCTCTTTGCGCGCGATCTTCACAGCTATGAGATTTCGTGCCACAATACAGCTGCGCGAACATGGTAGCTCGATATAATACACATCAGATCATCCAAACCATAAAACAAATACAACTGACAGAGTTTAGTGAAGACTCAAGGCTCACGGCTCGCGCACCATATGTGTTGAACCGGCTTTCACCTCTGTGTTTTGCTTTTATGCCACTGACTGGCAGAATCATGTGCCTACACACGCTTTTAAGGGGGAAGTATTAACAGGAAATAACCGAAATGGGAAAATTAAGTCGGTTAGAGGTTCTAAATTTCGGTTTCGATTATTTTCCGATTAATCGTCCAGCCCTAGGTAAACCATTAAGTACTCGCGCACTCTCCTGGAGACTGTGAACGTGCTCATGCACACCCCCAGCGCACAGATACAATTGCCAGGTTCACATTACTCACTGTTTGCAGTGTGTTTGTGGTGTGTATTATGTTAACAGATTAAAGCATTCACTATAATGTTCTACTGTAGGTTTAAAGGAAAAGAACACTTTTAGATAAGGCAATAATTTTAAAGTTCTGAATTAAAGTTCTTTAAGAACCACAATATTGCTTATAATAGCGATTAAAATGCAAAAGAAAAGGCAGTATAGCTTACTATGTCAATGATAAGATTTAATTTAGGATCTTTGTGATAACATTAAGAAAAGTAGTTTAAATGTTTTGCTTGAGCAACTTAAAGGGGTCATATGATGCTTTATTAAGGATGATTATTTTGTGTATTTAGTGGAACAGAATGTTGACATGCTTTAATGTAAAAGAAAGATATACATTTATAGCATTTTAACATTTAACAGCAAATACTTAAACTAATAACAAAAGCTGATTCAGCTCATGAAACGGTCATCCATAAAATGCATTGTTGTTCTGTAGTTGTCTTAAAGGTCACATAACACACACAGTTTCACCCAAACTCATGTTAATCTTGAGTATCTATAGAGCAGTACTGCATCCTTCATATCTTCAAAAAAGTCTTTAGTTTTATCATATTTATAAAAGAAAGACACAGCTTTACGATTCCTTCGGGGAAAAGCAGAGCTCCCGGAGGCGCGCAGTGGGTGAAGCTAAAAAGTGACGAGCACTTGAGCGCCGAATGCCAATAAAACAGACATTTGATGCCGTTTCACTTACATCTCAGCAGTTCTGAATCATGACCAGGATCTTTTATAGCTGGGACCACTCCATATTTCAGTATCAAACTATATGTGCTAATCCAGTGTCGAACTGGGACTTTAGAAAACGTTCGTCAACATACATACTTGTGAAAATCTTTCCCTTACAACCAAAAACACACTCCTTCGGAGACACTTCTCGAGCAAGTCCTGTGCAGCGCTGCCGCCAGATGAAGCTCATTGATGGGTGCAATCCCGCTCTTCCAGGAGAAATGCCCATATAAGGAGTTCCACCCGCAGCTACATCTTGAAGAGCCAAGATTGGGAAAAAAAAATAACCTTTCCGAAACTTGTACTAACCCGGAAGTACGATTTTTGGCACAGAAATACTCAGTCATACGTCTAAATCTTTTTGAAACTCTGTCTATGCTTAGCATGAGAATCAAACTCTTTAACCGTGTAAACAACTATGAATGCATTAAACAGCATTGTATCCTCCCTTTAAAGATTCTTAAATTCATCTACTTTTGGAAGGCCAAATAAAGTGCTTTTGCTTTCACCTATAGGTACACAGCATCTCCTTGACATGGCTGCTTCAACACTAACTGTGGTTACTAGTCTTAACTTTGATAAAGAATATCTCTTTGGATTTGAGACTTTAGTCTTTGCAACTTTACAGATATTCTTCATGCACCAAGAGCTTGTAACACTCCACTGTACTGTGTAGAAAAAAAAAAAAAAAAAGAATCACAATGGATAAATGTTGTGTTTGTAGTAAACAGCCATGGATCAGTTGCAGACTCCTGTGTGAAAGCACAGTGAGCACCGGCTGCTTCTGCACCAATTGCATACCGCACATAGACTGCATATGCACTGCAAACAGAGTACTATGTGTGAACCTCACATACAGCTAATAAAATCAGGCTTGTGCTGTGTGTAAGCTATTGTGCAACTATTGTGCAACAACACTTGCACAACAATATTGTGCAACAATTTAAACTACAAAAATGCAGTGCATGATCAAACATTTAGGTGAGAAATATATATTTTTTGAAAAACGTTAACCTCCATCCCAACCCCTAAAATAAAAAAAATAAAATAAATAAATATTGATTGGATCATCGGTATAAATAATTCTACATAAAAAAGATCTGTATGAGTGATTGTATTGACGGTAGTGTTGGGCGATATGGTCATTTTTCAAATCGAAATACAAAATACTGTATTTAAAACAGCTGGTTCATATATAGTCGGACTCAACTGTCATTTTGCGCATCCTGTGACAAATTTGCTGCATCTGCACACGGAAGTTATCAGTCTAAATGTTCTGCAAAATCAGTCAACGGTGAAAATCAATAGTAGATTTCATTTGAAGTCCAGCAGTTTAACACCAATATTAGACCATAAACGAACACATTAAATATAAAGTATTTTAAAAAGGCAAAGTCATTTATTTGGAGTAAAGTTGCTCATTTAAAATATTGCACGTATATAGGCCGTTCAGTTTACTTGTTAAAGCGCAATGAAATACCTTATATCTGCAAACGATGTACGTCTGTTTGTGGATGGAGACTTTGTAACGGCCGAAACTATGTATTTTGCATGCTTCACATAGTGCGGAGTGCATGAAAATAATAAGGCAGCAGAGCGAACTTATCATCCATAGTGGTTCTCAAGTCCTTCTACGTCATCACCACATAGTGAGTGTTATAAGTTAAGTGATCAGTCTTCAATAGAAGGACTATGTGAGAACCACTATTGATTAGTTCGCTCTGCCGCCTTATTTTGTCTTTATTTGTTACACCAAGAAAGAGTTAATCTCTCATGAATGAGAAGAGTGCGTTGTTGTATAGCAGCCACTGAATGTGTGGGACACCAACTCTTCGTTTTCTCTCTCTTTCATTTCATGGATTTAACAAGTTATCAAGGGAGGGGAGGTATCCAAAGCATATTAACTGGTCACTGGGCTTCCTCAGGGATCAGTTCTTGCACCCCTCCTCTTCTCCATATATACTACATATCACTGGGTCCCGTCATACAGGCACATGGCTTCTCCTACCATTGCTATGCTGATGACACACAGCTCTAGCTCTCATTTCAACCAGATGATCCAACAGTAGCTGCACGGATCTCGGGCTGCTCGTCTTCCCTTCCACTCCAACTCCACAGCATGATTTCACCATCCAGCTGGGTTATTCTGTAATTACCCCATCAACTTGAAAATCTTGGTGTAATCTTTGATGATCAGCCGACCTTCAAAAACCACAGTGCAAAGACTGCTTGATCTTGCAGGTTTGAATTGCACAACATCAGAAAGATCAGGACCTTTCTAACGGAGCATGCTGCACAACTTCTTGTCCAGGCTGGACTACTGCAATGCTCTTCTGGCTGGACTTCCATCAAGCAGTCAAACCTCTACAAATTATTCAGAATGCAGCGGCATGACTGGTCTTTTGTGGGAAATCATGGCCCAATGGTTATAGAGTTTGACATGGCCGGCAATGCCATGACTGAGGTGCCCTTGAGCAAGGCATCGATCCCTCAACTGAAAGATTCATGCTGCTCCAGTATGTTTAATTTTTCTCCAAAAGTAAGGAGCAATAAAACAATGTTTGTACTCATTTAAACTACAGCTCTATATCTTAATCCTCTTACACAAGCACAATGCGAGAATCTATTGTCTCACTTTCTTTTCCAAAGTAAAACAACAGCCAATGTTCTCAACTTATGGAAAAACAAATTAGTAAAAAAAAGCGCACGTGTGATTTGCATGTTGGGCACATATAGTTTTGTGCATACTGTGTTGATAACGAAACTCACATCATGTATACTGTGCACATACACACACACAGCCTAAACATGTATTGTTTAGATGGTGCATATTCTAGATCAGTAGGCGGTTCTGGAATTGAAGAGGCTGGCGGTTCAGTACCTGGTGCTGGCACAAGAGCCCGTGGTCTTCTGACGTGTGCTCCTCCGACAGCTGGGGAGCTCTGCTGGGGGAGACTCACTACGCTTCTTAGTGGACTTCCTCAAACCTAAAAAGAGAAACGTGGAGCATTAAACTCAGATTAATCAGAATGAAGGGGAAAAGAGAGGGAGTTAAAGAATAGCAAGCCTAAATTAGAAGCCAGTCACTGAGAGAACAGTGCATTTTAATCACAAAAAGGTTTTTTTTTACTGACTTCTGAAGTAGGATGCTGTACTTTTTAGAGTTTGTGTCAGATTATTATTACTTTTTATCTGCACTGAATTAAAACTGGTTTGGTGTCAACATGTACATACACGAAATAACAGTTTATAATAGGTTTGAAAGGGTTGGTGTAGATCTTGAATAGTATGGTCAACAGACAAAAACTGAGCATTTAACTAATCAAATATAAAAAAATTCTTAAACAGAAAAAAAAAAAGGATATGCAAAGGGCCATGATGCTTTTTTGTTTAGGGCTGCAGCTATCGATTATTTTAGTAACAGTATTCTACAGATTGTTCCATTAATTAATCGGATAAGTAATTTCTTTATTAAAGAGCAATACTAAATATACAAGAGATAATAAGATGGGTCTCAAACTAATTTGTTTTCTTTTTAGAAAAAAATATTTTCAGCCTAACTAAATAAAATAAAAATAAATGTATGCATTTAGCAGACGCTTTTATCCAAAGTGACTTGACTTAGTGCATTCAGGCTACCAATTTTTACCTATCAACTAAAGCTCAAACATGACATACGCCTTTACGGTCTACTTGGAAGGGTTTTGTGGCTTTTGTAAGAGGCAAAAATCAACAGACAGCAAGGTAATTTGGAACAAGAACAAGACACCACAAAGTTTCTAAACACATTTTTTCTGCGACATGAAATTAGGAGTTATTTGGACAATAAACCCTCTTAAATGTCTCTCTATGTAGTGATGCGTGGGTAAAAATCTTGTTTTTGATAACCTTCATATTCTGTGTGCTAGTCAGTTCATAGCAGTGATAGAAATTATTCTATTCCAGTAAGTTTAAATTGATTTTTACTAGGTCTGGGCAAGTTAAAATGTTATGTTAAAGCATTAATTGATTAACACATTAATCGCACATTAACGCAGTTTCACTTTTAATGAAAGTTCACTGCTCACTGGCTCTGAATACACATACAGACAAATCATGGGTCACAGGAGGGGATGCTCCCGAACAAATTATTTAAGCTAAGCATCAACATTCACAAACCACTGTCCACTGTTATTTTTTACAGAATAGAATGCATCAAAGCTCATAATCATGACTTTAAGTTGGAAACAGGAAGTTTCCGATAGCACGTGAAGACTGCAGAGAAGCGCTCTCACTCAGTCACACAGTGGATTGAATAGTTTTGTTAACTTTGTGGTTTATTATTTTGAGTCATATGAGATGCAATAACACAAGTCCCTCTAACAATATATTGCTTTACAGATCTGTCGCTTTTGCCGCTCAGAAATATTCACGCAATCATGCAGCATGTAACAGAAGCCAAAGGCGGTCAATCGGTTGACCACTAGTCTCTTGGTATCAACTTGTTTATTACACACTTGCATAAAATCAGATTTCATCACATTTGTAATCATGCTGATTTTAGAAGTGAAAACTGGCCTTTTTTGATCGGTAAAGCTCTCTCTCCAAGATCATTCTTTATTCCCATCATCATACTTAATTTGCAAATAAATGTCTATGTTTCTGCAAAAAGGACTTTATCTTCTTGCTGGAGTTTAATGTTGTTTTGTTTCTTGCTACCAGGTGTCTGTGAGAACAAAACACAGGCGTAGAAAAAACTATAAATAGTTTTTAACGCACACAGTAACTGATATTGAAAACTGTTAAAAGAAAGGCTCAATAACTGTTGCACAGATATAATACACTACGCATTTCTCTTCCCTTTGTGCTTTGGACTTTTTAATGCAAAGTGCTGCATGCTGTGACTCAAGCGCATCATTCTGTATACAGGATGCTCATATTGTAAGTACTTCATGCCGCATTGTTTTTGTTTTGTCCTATCAAATCGATCATATGTTGTTGCCTTTTCTTTTCATGGATGAATCCCGGTTTTTACTGAACAGGGCAGATGGTAGACCGCATGTATGGCGTCCTGTGGGTGAGCGGTTTGCTGATGTCAACGTAGTGGATCCAGTGGCCCATGGTGGCAGTGGGGTTATAGTATGGGCAGGTGTATGTTATGGACAACGAACACAGGTGCATTGTATTGATGCCATTTTGAATGCATTGAGATACCCTGAAGAGATCCTGAGGCCCATTGTTGTGCCATTCATCCACGACCATCACCTTATGTTGCAGCATGATAATGTACAGCCTCATGTTTTAAGGATCTGTACACAACTCCTGGAAGCTGAAAACATCTAAATTCTTGCATGGCCAGCATACCCATCAGACATATCACCCATTGATCACCCATTGGGATGCTCTGGATCGGCATATACGACAGTGTGTTCCAGTTTCTGCCAATATCCAGCAACTTCACACAGCCATTGAAGAGGATTGGACCAACATTCCACAGGCCACAATCAACAACCTGATCAACTCTATGCGAAGGAGATGTGTTGCACTGCGTGAGGCAAATGGTGGTAACACCAGATACTGACTGGTTTCCGGGCCCCCCAATACAGTAAAACTGCACATTTTAGAGTGGCCTTTTATTGTGGCCAGCATAAGGCACACCAGTGGAATAATTATGCTGTCTAATCAGCATCTTGATATGCCACACCTGTGAGGTGGATGGATTACCTCGCTCGGCAAAGGAGAAGTGCCCACTAACACAGATTTAGACAGATTTGTGAACAATATTTGAGAGAAATAGGCCTTTCGTGTACATAGAAAATTCTTAGATCTTTGAGTTCAGCTCATGAAAAATGGGGGGGGGGGGGGGGGTGTAAAACAAAAGTGTTGCTTCATAATTTTGTTCAGTATGTATGTGTATATATATATATAAATACATATTCATGATTGTTTTTCATTAATAGATTTTACAAATAGCAATGTGTAACATTTTAACATATTTAGAGCAACACTTTTATTTGTTCCCCACAACAAAACGTTTTTTCACTTAATGTCTGGATTTCTAAAATTACTGTGCACTTTTTTTAAATTTTGCTGTCAAATTATCCAATAACCTAGTTCAGTGATCCTCAAATCTGGCTCGCGACATTCAGTTTCCTGCAGAGTTTAGCTCCGACTCTAATTAAACACACCTGCCTGTGATTTTCGAATGATCCTGAAGACACGGATTAGCAAACTCATGCGTGTTTGATTAGGGTTAGAGCTAAACTTCGCAGGAAAGTGGATCTCGCTAGCCAGATTTGAGGATCACTGACCTAGTTTATGATATTTTGGTCATAGATTATGAATATATATATATATATATATATATATATATATATATATATATATATTCCTTTATAATGAAAGAGTCTGTATTTAGTCAATTGTGAATGATTATCAGTTCCACACACAGAGATATATAAATTCTACATTTATTTAAATGGAAAAAAAACTTCACTGGTATCAGCCAATACTGAACCCTAGGTATCAGAATTGGTTTCGGAGGTGAAAAAGGGCAGATCGGGGCATCCCTATTAAATATATAACTTCACTGGCCAATGAATGCATAAAAGAGAACAGCTGGACATAAATTAATACTAGTGCAAATAAGAAATATCTCTTGTGCAAATGAGATTTAAGAGCAAAAAAAAAATAAAAAAGAATTAAGATTATAGGACACTTAAATTCGGGTTTGTTCCTCACACAAATCTATCAGTCATCCAGACCTGATTTGGTAGCACTTGGGGAAAATCACAATATTACTACCGTTTTTCCCAAATACAATGACAAATGTCCTTTTGACCAAATGTTAAAAACCTTTACACCAAGATAAATGTTTGCAAATATTTTTGAGTGATGAACATTTGAATTTACACAAAAAAAGCTGTTAAACATTCTCGTGCTGTACATGCATCAGAATTTTTTAAGGGGAGGTGGTCTAATCTCTTCTTCATCACGCTGAGAAGAAAACTGGCCAACCAATAAGATTAGTGTATTCACATGCTCAGAGCTGCTGCTGGAGCACACACTACAACCTAGTGGTGCTCACAGAGAAAGAATTCAGAATTGGCTCTCGTCTCTGCAGCCTTGCAGATGGTGTCATTTAATAAACGCCATAGTGAACAAAAATCTTACTGGCTGCTTGAAAATTTGTAAATACTTGTTTGACTTCCTTTTATCTCCATGACAAGTGGGTTTCAGAAAACCTAAAGTTGTGCAAAAATTTGTTTACCAGGGTAAACTGTCTTTCTGCTTTTCTAGAAGCACCACCCAATGACAGAAAGTGAATCTTTAATTCTATATTTACATACACTATTAAAAATGTTAAACGTTGCTTAGCTACCATAACCAACCTAGAGTTACATCAGACATGAGTTCTATGGTAAATTTAAACTAAATTGCTTACTACACTTGAAGTGCCCATCTGATAAACAGTATACAGTCACAGTACCCAGCCATCCTGATTATAGAAAGAAAGAGAAGGGAAAATAAAAGAACCTTTAAAAAGACATCTGACAGCGCTTTCCCTGTTAAGCCAGATGAATCACTCACACCTTCAACAGCTCCTGTCTGGTGGTCAAACCCTGACACTGAGGGTCTATTCTGGGCAATGCACTGCCCCCTTGCCCTTTGGCAGAATGCCCTCCCGTGACTCTTCATTTCAGAGACCGTCCTTTCATAAATCAACCCAGCCTGATTTACACAGGATGACCTCTCGTACTCAAGATAATCACCTCCAACAGGCCTTCATGGAACACTTTATAGCAACCCTTTTTGGAAAAATCAGGAACAAGACGAAACATCCAAACAATACAACTGCTGTGATTCTAAACATCCAACCGATAGCACTCATAAGCCTAAATCCCAACACATGCCAGCGTCTTGACCCACCTCTGGGGCATTATGAAACTACAAAGCTCTGCTAGGCTAATCTGCACAGCAAACTAACTACAGCAAAAGCCCTTCCTACCTCAGCATACATCCAGCCGCGACTCTTGTCCGTACAATACTGTAAGGCAGCAGAAGGCTGGTATTTTTAGACCAGCACACTGAACTGGACTGAAACCTGAGCCAGCTCCCCCTGCCATGACCAGAGCCAAAACCCCATCCGCTATTACTGGGGCTAGAAATGATCACAATTACAATGATCACGCCTTTCTTGAAGGCACCGATTTGTGGAAGCAGCCCTGCTAATAGTATCAGCATTCAGGTTAATGATCAGCTGAAATGTTTATAGTAAAATACCTGCAATTTACCAAGCCAGAGATGTTCAATTTCATGAAACCAGTCAAGAGCACACCCAAGCTATATTTCACCCCAGAATTAAAAGAAACAAAAAAAATGTCCATATATAAATGTTTGCAATACACATTTAAAAGAATTTATACATCTACATTATTTCATACTAATGTTAATTTGGAAAAAAAAAGTGTTACTAAAATGTTTAAAATGTGTTCAATTCTGATTAAAGTAACCCCCTTAACAGTCTGAAAAGTAGGGTACATATTTATAAATAATTTACCTTCCTCATTTCTGTTTGATTCTGGGCTAAAATATGACCCAGATTGAGAAAGGAATAAGATGAAAGTACATAGGAATAATACTTCATTTCAAAACAAGTACGCTTTTGTAAGGGTTCTCGAGTTACACTATGGGCCTGTTTACACCTGGTCACTTTGTGCATTTTGATGCCATCTCGATTGGGGAAAGACCAGGTGTAAATACCCTCCGAAACACTTTCGAGATGGATTAAAATAAGATCGCTCAAACTGGACAAGTGTAAATGTATCTGGTAGAAGGGGTGTAACGATCCATCGATATGGACTGATACATCGATTAAATGTATAACAATATGATGCATCAATGCCAAATGTAAAATATCGATATCTGTAGTATAAATAGGCACATTATTTCGAAACTCTCCACATTGTCACCAATGTCCATCAATGCAGTAACACTAACGCATGCATTCTTGTTCAAACTCACGTGTAGGGACGATAAGACTGTCTAAAAGGGCGAGCATGAAAGACGTTCGGGATAGTTGACAGAATTTGAGTGCTTGTGAGAAGTTTTCAGAGCACAGTGACATATGCACACATCCAAAGCGAAAAAAAAAAAAAAAAAAATACATTAATGCCTTTTTCCTACAACTTAACTCGTTTGTGTTTCCTAATGAAGATTTATATAATTTTAGACATTGCATATTTTAGCAGAGCAGCCTGAATGATACATATTGACTGTCATCATATCTTAAGATTACCGATCTTGTGTGTCACTTAATTTTTATTCATTTTTCTTTATTATAAAAAAAAAAAAAAAAAGAAGTGTGGGTCTATTTTTTTTGTTGTGAATGTCCCAATTGAGGAACAGGATGTGAACATTTTAGATAAAGGTTCATGTTATGCATTTTGGTTGCATTTATGAGTTTTTTTAAGTATCTGCAAATATTATATCGCTGGGTATGAGAATAGATATCGTATTGTAAAATGATGAACCATCCTATTTACACCCGTCTGGTAGTTGAAACCTCATATGGAGAATTTACTACTCCCAAAATGTGAAAAACATGTGAGTGTGTTTTATAGGCTATATGACATTTTAGTCAGATATTATGGCGCTAATGCAACACATATCGCCACAGAAGATTATCTCTTCAACAAGCCGATGTGCAAACTGAATGTGTGTATGTGTGCTGCTTGTGCTCGTACATTGTTGCAAGAAAATATGCACTGATTTATTGGTCACCATTTTTTTTTTATCGGCCAATATTTGTCTTAAGTCTGTGATTGGCCAATCTAAAATCAGGACTCATCTTTTATTAGCTGCAGCACATACAAAATCACACATACTATACAATGCAACTCCAATGACTAAAAGGTGAGGTGAATCATTCGCGACTTCAATTCATCAAATATGCTGTAATTCAGATGTATGTTTTGTTGTTTTTTTCTAACAACATGAATATTAATAGTCCAGCACTGTTGTTGTTGTTTTTTTTGCATGCATGCATGCATGGTTAGACCTTGACTGATCACTTGATCAGTTTTGGAACTTGTAGTTAGAAGTTACATGTAATTTATATAGTTTTCATTTTTTAACATATCACTGCTGTCTGACAAGTGCTGACAAGGTGCACTTACAGCTTAAACCAGACTTGAGATGAAATAGCAGGGTTTCATGACCTATTAAGACATGGTGACTGGCATTGGCTAATAATAGTGCCAAAACATCGGTGATGGCATCTTCCTCAAATTTCCTGATTGGTACACAACTACTTGCAAGGTGTATTATGTCCCCAAGTGAGAAAAGGATTTCTCTGATGATGTGAGATCTTTCACGTTGTTGATTTATGCACAATGATATCACAGTGAGAGTGCCTAAGATGATCTAAAGTAGGGTAAGTGGCATAATGTCTAACATCATCCATATGTTCTTGGTTGAATAAATCTCATATCTTGCAAAATATGACCCGGATAGATCAGTTCTGTCACGGAAAGCTTGCATGTCAGTTGCACCACTGGTGGCAGGTGACTGAATAATGAAGTCCACTTCTAGCACCCTTGCAGAGGGTGTTCTACAAGTGCACTATGTTGAAACTAAAGCCTGGATGTAGAATATTTCAGAGTGTGTGCAGACAGTAACATCCAATCTATCCAAAAACCCTGATATACAGATACACAAAACGTCAATGTCAAAAGCACTACTATCTTGGTACGGAGTTGGTACTGAAGTTTTAAAATGCAAACGTACTGGGTCAATTTGGTACTCGTTGAAAGCCAACTGTTTTCAAACGGTCCTGTGCATATGTGTGCATGCTCAGAGAAAAGCATAAGTATCTATTTACAACGTTTGTAATGTTTAGTACTGTAGTCAATCACATGCGATAGTCTCACATGCAGTTCTATGATACGATAAACAGTTAACAAAAAAATACTGTTCATTTACGGTTCATTCTGCTTACCACTCTACCATAGCGATGGACAGGCCAAAGAAAAATCGGACAGTTTGTAAAAAATAGAATTACAAACTAACTAGGGCTGAAACGATTCCTTGAGTAACTAGAGTAACTCGATTACAAAAAATGCTCGAAGCAATTTTCTCTGCCTCGAAGCCTCTTTTCATTTCTTTTAAATCTCATGTCAGGTTCTTTCTGACTGATTTTTGTAATGTGACAACACGTTTACGTCACCCACAAAGCGAAAGGAGACACAAGTGCTGCATCCGAGATCTCATACTGCAAGGAGTCAGCAGTGTTTTGATTCGAGAGTGCAGGCAAACGTAAAGAGAATGTCGTGGCATGTGGCCATTGCAAGATAGAGCTGAGTTCAGAGCGGAGTTATGAGTTCAGTGATGCAGAAAACGCGGACGGAATCGTGGAATCCAGTCATAAAAACGGAATTTAGTTTAACACGGAATTTAACGCGTTAAACTTCCGTTAAATTCCGCTTAGGTTAACGCGTTAAATTCCGCGTTAAACTAAATTCCGTTTTTATGACTGGATTCCACGATTCCGTCCGCGTTTTCTGCATCACTGAACTCATAACTCCGCTCTGAACTCAGCTTGCCAAATTTTGAATGAATTAATCAAAAATAGATCATTGCACTTACATCAAATCACGATATGGAATAATATCTATAAATATGAAGCCGGGAACAGTCTATTTAAATATGAATCCTGCATGTTCTGAATAGGAATTAGTTGTTCATTTTAAGAGACCCAGGAGTCTTTTTATCTCTTGCATGAGTAATATTGCACTTTAACCAAAAACTCATTTTATCCAATTACTCTATTAATCGATGGAATTTTTGGTAGAATACTCGATTACTAAAATATTCGATAGCTACAGCCCTAAAACTAACAGACCTGACACTTGTTTTATGCAGTGTTTCTCTTTTTATTATATATTTTACTATAAGGTTACTTAAATGTTTTAAAGCAATGTTTTTTTTAGTTAATTGGAAAGATTTCCATGCTATATTGGTTACATTTATCAATAAATGATATCAATCAATAAATTTATAATCAATAATTAAAATTGTTTTCACAAACATAAATAACTAGTTCCAATAGTTTTTTCCCTATGGTAGTAAAACGGTTATTTTGTATAGGCCACTGACATTTTGGTATCGTGACACCAGTTGTCTCAATAAGATTGCCTACAAACACCAACCTTCAGATGTTTAGTCTAACTTGTGAATCCCTTAACATGAATTAGAGCTTGTTAACTTGTTTTAAACTTGGACCATTGCTTTAAAAATACAGAAGCAGTTTTGGCACTCACTTGCTAGTTTAGCCTGCAGTCCGGAGGGCCCAGGCTTAGAGGAGGTCTCAGCCTTGGCCGATCCCGGCAGGGACAGTTTGGGCTTTGGCAGGTTGACTTTGGAGTTGAAGCGGGATGTCCAATCAAACTTGGATGAGCCAGCAGCCTTGCTCTGCTCTTTATCTCGGCTGCTCCTTCGGGGAGAAGGGGAGGATGCAGAGCGTGACCGCCGGACTTTGCTCTGGTCCTTGCCCTGTTTTAGCCGGGCACCCTGAGGGGCACAGCTGTTGGCGCCTGTGGCAGCCGAGGAGGAAGAGGAAGAGGAGGATGAGGAAGAGGCAGAGGAAGAGGAGTCAGTCACGGTGCTACACCCAGCTTTGGCTGAGGCGGCCGATTTGGACGCCAGCTTGGTGGGTTTGGCTGCCCGGCTGGCCTCGCTGCGGGGTGGCAGGGGGCCTGCCGCACTGCTAGAGCTGGGGAGGGATGAAGGAGAGGAGGATGACAATGAAGAGGCGTCTGCCTTCTTGCGCTTTTGAGAGGGGGTGATCGAGGCCCCACTAGGGCCTGTATAAGATGTGCTCTTCTTGCTCAGAGCTCTGGCGGGAGCCGGCTCGGCTGCTAACCTTCTCTTTTTGGACTTGGTGCTGACAGACGCTGGAGCCTTCCTCGTCTCTGTAACTTCAGGTGAGGTTGTGGGGGCCGATGGCCCACTGGATGAACTCTCAAAAAGGTGGCTGGGCACCGCTTTGGGTCGCTTGGCCGGGCTGGGTGAAAAGGTAATGTTGAGCTCTGAAGCGGAGCTGCGTTTGAGAGCACGGGTGCTGCTGCCCTCCCGTCTCCCCTGCTCGCCTGAAGAACCTGCTGCTTCCAAGTCTGGATCTGGAATCGAGTGTGAACCCACGGATAGAGAGAGGATGTTCCTGTGAAAACAAACAGGAAGGGGAAAGACCTGAGCACCCAAGACAGAGCAGTCATCACATGGTGAACTTGCGACACAAAAGACCCACACGCAATACAGGAGGAAAAAGGGATACCTTCGAGAGGCGTGGCCGCGGGCGGAGCCGACGGCAGAGCTGGGTGGGGCTTTGGAAGCCTTAGAATTAGATCTTCTACTTTCAGGTGGGGAATTTGCTTTTTGGTTTACTTGCTCTGGCTGCAACCTGGAGAGGTTGGGAATTAAACAGCAAAGAGCAGTGTGGGAAGGGAAGCAGATGAGGAACACCTCAAATTCAACTTCATGAGCTGACTACTGCTGAAGTACTACAGCACTTCCTACACACAAGTCAGCCCAACGGCAATGACAAACAGCAATCATTACAAGTTTCTAGCAAGGCATTTCTCACAAGTTGAGAGCATCACCCTGAGTAGGGCAGCTAAACTATTAGCCATTTGGCCGTGTCGCTGGAGGACATAAAGAACTTGTTTGAAAGACAAGAGACAAAAAATTATCCCCACAAGTGCCGAATGTCTGCGAATCAGGCCTGAAAGAGACACAATTGGTCAGTCTTGTCGGCACTGCTTTTCAGCAAAGGTGCCATGCTACTATTGAATCTATAGCACCATAGCAAAGGAAATTACATTTTAAGTTGAGAGTTTGCAGTGTGAATCGAATGCGACTACAGAGACAGTCATGCATTTCTACTGTTGATATCACATAACCAGTATAGCTTGCTTCCTGAACAAATGATTCTTATTAGTTATCCCTTGAGATCATGAGTTATCGGATTACACTCAATATTTTCGGGTCAGTTCATTTTATCTTATTTTATTTTTGAAAGAAATGACTACTTAAAACAGGGACATATTAAATAGATCAAAAGTGGCAGTATTTATAATACAACAAAGATTTCCATATCAATTCAATGCAGTTTTTGAACTTTAGATTCATCAAAGAATCCTGAAAAAAATATATCAAGGTTACAAAAAATAAATAAAATAATAATAGACGAACTTAGTAATGTTTTGTTTGTGTTGCACTGGTCAACAAGAAACTTAATGATGTGTCATATAGGCAGAAAATATTAAGTTACTGATGCCATTTAAGAATACGGTTAATCAATTAGACACCGAGCGAAAGAGACTTACTGAGATTAAATGGAGGTCATTTGACCTCAACATTGTAACTGCTGCACAAATAGAATTTTGCAAGAACGTCTGCTCTAGATACAGGTAGATATAGTTACACGTACAGACCTAAACAAAGGCTATATTCAGAACTTTAGCGTTAAGTTTGCACATTGCGTACTCACCTTCCTGCAAGTGTGTGGTCTATTGGCTGGGCCGCGGCTGTGTTCCTCTGTGAACGGCGCAGTGACCCCCCTGGATTGGAATTAGGCCGGTTGGACATTGGCACCTCTCTCCTGAAGGGACATACCCTTTCTAGACACTACCATTCACTGGTGAAAAAGCATATAGAAAGAAGGTTAGTTATGTTGTGTGAACGTTTTCCATGTTCTTGTGAATTGTGTTGAGAGCCGTATTATCATCTCTTTATTTTGCCATTATTGAAATAAGAACTTTAAAACAAGAGTTTGATAAATGTTTGATATATTGTTTGTGCACCAAAAGTGTTACATAGTAATATCTGGGATATTAATGTCGAATTTTATAATATTATATTAATGTTAGGGGTGCACGATGTGTCGTTTAAGCATCGATATCGCGATGTATGAATCCACGATAGTCACATCGCAGGATGTGCGATGTAGGCTGTCGTAGTTGATCCGTTATTCATTAACGGAACTGGCCAGCTGCTCCCCGGCCCTTGAAGAAAGTGATTCGCGGATTAATTACACATCTTAACCATCATAGAGTGAAAGTTTATCATTTGCATGTGTTTTTAAGTCCTGTCAGTTTAACAGGGCGCATATAAGAACGAGCAGAGAGAGAGAGAGAGAGAGAGAGAGAGAGAGAGAGAGAGAGAGAGAGAGAGAGCGCCCCGCCCATGCGCTCACCTTCACCGTCTTCAAACACCACGAGCACTGTCTTGCTCTCTCTACCTCGCCCATATTAAATTACAATCAATTGACACGATGGTAAAAAAAAAAAAAAAAAGCTATCCAGTGATGAAATGTTTTCTGTGTTGTCAAATCTTTTGCAATATCCTAAACTGCAGAGATAATTACACAATGTGTGATGTACACATCTGATGTAATGATTCCTTTGAACCAATTCAATTTAATGAATGATTTAAACAACTGACCTGTCCAACACTGAACTCACGAGACGTCTGAATTGTGAATTGTGGGTGTATAAAAAAATCTGTAACCCTTTACAATGTTCTATTTAACTACATTATTTAACATTTACTATTACTAAACTGCACTTCTACAACATTGTTAATTTCAACATTTAGGCTATAGCCTTCATTGTTGAAATCAAAAGTTATACAGTATTTGTTAACATAGTTAATGCACTGTGAAGTAACATTACCAAACAATGAACAGCTGTGTTTTTATAAACTAAGATAAACAAAGATTAATAAATATAGTAACAAAAGTATTGCTCGTCATGTTAGTTAATATACAGTTAATAACAATTCAAACCATATCTTAAATTTACTAAAAAAATAATTTACTCTAAATAATATGCTGATGTTTAAATCATTTAAAATGAGAATGTAAATGCGCTCACCCCATTTTTGTTTGTAAGAAAAAATTTGATTTCATATCGCTATATATATATATATATATATATATATATATATATATATATATATATATATATATATATATATAAAATCGCAGAAAAATAAAATATCGCAATGTCATTTTTTCCCAATATCGTGCAGCCCTAATTAATGTAGACATGTTTTAAATGTATTAAGTAGGGGTGCTCCGATCACGATCACGGCCGGCCGATCGTTATGCGCATCTCGTCAGTAAAGCTGGTTCTCTAATCAGTGGTAAATTCCATCAGGTGCGTGATTTCACAGAGCAGCTGTTACTGTTCGCTGCGCAAATCCAATTTCATTTTCAGCGTTTATTTGCACATCTTCTCAGTTAACAATGGCTCTGTTTAGTAACAGCTGCTCTATGTGAAATCAGGCACCTGATGGAATTTACCGCTGATTAGAGAACCGGCTTTACTGACGAGATGCGCATAACGATCGGCCGATCGTGATCGGAGCACTCCTTTTATTAAGGGAGTAACAGAATACAATTACACAAGGCTCCAGACTCATTCTTCCCACTGGACACACTTATGCAACTAACTTTCTCAGTTGCTCGCATTATTTAATTATTTTGCACTGCAAGATGAGATTGATCAATGAATGCTGAAGAACTTTTATCTTAGTTTATAGTTATATGGAAACGAAAGTGGTTAACATTCAACCCATTCTTTTTCATACAAGCAAATTATCAATTAATCTGTATTCTGTCTGGTCCAAAAAAAAAAAAAAACATTACTAAATGCACCCCCCGTTTCAGTAATGCAAAGCCGCTAGGAGCTCAATATCATCTTTCGAATCACAGACATGTATTAGGGCTGTCGCGGTTAAGAAATTTCCCCAGCGGTTATTATGGGTGGCTCAATAGCATGATATACGGTATTACCGCCGTTTTTTTTTTTTTTTACATACCTAATTTATCCTGATTTTGCTGCATACAAAGCTCTATCTTTGAGTTATTGTTGCTTTTTTAACTGACAGAGAGACACATGTTAAATGCCAAACAGCAACAAGAACATGCGTTTTCCAATACATTTTATTTTTAAGAAATCAAAGAGTTCTAATATGTATTACACGTATTTGTGCGCGACTTTGGACAGCAGCAGAAATCTAGACTTATCGCGCCACCACTGGCCCACCAGGACAGTGGATTCGTGTTGGAGTCGATGCACTCCTCATGCAGATAGTTTGCGTGAGCTCGTTATCTGCTCACGCTCTCTTGGGAACGGGCACTGATGCAGAGGTTGTAAGTTACTTCAGCAGGTATGCCGGTTACTTTCACGGCTGTATTTTACAGATTTTGCAAAGGCTTCAGCTACTCCTAACTATCGGCCTGTCTCAGCTGTTCTTTTTGATGTTGCTCCGCGACAGAAATATTATAAGAAAACGCTTAATGTGGCTTAATGTACTAACACAGTGATTTTTAAAAACCAAACTCACTAAACATTATACTAATAAAGTAGTATACGATGTACAAAAAAAAGAAAAAAAAGAAAACAGATGATCCCTGAATATGAATGTAAGTCGTTTAATAACACGTTAAGCCTTATGATGGTTTTCTATGAGAGGAAAAGGCTTAACGTGTTATTAAACGCGTTGAATTCATATTCAGGGATCATCTGATTTTTTTTGTAGATAATATACTTTATTAATATGATGTTCGATGAGTTTGGTCTGTTAATATCACTGCATTGGTACATTTAACCACGTTAAGCGTTTTTCACGTTAAGTGTTTTAGAATGTCCCGATGACCTCAAATTAGATGCATTGCCGTGTCACAGGAACCTTTTTGCAGCAAATTTTGCATATCGGCTCATCTATATTCACTGGCTCGCCCTTTTCATTGGGTTGAAAGCCAAAATGTTCCTAAACTGGCAACCTGACATTAGGTTTTGGGACGAGATCGAGTGCCTCTCATCATTTCAGCCGGCCTATTCAAAACAAACGAAGCACCATAAAGCTACAACGGCTCGCGAGAAAATTACAGTCGTAACCATATTGTATCATCAATTTATTTAACATTGAATGCACAGTGACAAATTTAAACAAAAACTGAACACTGCAGTTGCCGCGGTTTCTATCTTTCCTCTGCAGTTTGCTTGTCAATAGCGAGGTATTACAATATTGCGGTTATCGCGACAGCCCTAACATGTACCACAACATCTATGGCTCCACAATTCATAAAAGATCAATGGCATTACTCACATACGCCACAGCATTAATGCACAAATAATCCATAAAGACACCAAGAAAATGATGATGAGAGAGAGAGAGAGACACACACACACAATAAAACAAAAGCTTTCTAAAGAGACACTGAGGGAGAAATGGTCAAATTCTAAGGAAAACCAAACACTAAAATGATTTACTTCTACACTGACCAATCAAATTTGTGTTTGATGCCCATTTGCTTAGTAATGCATGACGGCATCAAGCTTGAGGCGATTTTGAAGACAAGGCCTCACAACATGCAGTGAGATAAGAAACCAGACAGAATAGATGGAGAGGGGGGCTTTGTGTCCTCCTCAGCTCAGTGGTAATGAACAACACTACCCATCAATCACTACGACATCGCAGAGACACACAATCCCAGCACACCTTTATCTTTTGAGTCTGTGAGATGGCATCCTGCAGGACAACCACTTAAGTGGAGGTGCATGATTATGAGAACTCATTTAAATGATAGACTATGACAAACCGCGTCAGTGGACTCTAATAGGGATGAAGACTCAAGCCTAGATCTACTCATGAAGTCATATCCGTGAAGATTTTTTAGAAACAATAGGGCCTTTCACACCACAGGAACCTTTTCATAGTACCTGAACTAATTGTGGAACTACCCACTTCTGTACTGCTGGAACGGGATGCTATTTAAGTACCGGACTGCCTTTTTCTAGAACCAAATTGGCTCCTACTCCGGAGGAGGGTCTAACCAGCTGAACTGGAAATATCCGTGACACAAGAATACACTGATTGATCAAACGCGTTCGAAAACGCCCTGACGCGCCATGATTTAAAATGCTGTGTAAAAATACTGTAAACGGTCAACTTATTTTGCAAGTATAATGAACAGCGATAAATGGACAGACGCTGAAGTGCATGTACTTGTAGCAAATGTAGCACTGCATGTTGTCATTGAAGATTCTTAGTCCTCCTTTCTGTTCTTTCAGTCGCTTTACATATACATCGACATTCCATGTCTATTTCTGTGAAACCCGCGAGACAACAAAAACACCGTTTTTTTTTTTTTTTTAATGGATATTCCACCCAAAAATGAAAATGTTGTCAATTAATCACTTACCCCCATCGTATGCTGCTTATGCTCTTCTGTATCAAGGATGCGCTGTTCCTACATGTATTTCTGCTTTGATTTAAAAAAAGAAAAGAAAACAACGCACCATTTGTTGTGCGGCTAACACAGAGGAGCATAAGCAGCATGCAGTGATATGGAGCGACACAGAGGAGACTGTTGACAGGAATTGTTGAATAAAGTTTAAAATAAACTTTGCTTACAAACAGTATTCTCGTTGCTTCATAATGTTACGGTTGAAACACTGATGGCAGATGGACTATTCTGACAACACCTTTCATACTTTTCTGGACTTTGACAGTGCAGCTTACTTGGCAGTCCATGGGACAGTCACTCACAAGCCTACCGGTTTTCATTCAAAATATCTTAAATTGTGTTCCGAAGACAAACTAAGCTTTTACGGCACTGGTCTCAAACTCAATTCCTGGAGGGCCACAGCTCTGCACAGTTTAGCTCCAACCCTAATCAAACAAACCTGATCCAGCTAATCAAGGTCTTCAGGATTACTAGGAACTTCCAAGCAGGTGTGATTTGGAGCTGGTTGGAGCTAAACTCTGCAGAGCTGTTTTACGGGTTTGGAAAGACATAGGGATAAGTGGTACTTAAATGGTACTGGGAAATAATTTGCACAAAATCATCCCAGTACTTTAGTACTCTACAATTAGTTCTGCAACTAAAGCGGTGCAAAAGGCCCAAATGAGATTTTGTGTTTAGAAAAGACTTATTAGACTAGACAATATGTGATGCATTATAGTCCAATCAAAACTATGCACTTGAGTTGACAATTATCAAAGATTTGTCAGCTTTCATTGAATGTGCAGTCATTAAGAAAGTCAGAAATGCTTAAAGGGGGGGGTGAAATGCTCGTTTTCACTCAATCTCCTGTTAATCTTGAGTACCTATAGAGTAGTACTGCATCCTTCATAACTCCAAAAAGTCTTTAGTTTTATTATATTCATAAGAGAAAGATAGTCTGTACCGATTTTTACCGGAAAAACACGACCGGCTGGAGGCGTGACGTGTGGGCGGAGCTAAAGAATCACGAGCGCCAGTAGGCTTTTGCGTTGAGAGCGTCTGGAAGCTGTGACATTACCGTGAGGACAAAACCAACCAAAACAAACCATGGCTAACAGTCAGATTCAGCGTATATTTATGATCCAGAATCAGATCCAGAGGCTGAAATTTAACAAGAGCAGCATCAGCAACGACGTCTCTATGTGGTATGTACTGAAACTGTATATATTTGCTTAGCGGTTTTGGAAAATGACTAAGTTCCACTTTGTTGTCTTTTTTTTTTTTTTTTAAGCTGTACATGTGGAAAGTGCAGTTTGATGACAACATCGCATGTTGTTTACTGGATGTGCTTACGCGCCGATAGCTAAGTTAACAACACAGAGATATTTGAAGCAGTTTTACTCACCGCATGCGGTTCCAACACACGATCAAACTGGGCCTTGTTTGTAAAACAAGCATCTTCGAAATGCAGGGAACAAACACAAACACTTGCACAACTCCGTTGATGCTCTGTAAAAATAAACTCCATCCACTGGTCCCTTAATGCTGTTTCTCTTTTGGTAATCTGTGCAGGGTTGTCTTGCCCTGGCAACCAAAAACACACTCCTTTTGTGACATTTTGCGACTCTCTCGCTCTGATCAGTGAATGTCTGTGCTCTCAGTGCTCTGCTATACGGGAGCGCGCGCTCTTCCGGCAGACGTGCCCTCAGGACCCATATAAGGAAATTCCATACTCAAAAAAAACTTTCAGAAACTTGTGACAAACCGGAAGGAGTATTTTGGGAACAGAAATACTCCTTCAAACGTACAACTTAATTTTTGAAACTTTGTCCATGTTTAGCATGGGAATCCAACTCTTTAACAGTGTAAAAAACTCAGTATGCATGAATTAGCATTTCACCCCCCCTTTAATACTTTATCTTCTATAGCAACTCATACATTTCTTCTAAAAGTATTGCCCTTCATATGTAAAATGTCACTTTACTTATGTTTAATATAAAAGTTATTTTGAAGAATGTACAATAACTTATTCTGAAGCCCCCACAAATTAAAATGGTGAAATGTGTTCAACAGTCTAAAACAAAACTCTTGACCACCACAGCCTACCTGAGTATTGTTGCTGAGCATGTCCATCGCTTTATGACTACAGTGTACCCATCTTGCCTACTTCTAGCAGGACAATGCACCATGTCACAAAGCTCAAATCATTTCAGACTGGTTTCTTGAACATGACAATGAGTTCACTTTACTCCAATGGCCTCCACAGTCACCAGATCTCCATTCAATAAAGCACCTTTGGGATGCGTTGGAACAGCAGATTCGCATCATGCAGCAACTGCATGATGCTATCATGTCAATATGGACCAAAATCTCGGAGGAAAGTTTCCAGCACCTTGTTGAATCTATGCCATGAAGAATTAAGGCAGATCCGAAGGCAAAAGGGGGTCCAACCCAGTACTAGCAAGGTGTACCTAATAAAGTGGTCACTGAGTGTATTTTTCACTGCATGAGAACATGACGAGTGGCATGAGCACCATGGTTTGTCAGACAGAGCAGTAACTAAGAGGAAAGGGTCTAATTGCATCACTGCAGCTGTTGTTAGAAGTTCTGGTTGCTATTGCAACAGTCAGCATCCTGAGACAATGCATGTGCATTGGCTGGTCAAGACTAAAAAATAAGCTATTTTTAATTCTATTGGAGCACAATAAACAAAATGTATGTGGCAGTCATTGTCAGATTTCCAGAATATATCCAGACTGATTAACAGCTAAAATATTATATTACGCATACAAATTCTCAAACACGCATGCTTGTCTTGTTTCTTGAAAGATCTGCAAAAAAAAAAAAAAAAAAGGATTGTCTAGCAATATATTGATTATCGCAGAATCACTGTATTCGTAATATTATCGTATCATGAGCCGTGTGTTGTGATACGCATTGAATTTGGAGGTACCCTGCGATTCCCACCCCTTACTATACGTGCAAACAGACGACAACGGATAAAAATGTGCCTTCTTGCTTGAAGCCATGCTCTTTTGTTTGCCATCAAATGGCTTACCACAGCAGTGTGAAACCTGTCGCAAAATGAGACAAAAAGTCCTACATGACGGTAAGTGTGATTTAAGGTATGTACGTCTTTACTACACTCCAATAATGTGACTAAAATGGGAATACTCGTCTTAATTCAATATTGTGTTTACTTAAAGTATGACTTTAGCAAGATTAAGGTAATAAAAAATATGTTTACATGGTAGATACTTAGAGTATTTCCTCAATTGTGTTATTGTTGTCCATGTAAACGTACTCAGTGATATTAAAAGATCAAATTCAGTACACACCTTATTGACGATGCATGCTTTATGTAGGCAAGCAAATGAGCCCAGAATATGAACTATGGAATGCACTATGGAAAACATTTAAAATTAAACTTTGCACATTGTATTTATATTCTGGATTCATCTGCTTGCCTGTACAAATTATGCATCATCAATAAGGTGAACAATGAATTTGGCCTTTGAATATCACTGTCTTACTACATTACTACTAAATGCATGACTCATTAAAAAAACAAAAACTGGTGGTCAGTGGAGGAAAGCCTTCTTTGCCCTCCATGTGGGTGTTCCTGTAAGGGTGTGATGTCATGTGAAAACTATGAAAAGGCTAAGATACTCAACTTAACTTTCCCAAGAACCAATTACACAATGGCTACATTTAAATGCAACCAAATAATCCATTTGTCATCAGATTGATGGCTCAATCGGACTGAAAAGCCTTCAAGAGAATGATTATTATGTGCAAACAGTAAGAAACTCTAGATTTATGCAGTGTGCATGTCAAAAAACAAAAAAATAAATAAAAATAAATTCAGATTTGAAGCTTGGAAATATAAACGCAGCACATCAACCCATTCACTTTATTTAGTGTTCATGTAAACACTACAATCAGATTCATCAATAGGAATGAATTCATTCTGATTGTAGGGTTTACATTTTACATTGAACCAAAAATTGTGCATGTAAATTTAGCCAATCATGTTGAATAGAACAGCCAACAGGTTAAAAAAATTAAATAAAATCATTTAACGATCGCTAACAAATAAATCAATTGTAACACCCAATTCAAGCGGTTCATGATTTAAATTTTTTTGGGCTTGCTGTACAATTTTATAATTCTATCGGTTTGTTTTTCAAATATTACATCTCAAGTTAGAATTATTATTAAAAAGAGGTGAAGCTGCCAGCGCAGGCTACTGTTAGTCAAACACATTTAGTTAATCTAAATATTCAGTAGTCTTAAAGATGCATGCCCCTACTATTTCGATTGCTTATAATTGCCACCGACTCCATTTTGGGAGGAGAAACAAATGGCTTTAATTACTTTATCCCTATCATAACCAACACAGGATCAGCTACACAGCCCAAATCAAATAATCAAGAGAAATGAAACTGGTCCTGAGGCCTGCTGAAAGAATAAAGCAGCAAGAGCAACCCTGTGATACAGGAGAAACTGTCCAAAATGATTAAATATATTTTCTTTTCATATACACCTTGTCTATTTATCAATCCATCAAGAATTGATTGGATCATGACAAATTGTCTTTATGGACAGCTGATTAGATTAGAAGTCCTCTGGACCCAATGCTCTGCACATTTTGTATGTCTATCTTATCAGATGCACTCAGTTCAGTTCATGGTTCTCTTTCCTAATGAGCTGATATCTGAATCAGGTGTGATCAATAAGGGTGACATGCAAAATGTAGGGGGTCCCCAGGACTGGAATTTAGAACCAGTGGATAAGAGGGCTTGAAAAATAAGGGTCAAAAAGGAACTCCGTTTCAGAGGCGCAAGTCATCACATTCTGATGAAAGAAAAATAGAGAGAAAAAAAAAAAGCTCAAATGTGCTCTGATGAATCAGTTTCCTTAAACAAAGCCAGGAACTGTATTAAGTAAATAGAGACAATTTTACTTTCATGATGACTTCACTAGTAACTCAACTACCAAATTACCAAAAACACAATAATCTATTTTAAAAAGGAAATTGCCTATTTGTTGCTTTTTAAGTCAATGGACCATTAGCACACTCGTGCTGCATAAACCTTGCTCATCTTCACACCACATTTACCCAAATCTAAGTGCTGCACACTTAAAACAAAGAATCTGAATAGTTTATACAAAAAAAAAACTTTCTGCACAAGCCATATACTCTGGATGTTAAGAAACTTATCTGCCAAAGCAAGATTGTCAATTTCCTGTTTAACCCCCATCTCCTTCACACCTGTCCCCTCACTGGACTCATCTTGTCAGCATGAAGGTAACGGCAAAGACTATGCGAACTTACCAGCCGTGTGCAAATGCCCCAACCAGCAGCCTAGGGCGACAAGAAGGGGGACAATAATGGGGGTTAGGAAGGAGGGGTGAAAAAAAGTTGATTTTAATCAAATGTGTTATTCCATTTAATGATGGACATCGTAAAATCATAGATGAATTAAATTACCACTGCAGCCTAAGCTGGTAGCCATTTTGTTCAGTAATACAGTCAAAATCAATGCCATATGTCATTCCCTGACAATATGCAAGACATTTTACAAAGACTAATCTCAAATAAAAAGATAATTAAAAATACTGAATAGACTGTATGCTATACATCTAGATGCCTTTAAAGATTATATAAAGAGACCACATTCGGCTACATAGGACATGGCTAGAGCACATTTTACAAACTTATTTAAAGCATTACTAATTTTGTACCTTCAACTCACTTTTATATGAACACATTCACTATTCAGGTATTGTAAATAACACAAATTAAGTACACTGCTTTTGTATTACATATGAGGAGATAAGAGCTTTGTGTTGCCGTTTTCATTCAAGACCACGTCAATGTCATTATAAAACGAGTTTTTATATCCATATTATTAACATTTTACGAGTGAACATATGTATATGCAATACATACACTATCAGACGAACTGAATGTCCGGACGTAAAGCATAAAAATAATGTCTAGGTCGTCAGCTCGGCAGGTTTTGAAAGACAGGAGTATTTATGTTCAATCGAGACGACAGGCCTTCCTCTTCACAACGACACCATCATTAAAATCTACTTCAGAAAACTAAGCAACGTCCACGACGTTTCAACTACTAGACGCCAAATCCACGATTCCAAACTCAAACATTTAACGTCCAGAACAGAACAAAAGAAGCGTTCATTTCGACCATAACGCCTAACAATCAACGAACTGACCCCAAACATGTCAAAAATAACCAGTGCACTCTACACAGACTTCTACTTCCCTGAAGAGAGGGTGAACTTACATCGAGCATTCCTTCAAACGACCATAAAACAAAACAAACATTAGATCCATTAGATCAAGCGCAGTTGTGTGCTGCTGAGTGTGTGTTTGGACTCTTGACGTGAAAATACGACATGATTATGAAGGCCGTTTCTCACAACAGGCCTGAGCCAATCCTTTTGTTTATTTTGCCCAGTCCACGAAACAAACTCTTATCAGCCGAGACCCACTAAGTGTCCGTTCACGAGCATATCACACGAAACGTCAATTCACGGGAACAAGTACGAGTGCTTTTCGGTACAAATAAACGAAATACAGCAAGATTGGTTGATTTTCGCACTCCGAGGCCTTACACACCGGTCTCGCGTATTTGTGTCACTGCTGCATAGTCGCTTTCCTCATTCAACTCAGCTAAGATGGTCCTTTAATAACGCATACACATATAAACCTACTGTTGCAAAGCACCACCGAAAACAACACCCGATGAAGAGTGTTTTAAAGTTACGTTATGTTCACTGAGTCAAAGTGATAATCATGACCAGCTAATGCTAGCCTTAATGCTAGCCATGCTAAGTTAATCAAAACGCTCTAAAACATCATAGCACCTAGCTACTCATACATAAACAACGTTTTTAAAACTGACAGACAGCGTGAAGTAGTTTCAAGTGCCGAATAAGAAAAATCATAACATTTTGTCTTAAGCTGTTATTTGTACTAGCACGGCTAACCGATGCTAATCTGCTGAAGGGACGAAACGTGACAAGCGATTATCAACAAATAACCGGTATTAATTACAACAGCAAAGACAAAACACAGTATAATGTGAACAACCAAAACAATAGTACTAAAAAGATAAAGATTGTACCGTTGTTGTCAGTATTTGGCCTACATATGGTAAAGCTAAAGAGCAAAGCCGGTCTCCTGTCGACGTGTATGAGACGAGATCAGGTCAAAGTGACTGAAGACGTAAACAAACACCAGCTCCAGCAAACTACACGAATCAACATTTTACCCGAACACGACTGGAGACCACATGAAAATCATCTCTTGTGATGGATGAAAACTTCCTCCGTTTTAATCAGACATTTCGTGACATTACCAACAGATAAAGAAGCTGAAATAAACAAACTTGTAACGTTATTCGTTTCTCGTTACCTTCTAGTTTGTGGGCCATCATAGTATTAAAAATATTTAGCCAATCTCTAAATTGGCCCATCCCATAAAAAGCTAACAGAACTCCTTAGGTAGTCGTCATATACGTTGTACTACTCAGATGCTGATCTCTCAGTATTATAAATGGTTATGATTCCTGTAACGTTATTTTTTTTCCGAAGGGGATGTAAACGAGTCTCAATTCCCTCTCGATACCTCACAAAGGTTATTAAAAATGATTCGAGTAACGTTAGTTTGTTGTATCTACCATCACATGAACGCCATAAAGCGTTTTCCTTTAATACATAAAAATGATACACAAAACAGAAATAAACAAGGGGAACGGGAAAAGGGCTCGAGGGATGACAACTGGAAACCATTTTTTCTTTCGTCTGGCTTCTCTTACTCGTGTTACACGACTGATTCACACGAAGGGCTGCGATGCGCATATGATTCAAGACGCTTCCCGGAAACTGAAGTTAAATATATATGAGCATATCTTGATGTTGTTGTAATTACCTATGTTTTTTGTCCAGTGTTGTAGTAGCTGTTAGACTCAGTGCAGCAGCAGCAGCAGCTTTACCTTCATCAGCTGAGCGACCTGCGAACTGCCGCATCACCTCCGCTCCCACAGCGCTGCGTGCTTCCGCCACGCACTACTTCCCACACCAAAGAACAACGATTATGACAATAAGTGGCGCAGGAATGCCTTCCCAACCACGGTGCCGACGATGATAACGGGCTTTGGAGTTACTGAACACGGCTCGTTTCATCATTAACCCAGTGCTTTATAAATAAATTACTAGTCAGCAACGTACGTCAGAATTTCGTAATATCAATCCGCCAGTTCGTGAACCCCCCCCCCCCCCCACCCAAGACATACATAATTTTATGCAAACTTTTTAATTACAATTTTAGACTTAAAAAAAAATGTTTCATACTTCTACCAGTTTGTTATCGCACAAAAAGATGTATTTGGAAGCACATTAAATGACAATTCCTCTGTAATCACCGTAAGGGACAAATATTTTAATGTGGTAGTCGATTTTTGGAGAACCTGCATTGCAAAACAACAACATAGGCCAATCCGATAAGCAAAATGTATTATGATTTTGAATATCGTCATCAGTCATAATAAAAAGTGAAACAAAAAATAACAAGTCTTTATAAAAAAAAAAATTCTGGAGACTTTTACATTTTTTGAATTATTTGTACAATGTAAAAAGTTCAACAACATATTTTTTTAGTTAAATATATTATAGGAAATTTGATGGTTTTTGGTATGGGGTCATTTTTTAAACATATAATTTGCATAGGCTAATTGTTTAACAAACAAGCCCAAGTATGCCTTTTTACATTTTTGAATGATTCAAGATTGCAGGATAAAGATCCAGATTACATTATTCTGCATATATATATATATGTATATGTGTGTGTATATATATGTGTGTGTGTGTGTGTGTGTGTGTGTGAATGTCATCCATAATTGTAGAGCAGCTAGCTGTAGTGTTTGTTGGCACCAGGATTCTGGAGTACAGTTTTGCTCTGTGTAGCGGGAATTGACTACCTGGAACGTTTACCTGACAAACCACTGCTTAAAATCCTTTCCTACATATACTTCCAGGACAATGACCACCTCAGCCAAACCTCAAGTAGGTTTAGGAAGGTTAGGACGATACCCTGTCCCTTTCTCCTCTGCTTCTTGAGGAAAGTTAAGGTTGCATGTCAATCAGATCATATGTAACTGATGTTTCAAAAACATTGTAAGAATGTAGTGATTTACTAGGAGTGGTTGCACCAAAGGAAATCGTCAATATTGCTAATAAACTAACCTTTATCCTTTAAAGTTAACTTTAGGTTGTAACTTGTCCAGCATTATCTGGGTTTCTGAAATGAATGAGAGTGATAATTCATTTTTAATCTGTTGATGTGCATGTGTTTCCAGCTGTGTAACTCGGATGAGAAATGGAAGCAGGCTGTGCTGGGTCACTCTGATGTGATAAATGAAGACATGGAGATGGTGGAAAAGGCCATGGGTTCTTCAAATTTGGCAATAATAAATAACATGACAGCATGGCCTGCCCTGCAGAGGAAGAAGATGCAGCCAGTGCTGGATATTCATGAGCTATTAAAACAACTTTCAGTCAGTCAACAAGAAAATCATATGATCTTAGTGTTTATTAATTTATCCACTTCTGTATTTTCATGCTTGCATGTACTGATAAAAAGACAAGTTATTGAAAAATTCTAATTCAGCTTGTGCTGTGCTATGACTGCCAAAATAAAAAAATTCCAAGTTTTTTTTAATGTATGTAATCCATAATTATTCATGTACATCTTCAGTATTATGGATATTCACTATTTGTGTTTATATGTTTAATATACTAAATACCACTTTTGTCGCACTCTATCAGCACGTATACCCTCTAGTGGTGACTGTTTGACTCTTTTCATTAACTGCGATGTGGAAAGTGACCAGCAGGTGGTGCAAGTTAATAAAGTGAGTGAAGTGCAAACCAATGAAACGTGCTTTCACTCAGACCTAGTAAACATAAAATCACTCAAAAAGATCCACTCTTTGTTTTACTTTTTATTTTAAGTGCATGTGGTTTTGAAATTAGAAGTCAGAGTATTTTTAAGGATAATCTATTTAATGAAAAATATCTAATGTTGTCTTAAAAACCTTCACGATACAAAGAAAGCCAATTTCTGTATATATAGACACAAATAGCTAACATAAAAATATATAGTTCACTGACATTGAGATGAACTGTGCAATGTAAAAAGTTCCACATCATATTTTTTTTTTTTTTGGTTTTTGGTATAGGGTCATTTTTTAAAAATATAAATTGCATAGGCTAATTGTTTAACAAACAAGCCCAAGTATGCCTGTACTGCATCCAATCCGTTATCACAATGTTACTAAACACACACACACACACACACACACACACTGCAGAGGCGCTGGTGCTGATGTAAACGTTGATAACCACACTTATCATGAGGGATCAGCAGACAGACGTTATGATTCATGAGTGACAAGCATTTTTTTTTTAGTGTGAGAAGGTATTTGATTTTTAATGTTATGACTAAGTATAACAATTTAAGTCAATTAAATAGTGGATAGTGACTCAACTCTCTAAATGTGAATTATTTTGGAGTGAGATGGCAAGAAGGTTCACTGCAACTCAGAAATCAGACCACATCTGAATTAATTCATTAAAACCAAAACTGAATATGTCTGTTTATACGAATCCTGTCTTTTTTTCCTTTAAACGGTCCAGATTGCTAAATCCTTGAAAACTGATCTTGATCGGTTTTGACTTGATCAGTTTTGACTGTGCAAAGAGCCTTATAATTCAGTGTGTATCAATAAATGACACAGTTTTGACAGTCATGGCGCATGCATGAACGAGTGTGAAATACTAATTAAGTTGCTGTTTTCCTATCACTTGGGCACTTTTTTAATTTAAATTAGATTATTCTGTCTGCTGACATTGAAATTGGATTCATGTTCCGCCCAGCCCTGAATCTCCTGCGTCTCCATTGGTGCCGTCCAGCCCAAGTCCTTCTGTGTTCCCTCCCAGCCTCCCTCTCCCGCCTCCTCTCAAACCAGACTGTTCCTCAACCTTATCTCTGCTGGTGTCTGTCAGTCCCTCAGCTCAGCGTCAGTCATCGCCATCTGGGCGCTCTTATTCGCATCGGGACTTCCAGTCTCCAGCTCCGCCTTGGCATGAGGATATTCTGTCTCCATCTCCAGCCTCAGAGCCCTGGATTCCACCATGGCCCATCATCCCACCAGCTCCACCGGGCTCCCTCGTCCCTCCGGCTCCGCCTTGGTCTGTTGTCGACCATCTGCCGCCTTGAGACTCCACTCCTCTGGCTTCACCTCATCAGTCCATCCATCCAGGCTTCTCCTTCCCTCCGGCTCCACCTCCATCCTCAGTCGCTCCAGCTCCGCAGCGGTCTTCTGGAGCCCCGCCTCCACCTTGGTTGCCTGTGCCTTGGCCCTCTGGATCCTCCATGTCACCCTGCTCTCCGTCTGCTTGGCTCCATCTTGGGCTCCTCATCCATTGGTGCAGTCTCCGTCAGTCGGCCCCCTAGTGTTGTCACCTCTCACTCGACCATGGTTCCTCCCGCCGTCGACTCTATCGTGGGCCACCATCCTGGCTGTCCTCTGGAGCTCCATCTGGCTCCTCCCTCCATCCAATCCACCCTGGCACTATGGTCTATGTTCCCTCTCCATTGCGAGGACGCAACGTTCCGGGAGGGGTCGAAATGTCACAGTTATGGAATTCTGTTCTTACTGTGTTTACTTTTTGGTCATGTTCCTTTTCTTGTTTAGTTAATTAACTAGCCCCACACCTGTTTCTGTTTCCCATTGATTACTTTCTCAGTATTTAAAAATCTGTGCTTTTGCTTTGTCCACTGTTAATGTTTGAAGATTTAGATTTGTGTTTGGTTGTGCCCTTTCTCTCCTGTGAATAATTAAAATAACTATTTTGATAGCTCCATCGTGCGCTTCGATTTACAAGCCAACATGTGTGACACCTAGGAAATGAGACTAAATATCATATATTTTTTCTTATATAGAGAATGCATCATGATTTAAAGGGTCATGTGATGCGATTAAAATTTTTCCTTTGTCTTTGGAATTTCACAAGCTCTTACAAGATTTTTAAAGTAGCAAAGACTAAAGTCTCAAATCAAAAGACATATTCTTTATCAATCAATAAATCACCTTTATTTATATAGCGTCAAAGCAACTGAACAACATTCATTCGGAAAACAGTGTGTCAATAATGCAAAATGATAGTTAAAGGCAGTTCATCATTGAATTCAGTTATGTCATCTCTGTTCAGTTTACATAGTGTCTGTGCATTTATTTGCAATCAAGTCAATGATATCGCTGTAGATGAAGTGACCCCAACTAAGCAAGCCAGAGGTGACAGCAGCAAGGAACTGAAACACCATCGGTGACAGAATGGAGAAAAAAACCTTGGGAGAAACCAGGCTCAGTTGGGGGGCCAGTTCTCCTCTGACCAGACAAAACCAGTAGTTCAATTCCAGGCTGCAGCAAAGTCAGATTGTGCAGAAGAATCATCTGTTTCCTGTTGTCTTGTCCTGGTGGTCATCTGAGACAAGGTCTTTACAGGCGATCTGTATCTGGGGCTCTAGTTGTCCTGGTCTCGGCTGTCTTTCAGGGCAGTAGAGGTCCTTTCCATGTGCTGATCCACCATCATGTCTGGATACGTACTGGATCCAGGTGACTGCAGTGACCCTCTGATCTGGATAGAGACTGGATCTGGTGGCCATGGTGACCTCGGAACAAGAAAGAAACAGACAAATATTAGCATAGATGCCATTCTTCTAATGATGTAGGAAGTACATAGGGTGTTATGTGAAGTGTTTCCGGTTTACCTAATTAATGCAGCCTAAAAATCCTTTAAAGGATTTGGATATTAAAAGCATATTAGTATGTTATGTGCATGCCAGGTTAAAGAGATGGGTCTTTAATCTAGATTTAAACTGCAAGAGTGTGTCTGCCTCCCGAACAATGTTAGGAAGGTTATTCCAGAGTTTAGGCGCCAAATAGGAAAAGGATCTGCCACCTGCAGTTGATTTTGATATTCTAGGTATTATCAAATTGCCTGAGTTTTGAGAACGTAGCGTACGTAGAGGATTATAATGTAAAAGGAGCTCAGTCAAATACTGAGGTGCAAAACCATTCAGGGCTTTATAAGTAATAAGCAATATTTTAAAATCTATACGATGTTTGATAGGGAGCCAGTGCAGTGTGGACAGGACCGGGCTAATATGGTCATACTTCCTGGTTCTAGTAAGAACTCTTGCTGCTGCATTTTGGACTAGCTATAGTTTGTTTACTAAGCGTGCAGAACAACCACCCAATAAAGCATTACAATAATCTAACCTTGAGGTCATAAATGCATGGATTAACATTTCTGCATTTGACATTGAGCATAGGCCGTAATTTAGATATATTTTGGAGATGGAAAAATGCAGTTTTACAAATGCTAGAAACATGGCTTTCTAAGGAAATATTGCGACAAATAGCACATCTAGGTTCCTAACTGATGACGAAGAATTGACAGAGCAACCATAAAGTCTTAGACAGTGTTCTAGGTTATTACAAGCAGAGTTTTTAGGTCCTATAATTAACACCTCTGTTTTTTCTGAATTTAGCAGTAAGAAATTACTCGTCATCCAGTTTTTTGTCGACTATGCATTCCATTAGTTTTTCAAATTGGTGTGTTTCACCAGGCCGCAAAGAAATCTAGAGCTGAGTATCATGTTTCCTGATGATATCTCCCAAGGGTAACATATAAAGCGTGAAGAGTAGCGGCCCTAGTACTGAGCCTTGAAGTACTCCATACTGCATTTGTGATTGATATAATACATCTTCATTCACTGCTACGAACTGATGGCGGTCATATAAGTACAATTTAAACCATGCTAACAAAGTGTTCAAGTCTATGCAAAAGAATGCTGTGGTCAATTGTGTCAAACGCAGCACTAAGATCCAATAAAACTAATAGAGAGATATACGATCAGATGATAAGAGCAGATCATTTGTAACTCTAAGGAGAGCAGTCTCTGTACTATGATACGGTCTAAATCCTGACTGGAAATCCTCACATACTGTATACCATTTTTCTCTAAGAAGGAATATAATTGTGAGGATACCACCTTTTCTAGTATCTTGGACAGAAAAGGGAGATTCGAGATTGGTCTATAATTAACTAGTTATTTGGGGTCAAGTTGTGTTTTTTTTAATGAGAGGCTTAATAACAGCCAGTTTGAAGGTTTTGGGGACATATCCTAATGACAATGAGGAATTAATAATAGCCAGAAGAGGCTTTATGAAAGTTAAGAGTCAACCACACCCCCTAAATGGCTCATTCTTAAGTTAACCCAAATATTCAGATGTGTGCTATGCATTTTATTGAGGATGAGGACTGTTTCCTGAACCAGTAGCCTGCAATGCGTCTGTGGCACAAAGGCTGTTCTATAAAGTGCAAGTACAACTTTGAAATGACTGGTGCTTCTGACTTACAGCATAAGTTTTTCATATTTAAAGTATTTGCCACTGATGATTCAAATGCGAGTTTTGAGCTGTTTAGAGTACTGCTTGTTGTTTGGCGTTTCTCCTATCACAAATGCAGACATGGTTTTATGTTTCTGCGGTGCGATTTACAACACAACAGGTAAAAAGACAGTATAGGTCATTATAAACAGTAATGCATAGCAATGGCGTAACATTTCCATCACATGCTTGAACCATTCGGCCAATCACAATGCACTGGATAACTGGCCAATCAGCATACACCTTGCTTATCAAAACGAAGAGCTTTGTAAAAATCAACACACTTCAGAAAGTCTTGGCATAGAGGAGAAACAATAATGTACATTATGTGGAAAATAATGTGTTTCTTGAACCTTAAACCGCATAAACACATTGCATTGCACCAAATATACAAAATAATGTTCTTTTTAGCAACATCATATGACCCCTTTAAGAATTTTTTTTATACTTGAAATAAGTTTTTGTAATTTGAAAATATTTAAACATTGCATAAGCTTAAAAAGGGGGAGGAGACCAAAAGAAACTCTGGGTTTACAGAAAAAAACCTGCTCCTGACCAGATTAGGTTACTATGCTAATTTACCAACAGAAGACCCTGAGTTTCCCATTTCTGGGGAAACTCTGAGTTTTCAGTGGCCAAGTGTTTAATGCGTAAACAAACCTGTGTGACTATAGCAACCTGGGATTATCAGAAATGGGTACATTTTTTTATTAACATTAAACATTTAATTTAATATTTGTATATTATTATTATTATTATTATTATTATTATTATTATTATTACATTAACTTATTAGAGCTATATTTTTATATTTATTATTATATGTGACCTTGGACAACAAAATCATATGGGTCAATTTTTCAAAATTGAGATTTATACATCATATGAAAACTGAATAAATATGATATCCATTGATGTATGGTTTGTTTAGATGGGACAATATTTGGCCGAGATACAACTATTAAATCTGGAATCTGAAGGTGCAAAGAAATCTAAATATTGAGAAAATCATCTTAAAAATTTTCCAAATTAAGTTCTTAGTAATGCACATTACTAAACAAAAATTATGTTTTACTATATTCACAAATTAGGAAATTTACAAAATATCTTTACGGAACATGATAATTATTTAAAGGGTATGTTCATCCAAAAATTAAAATTATGTCATTAATGACTCACCCTCATGTCGTTCCAAACCCATGATACCTCCGTTCATCTTCGGGACACAGTCTAAGATATTTTAGATTTAGTCCGAGAGCTCTCAGTCCCTCCATTGAAACTGTGTGTACAGTATACTGTCCATGTCCAGAAAGGTAAGAAAAACATCATCAAAGTAGTCCATGTGACATCAGAGAATTTAGAATTTTTAGAAGCATCGAAAATACATTTTGGTCCAAAAATAACAAAAATTACGACTTCATTCAGCATTGTCTTCTCTTCCGGATCTGTTGTGAGCACGTTCACAACACTGCAGGGACGCTGCTGACGTACGACCCTGCTGACGTGTTATCTTTGTTATTTGGCGCACCAGAAAACACATCAGCAGCATCGTGAACACACTCACAACAGACCCTGGTGTTTTTATTACGGTTCTGGACAGTATACCGTACACACATTTTCAATGATGATGAGCATTTACAGTAGGCTATTATTTACAAAAGTATTCAGATTTCTTGTAGGCCTATTTTATATTATGCACTCTGTGAAAAAAACGTCTAATCTAATCCAACATCTAATGTTGTTAAATAAATGTTTCTTGCATTTTTTCAGTATCATGTGTGTCACCATGATGGGGTTTAGTGTTTGTGTGAAAGACATTGTGCACCATTAATGATATTACATGCCCGGAGTCTTCCAGAGTGGAAATATTTTGTCCAGGCTTCGAAAATCAACAGATATTGAATTTCACTGGATATGATGACAGCAGTGTTTCAGCAGTGTTCAGTAACTTGGATAATTATTTGTTTCTTACATGATCTAAAATTGACCTAATCTGTAATCCCCGCCACCCTTAGTTACTGTTGCTTACTCGGACAAGCAACAGTAACCTTTTCCTAAGATGTTTTGATAAATGTTGGGTAACAAGATTCATTTTTAAATGTGGCTTTACAGATCACAATACAAGCAGGAGAAGCTTTATGTGATGGTTGTCATGATCGCAGATGACAACATCCAGGATTCATGTAATGCAGGGTAAGATTAAGTTGATTAGTTTAGGAAATGGGAAAAAAATTAATTCCATTGCCCATCCTCTCAAGTTACCTGGAATCAGTGATCTAAGTACCACAGGCACATTGTTTTGCCATTTTTGTAGCATACACACGCTCTGATACTGATTTTCTGCCTACACTATATTTCCATAATTTTCAAAAGATTTCTATGTGATTTACAGGTATATTTAAGTACAGATGAATATTAAAGTCACGTTGACGTAAACTCTTCTCTCCACTGTGGCTGTCTGTCATCCTCCATTCAGCATTCATTCTGCACGTCGCATTCAGTTAAGCCAGTCAAGACGATGAAAATCTATCCAAGATGATTCACTGTTCCTATAATTATACATGATCTGTAGATCAAGATCTGTGGTTTTGCATGAAAGGAGTTTAGTGCTGTTTCTAAAGCATGTTACTTTCTACTGGATGTCTAATAGAGATCACTGTCACAACTGGTCAAGGAGGCAAACAGGCAGATTCAAAAAAGCAGGTGAGATTATTAAGGCAACTGGGGAGAAGCTTCCAATTTAGGAGAATCAAAACTGAAGGAATTAACGGAAGAAGAGAAAACAGTCTTGTCTGAGCTTAAACTTTTAGTACTTCAAAAGACAGTAGAGGCTTCCAGGGTCTACTGGCTGACAGGTAGGCAAGGGATCCACTTGAGAAGCTTGTAACCTTGAGACCAGCCAACGAGTGACTGTGGTGAGTGTGGATTTGAATGGTGAGGTAAGTGGATGTTGGTGTCCTTGATCAGTAATCAGGTGATTGTGAATGGTTGTAGGAGGCTGGTGAGGCAGGTGATTCTGTGACAAGAGCTGTATGAATTGTTCTTCTTGTGCACATTAACTGAAATATAAACTGTTAAAAGAAGAGGCTCAATGAACTATCGCACATATATAGACTACTGTATGCATCAAAATCCTCTTCCCTTCGTGCTTGGGACTTTTCTATGAGGAAAGCTGTGCGGGATGCACTGTAAAAAAAAATACTAAAAATGCTACAGTAAATACCTGTTAATTGGTTATCAGTAAGTTTCCATACTATATATGGTGAATAACTGTAATTACATTTAATGTAATTTTACAGTAAATTACCGTTTTTGAAAGTGACAAAGAAAAAATAATTGTAAATTGTAAATTGACACTCCCAGAAATAACTCCCTGTTTTGAAATAACAGTTTCATCTTATTTTTTTTCTTATCAGTTGTGTGCATTAGGGTTTTATCTTACAGATATTATACTTCAATATGCTGGTTTATTAACATTACATCAGTTAATGAAATACAGTTTTTTACAGTGAATTTAAGTTAAGACTGTAAAGCATACGACCATATTTTTAGCTGCGAAATTCTGGCAACCACAGTTGCTGTTATTTTACCATAAATGTCACATACTTTTTTTTACAGTGTGCACATAAACGCTTCGTGCCACTCCATATAGGAGCCTTTCATGTTATAATATTTTGCGCAATGAAAGATTATTAATAGCCTTCCTTGTTGTCTTTTCTATCATATTCATATATACATTTAAAAGAGATGTCTTTTAATTTTATAGTATATTAATAGATATATAAATATATTACTTATTTTTCATTAATGTATTTTACAACAATAATGTTGTATAATAAGCAATGTTTAACATTTTACCAGATTTAGCCCTACACTTACTCACTTTTATTTGTTCCTGTGGAGGAAATTTTATTTTATATTCACATTATTTGCTGTACTCTACTAAGGAGTGTTCTTTCTTTATTATGTCTAATTAACATGCTTAAGTTTGTCATGCGATAGATGAGACATAACAGGAAACCTATGTGCAAGAAAGTGTGAAATGTTATGTCAGCTTTTTAGACGTCCTGGATTCTTAGAAATGCATCTGGAGAACATAGTTAGACACCTTAAATGGACATGTATGTTCACTATGCATTGTGATCGGATGAGATAAAAGCATCCACATTTGATGAAGGTATAAATGTTGAGTAGGGTTGTTGCCTCTTTGTCACACTCTGCAGCAAATATATATAATTGGTTGACCTTTCTTGCAAGAAAATTAATCTTCAAAATCCTTTATCTCATAAACCTACCTCAACAGTTTCCCACAATTTTTTTTTTTGTTCACTAAATGTTTAGATTTTATAAAAAATGATTGTGCACGTATTGTGCATTTTTCTAGAGTAACCTTTGCAACTGAATTATCCGCCGCAGTATTTTTATTTTTTAGATTATGATTGTATAATCATTTGTTGTTTTTCTTTACAATGAAGTTTTCTTTTATGTAGTAGATTGTGTTTAACACTCAAAAGAGTGATGATCAGGTTAACACATTGAGGTGTAAAAACTCTGCAGGTATCGGATCAGTATCAGTTCTGAAAAAGTGGTATTTACCCAGCCCTAATAAACACCATCAAACCGATGAAAGCGTCAGATCTTCTAATGTTTCTCTATGACGCTGAAATCTGTCCGGTCCCCGTGCAGATGATAATCAACTTCAATTGGCTAATCTGCGTTCGAGGGGAGGGGATTACCAATAAATCAGTTGGTTGAAAGGTGTTTTGCCCCTAACTTCAGAAGCATGGCTTGCAAATGAATTTCCATTTGTGAATATAGCCAAAGCTAAATGATATGACACACGTTAGGATTTTTTAAAAGGAAAATTTAAAAGAGACAAACGAACAATTAGGGGGAATCAACAATTTATGAATAATTTACTGCCATTGTGTAAATAATATGTAATTATGTAATCCATAAAAAAAGTTACTGTAATCTGATGTGCTCACAATCAGATTACAGTAACTTTACAGCAATAAATTTTATTGTACTCTAATTACAAGTACTTACGTAATACTGATCACATGTAATAAATTACTACCCAGCGCCGTCAGTAAGATGCATTTAGAAAACAGGGTAACACTTTAGAATACTGTTACTTACTTACTACATAACTAATAAGGAATTATTGAAGAACTAACAGGTGATTATTCATTAACACTTAACTCACTAGTGTTAACTACTAAGAAAGATGTGTTAACTAATCAGTATGTAATATCATTTTATGATTATGTTTAGTAACAGTTAGCTAATCAATAACTAATGTATTCTGTCATACCTCCTGAAGAACTACTATTAATTATCTACTAGTTAGGGTTCAAGAAAAATAACTATGAAGTAACTACTAATGAACATTACACAATTACATTGAATTGTGACATTTTAATATAAATGTTATTAACAATAGTATTAGTAGTATGAAAATGCAATATTAATAAATGCAATACATTTTATAGAGGTTTTGCCTATGTAGTAAATTGTTTTGTGAGTGTTTTTTGTAAGAAATCAGCTTCCAATAGGAACCCCACCATGACTCCAGTGCCTTGCGATAACTTACCTTAGTTTTTATATTTTACATACAGTACTGTATGTGTGCCTCCTCAATATATACCACATTATCATTAATTATATTTCCAAAGCCTGAGGAAAAGTGAAAATGCCGGTATCCAATTTGTAATTAATAAAGAATTATAAAATAATTATGCAGGACTTATTTTGCTCCTGAAACATTAGGCCTATTTTAAAGTGAAAATATTGGGAACCCATTAGTAATAACTAAAGAATTATCAGATAATTCCTGAAGAATTACTTAGAATCTGAAACAGTATTCTAAAGTGAAAACATAGGGAACCCATTAGTAATTAATAATTAATTGTTAAATAATTCTGCAGGACTTAATTTGAACCTGAAACATAAGACCTATTCTAAAGTGAAAACATAGGGAACCCATTAGTAATTAATAAAGAATTATCAGATAATTTAGCAGGACTTACAGAATTCTAAAGTGAACCTATTAGTAAATAATAATAAACTACATCATTTTGACCAAAAAAAAAAAAAAAATGGTATCACTTTATTTTACAGTCCTGTTCCTCATTTACATACTATGTACTTGTTACAGTAATTACAATAACTATGTAATAACTAGGTACTAACCCTGAACCTACCCCTAAACCTAAACCTACCCCCCGTAGTTACCTTGTATTACCAGAACTTTCTTAGATAAATACACTGTAAGTACACTATAAGTACATGTTAGTACACGTACTGTAAAATAAAGTGCAACCAAAAAAACTATAAAAGTGATCATAAACTTTGTAAAATACTCTCATCTGTTTATTTCAGATGAGAAAATTAGCAGGTGAGAAATTCTTAATACAGCATATTTTATTCCATTTTAACATGTATGCTGCCCACATTTTAACTAATTTAACAAACATTTCATAATCAAAAGTTAAACATTTAGAAGCAAACTAAATCCATATTTCATTTCCATTATAGGCTAATAAGTGGGCTGTAACAAAGTTTCTATTGTAGTAGTACTTTGTACTTGTCCTTTTACTCAAGTAATTTTGAAAATGAATTGGCCTACTAATAATTTTTCTGGAGTAATATTTTATTGGGGTATCTGTACTTTTACTCAAGTACTTGATTTGTGGGACACAGCCTGATTATTATAGTGATTTTTTGCATATAACTGTTCAGTAGTAGTTATTTCATAGTTATTTTTCTTGAACCTTAACTAGTAGATAATTAATAGTAGTTCTTCAGGAGGTATCACAGAATATATTAGTTACTGATTAGGTAACTGTTACTTAACACAATAATAAAATTGTATTACATACTGATTAGTTAACACATCATTCTTAGTAGTTAACAGTAGTGAGTTAAGTGTTAATGAATAATCACCTGTTAGTTCTTCAATAATTCCTTATTAGTTATGTAGTAAGAAACAGTATTCTAAAGTGTTACCGAAAACGCTTTACACTCCAAATGTCTCTTACTGTGAATTTCCACTTAATACCAGCTAATTTTTACTACAGTAATAGTGATACTTGGCTCAGCAAACACCCACAACAGAAATAAATTATTCATCTGTCCACATCCTGACAGAATTATCAACAGTTTGCAGGGCTTATAACCGTTTGAGAGGCAGCTTTCCTTTGCTTCTTCCCTCCCTTTTCCAACCCCTCCCTCCCATCTCTTTCTCTCTCTAGAGCCAGTACAGCAACTCGATGACGCAGCAGCAACAGAGGCCTGTGGAACGATTGCTGGGCTGAGAGAATAACAGAGAGGCGCTGCTTTGGCCCAGCCTAGGCACTCAAAGACACACACACACACACACACACACACACACACACACACACACACACACACACAACGCCACAAAGGAAGTACTGCTGAGAGAGAGCAGCTGATCTGGCCCTGAAGGAGAAACTGTGCTGCAGAGGCTCTATCCTTCGCTCTTCTCTCAACTATGGCAGAACAAATTGATCTCACCCTGGGCCAGACTGTTTACATCTACAGCTGCTCAAATATGGAAGAGGAGGAGGAATAGATCAGGTATATATCAGCCCCGCTCATCCGAAACTCTCTTTTTCACTGTCTTACTTACTCTACTAACATACCGAGAGATTGTGAGCCGTTGTCCATTAATGCTGACTAAAAAGAGCCGTTCAAAGTGTTACGCTGTGGGACTGGTGAGATGATCGAGTGGCCATGAGCGTAATGAGTGTGTTTGTGTGTGTAAGCTTGTTTTTTGTATATACTGTGGGAATCCATCCAAATGGACGTCTGGAGACAGTCGTTTGAGTGCGTTTCTGTTGATTACATTCCAATAAAGGCGGACCTTACTGTCATAATAACCATGTAAACAGCTGAAAGCTATAACAGCATAATATAGCATAAAGCTGCACTACAGCCTGTTTTATATACATATATATGTATATAACTATGGGACTTTTCATTAGTTACAACATGAAATTTTGTAAAATAGTCAACAAAAAAAACAAAACATGCATACTACAAATTACAGGACTGGATCACGTATTGAGTTCTCCTGCATGATGACCACAAGAGGGCACATCAGTGTAGTTCCTGACGCACATTTAATCGCACCAACAGGGACCAGAGGAAAGACGACCTCGATTATGAGGAGCGGTATGAACAAACGTCAGGTTGGTAAAGGGATTTTGATCTTACTGTGATATTTAAGGAGTTCCAGGCACTTGATAGCAGGAAATGTTAAACTGTAGCCTGCCTACTTGCTTTTGCTCCAGCAAGACTACGATATTATTGTGTTAATACGTATGTGATATTTATGTGATACTTTCATGTTTTCACATTTGAGCTGAACAGCTCACTGATAGAATTTGGTTTCATGAGAGGCATCATTACGTTTCCATCATTACAAAATTTAATAAGAAACACGGCCCACATATTGAGCTAGGCCTCATCTTAATTATCAGAGAGATTTATCATAGTGCTCAGTTTGTTTTCGTTCACTTTTTTACGTTATACTTAAGGCTGTGTTGGCTTTGAGTGGAAGTTTCATGCAATGAGCTCATTTGTACTGTGGTTTACTGTAGGCCTCTCTTTGACAGGCCTCAGTTGTATTAGCATCTTTGATGCTTTCATGGCCTGCTAACGGTTCACTGCATACTTGATATGACTCAGTGATGATGGTGCTGTGGCTGGAATGGCAGAACTTCTCACACCCCGATGTTATCTAGAAGCAGTGTGACACATTGCAGAAAATTTATTGCAAAAATGTATTTCTTTTCAGGAGGAAATCTCTTGCTACAGCATAAACATATTAGGTGGCTTTCACACTGGGCTTGTTTGCTGTGGTACAAACCTGAGTGCAATTGTGCACCCACATTTGCACGACAGCTTTTACGCTAGCAAATTGTACTGAACTCTGAAGTCAATCAAACCAGGGTACGCACCAGATGTCTTAGTGTGTAAGTTCCCTTAAACCTTAAATAAGAAATAGAAACAATATCCATGAACTTCCCAGCCTCTCATGTAAATGTCCTAGAATACACTGTTAAAAAGTGTGCTGTCGCTCCAGGGGAGAAATATTGCCAGCTTTGACAAAGAAAACACTTATAACATTCTTTGTTTATTTTAAATTGCATATATTAAAATATATAATACATAATTGTTTTTCCATTTTTATAATAGGTACCATTATTTTACACATAATGAGAAATTAGTACACAAAAACAAAGTAATATCACAATAATATAACAAGTGAGTAGCAACAGGAGTTTATGGCTGTATTTACTATCATAGTAATAATAGTGAATAATATATGGTTTATTCATACACTCTTAGTAATGTCGGTAAAAATATGACCCAATGAACTTAATTTGAAGGAACTTATCATACAGTACTTTCAGTTACTATATTTATACAATTAAAAAATATATAATATATTTATATTTCTTATATGTGAATATATTCACATTTTAGTGTATATAAATATCCAGTACAACAAAAAAGATCTTTGGAATGTGGCTTAATGGATGATTTGGCTTTTTATTCCTTTGAGTTCTAGGTATCGTCACATCGGAACAAGTTAGCATTTTCTGCCCAATGAGCTACACAGGTCTTTACCATCGCTGCCATTTTATCACAGACAGTATTGTGCAAAATATAGATTCTGTATAGATAAGCTGGTTAATGACTAGTCCAGGCCTGAAAGCCTGAAAGCTTTTCCTTTAATTCCCAGTGTTTTCTAGAGCCCGACCGATATATCGTTTTGCCAATTTTATCGGCCGATATGAGCCTGTTGCAGATATATCGGTATCAGCGTATATGTCGTCAATATGCCACCGATATTAAGATAAAATATATATATTTTTTAATTCAATTCAAGTTTATTTGTACAGTGCTTTTCATGATACACATCATTGCAAAGCAGCTTTACAGAAAATACATTTGCTAAAATATATTTAGTAGTTGCTTGTAAATGGTGTTATTACGTTTGTCCAGCCGAGTGTGCTCCATTGTTTGCTACTGGCGATCTGGATGAAATGCGTTAAAGTTTAAGTGAATGGAATACCATTGAAAATCTCAACAGCCATATCTCCGTAACGGGTAATAGGAGATAACGAGAGGTGCCCTCTTGAACGCTGAATCAAGTGCATGTCTTAAAGACCCCTTTCGAATTAGACAACCCCCGCGTTGATAGCCCCTTGGTTTAGGGACTTACAGGAGGTCAAGTCAAGGACGGGCTGTTCTCACGGTATGTTATATCAGACTCCGCACTTCTCTAGTAAGTTTCGTCTGTGTTTGAAGTCTGTGAATGAATGTGCCAAAGTAAAACTTTACACTTTAAACTCTAACGGAAGTTGAATGGAATTGAATTGAAATAAAGTTGAATAAACTTCAACTTTACTGTTTATTGCACTGATTTCAGACTCATTTTGGATAATAAAGTTTATTGTTAAATTGATGAATACCCTGCCTCCATTAAATATCTTTGCCATGTCATAATAAGTGTTTGATCACCACATTTGAGTGATCATTGCAAACAATGTGTTAATATTCTGTTTATGTATATCATGCATTCTATATGAAGTACCATTCAAAAGTTTGGACACACAAATGGGAAAGTGTCCAAACCTTTGACTGATACTATGCTGTACTGTAATTTACACATAAAGAATATTGGCCGATATATCGGTATCGGCTTTTTTTACTCCCTAATATCGGTATCGACATTGGCCCTCCAAAAAAAAAGAAAAAATAAAAGAAAACATATCGATTGGGCTCTAGCGTTTTCATGGTTTTCTAACAATTGTGGGAACATTGATGTAAAATTTTAGACATAAAAGGGCAATTTATTCAATTCCTAGACATGCATAAGGAAAGAGGTCGTGGGCTGGATAGTTCAGCGATCAATCTACTCTTTGGTTCTTATTTCACCATCAGTGTTTCACTTATAAAATAAACTGGGAGCTGAACACAGGCCAGGCCACTAGTGAATGCAGCCTTTGTTACAGCGGCTTGTCTTCATGGCACCCAGGTAATCAGCTCTCAGCCCTGTTTCCAGAAATAACCGCTGGTATCTGGGCATTAGGTTCACATGCTCCACCATGAGCTGAAGGAGGAGGCCTTCTGCAAGCTTTAAAGAGACACTTTGTCGACTTTAATCACTGGCCTAGCACATTAACTCAGGTGTAAACAAGAGCTTATTTGATGGCAAATAAAATAAACATAGATTAAATATAGTGAAATTTATTGAAGCTGTTCACTTTTAAAATCAGGGATTTGTGTTTATCTTTTAAATGTAGAAATAAATAAATAAATAAATAAAACAGAAAAGTTTTAATTTCTACCTTTTCTTTACTAATTTAAGTAAGTAAATCAAGTAAATTTCGCTTCCATTGAAGCACAAAAGTTTTTTTTGGCTGTGGTCAAATCAAGCTGGAGAACATGATCATCAGATTTTGTTCTGCTCAAGTGTTGCTGTCATTACAGCAAAAGAGGGACAAAACAAGTACAGGACATTGCAAACATTTTACATTATTTGTTATTTCATTATCATAGTTTTTTTTTCATTGTTTTTGTAATGCTTATGATGTAAATTATAATGAAAATACTGCATTAAATTACAAAATGCAAAGAAGATTTTTCACCAGTGGGAAAACAAGTTTGTTGTCTTAAAGAGAAAAAATCTTGAAACACTGATATTAATTTTAGATATATTTAGAATATTACATTTATTAATAATAGTGTGATTAAGAAATGCTGGGAAAACAGACAGAAAGATAAATACCGTGAAGAAAAATACATTTCTGTAAGTATTCACAGGATTTATGTGCAGTATTTATTTGCAGTCTTCACCCTGAATAAAGAAAGACATACCCAGTTTGGGCCATAAAATATAATGACCTGCAGATGGAATGTGAAGTAGCGCCTCCCTATCCTCTTTCTCTCATTCCCTCCCATCCGTCTCCTCCCTTTCTCGTGCTCTCTGCAGAACAGCCGCATCCCTTGCATCAATCAGCATCCATGATGAAGGTGAACCTACAGTCCTCCACCACCTTTCCACTTCCTCCTGAGCTCTCGTTCTCTCTTCAGTATTATTGCGCACTCGCTCTCTGTCAGCATATGTTTGTCAGTTCAATGTCTTATCTTCTTAACCTTTAGCTGTAACCTCATTCTAGCTGTCCGCCATGTTCTCATCCCCACGTCTTCCTGTCCTTGTCTCAAACCACCATTTCTGCTTGCTCATGTAGTCTCTCATCCTCTCTTTCTCCTCGCCTGCTCACCCTTCTTCTGTTTGATATCAGAAATGCGCGATGGAGCAGCTGGCTGTGCAGTCTCACTCTCTCTCTCTCTCTCTCTCGCTCTCTCTCGCTCTCTCTCTCGTTCTGTCTCTCATACCCACTCACCCGCCAGCTACTAAGATGCACGCATAAAGATGCAGCTGCAGCGGTAACGGTGCAGCTTAGCCATAACAGCAAACAGCAGCATTCAGATGTGCATAAATACGATCTGGACCAGAGAAAAGCATGTTTCATTAGCTGGGCAAGGAGCAGATGGAGAACACGAGCATGTGTGCGCCTGTGCATTTAAATTCATAGCTGTTCATAATCTTTTTTTGGAGGAGTGAGGGGGGCTCATCTGAAATAGCACCACCCGGACCGCCATTCTTTATTTTACGTTTTTTATTTTGACACCAGTGGTTGCATTGCTGCATCCACCTCACACGGCATGCAAGCGCTTCTCATGTGTTAGCACGCTGATCCGTTTCCCCCGTGCTCTCTTATTCCGGATACCCTTTTGCAGTGGTTAATGAAGTTGCAGTGCTTGCTAGCACGGTGCATCTCTTTTCCGCTGCTAATAATGCACAGCCCTGCCCCACTATTTATAAACTCCACAGTGGCCGAAAAAAACCTGGTGGCTAGCTAGCAAGCGTACAGGAGGAACTAGACATATAGCAGGTTGCAGTGGAGCAGACTGATGCCCCCTGCCACCTCTGGACTGGGCGTCTCACGCAGAGAGGGCACTGGGACTAGGGTAAACGAAAAAGAGAGAGAATGTGTGTGTGTGTGTGTGTGTGTGTGAGAGAGAGAGAGAGTGAGCAGGATAGACTTATAGGAGAGACTGCGATCGCAGCAGAGAGCAGCAAGTGACGAGTCGAATCTAAAAGAAACAACAACAAAAAAAGCTGTAACACTTTCGCCTGCAAAACGAAACATCTCTTTCCAGCCAACAGTGGATTGCAGGAACGAGGAAGGTGTGAGCGATGATTTCCGCTCTCCGTCCACTGAAGCGCTTTCTCTGATTAACTGAAATAAAAAAAGGTACGTTCAGCATGCTTTTCCCTCCAGTTTCAAACAGACACAGCCGAGCGCGTTTCTGCAGGGCAGCGCATCAAGACTGGTGGTTTTATCTGTCAAAATGAAAGTCAAAGTTTCGTTCTTTGTCTGACTGGACATTTCAAACCCGTAGGCGAATCAGTTTGTACTGAATTGTGTGAGGGAAGGCAGGGGAATTTTATTTTACCGCCATTTCGCTCATTAGGTACGGTAAGTCATGTTGAGGGTGTGGCAGGTTGATAGAACCACACAAAACAAATGTCATTTTACGCCTATATAAATTACCTTACAGCATTTAATGTAAGCTTTGACCACAGAAAATAACAAATAGCACTTCTAAATTTTATTGGGTGGGGGGGGGGGGGGGTTATTTTTATTTTATTTTACATAACAGGGCCCTTCAACTTAAATTAGCATTGCCATCCAGCTCTGCGAGTCTATGGGATGTAATTTTGACTGCTTACTAGTGGACGAAACACACACACTTGCACACCCACCCACACACCGATACAGATAACAGTGATCCCAGGCGATTGTCCACAGCTTCTCCTAAATGCTATTGGGGCTTTCCAACATGGCGCTGTAAAAACGATCCGTTTTTCTCTGGACGGAATACACAACTGCCTGCTCAGCCGCCATTCATACAAATCCCAATAAGTGCTGCGCCACAGCGTGTTGCCGTGACAACGGAGGCCTGTCAGACAGGGAGCAGGCGGATGTTTTCCCAGCGATTAAGAGAGGTCTGCCTCTCCCATTTAGTCCAATCAAACACAAACAGTACAGATTAAAAGAGATCCCCGGCAGCATCATACGAATTAATCTGAGACGCTGTTACATCCAGACTGTTTCAGCTGCTCACTAAAGGTACAGGATGAACAATAATGCTGTGTCATGATGTTTCCGATGATCAGAAGCAGATATATTCTAAGTAGATGTATTCTTTGTGGTTTGGTTGTTTCCTTTCTCGTTTTGAGCAACACGTTTTGCATCGGGGCGACCACAGAACAGCCTTAGGAAATGTTTTTCTAAACTAGTTTATCTGTTCAGAAACTGCAGCACTGTTAATATTAATATTTAATAATGTTCTCTGAATTTAGACTCTTGAAATCTACAACTGCAAGTGCAAACAAGATCAACCTGTACAGTCTAATAGAACATTTCAGGCGGCCATTTTACTTTACACCAAGATGCATTTTGTCGTGGTTTCAAAATGGCTGCTCTTTTGAAAGACAACCATCTCTCAACAAAGACAAAAACATTTACCTTATCCGCAGACGGACATACATTACCGAAAAAACAAAAGACAAAATGCATATTGCAGAGGATTTATTCTAAATGCGCACTTTCAGTTTTCTGCAAATGCTTCACTGGAAATTGAGCTACTAACAATGGCTAAAAAAGGTTGTATTTTTATTTTTTATACGAATGAAGGTTATGTTCACCTTGGACCTACAACTGCTGGATTCGATCTTCAAAATTCAAACAAAAAATGCAAGGTTAACATGGCTGATGTCTGAACAAGAGTCTAAAATTCTAAAACAAAAGTCTAAAAATGTTGTTTTATGCCTAAATGTTTCATTTTAGGAGGCAGGGGCTCCCCCACAAGGGGCCCTGAAAATGCCTATTTATCACATTGCAGAGACTCATTCGAATAATAATGTAGAGATTCAATTGCACAGAAAATGGGGCGTTGTTCACCAAACGTCGGAAGACAAAGTAGTGCAAATTATAGACAAAGGACAAACAATATGAAAAACTGCATTCGCTTTGAGAACTGTGCCTCCTCCACATAGTATTTGTTATACTTTGGTGCATTAGCCATGAGTGCTGCTGCATCTGACATAGTTCCACTTTGCAGTGGAAGGTCAGTCTTCCTCCTGGGGTGCAAATAAACTTGAAATAGATAGAGAGAAGCAGAAATGGGTCAGTTTGCTAGGATGGATTTTCAAAAGATTCTGTGTTCCTGTATCACCAGGAAGGTGCCGAATCTGACCTTTGTTCATTTCCTTATAGTGCTACTATATACATTAGTCAGCTAAAGAGTCAAACAAGTGTCATGCACTTGCTGACAGAAGACAATAAAAGACTCATATGCATATGCTATGTACAAATACTGGCAATAAAATACAGTATCCATTATTATTCTGTTTTATTGCATTTTTTTTTTTTTTTTTTTGCTTATCCACGTCCTTTATTTTAAAGTCATCTTGTAAAGTCTTTTGTCTCTGTCAAATGTTTCCCTCCCATGACCTAATTTTGTTCAGCTGTGTTTGTCTCCCTCATTAGTTTCGTTTGTACTGTATATAGCCCCTGTGTTTGTCTGGTCTGTAGTTGCCTTTGAATGCACCTGCTATGAACTTAACTTCAGAGTAAGGAAATCAGAATTATGGCATGTCATGTACTGTATTTAAGTCTAACAAGTTGTTAGGTGACATTTAACAATTTAAAATGATAGAGCTTTATGTAGAAAGCACATTTATTGCATATCCTTTGAAGTTATAATAAATAATAATAATATAATAATAATAAAACAAACAAACAAAAGAAAGAAACAATCCTTGATATTTTCCTGATGGCCTAAATCCAGGAAATGACTTGAAATTATGATATATCCAACTGTAGCTGAAGTCTGGTTTTGTCTGCCATTATTTTTGTTTGGATTTGTCTGTAGTAGGCCTACAGGTTATTTTATTATTATCTGTAAAGTCAAACAGGTCATATTATAGTTATGTATTGTTTTTGGATTTATGTTTTCTCTATTCTTTGCTTAAAAGGGATAATTTAGACCAAAATAAAGTCTGTCATCATTTACTCACCCTCATGTTGTTCCAAACCTCTATGACTCTATGATTTTAAACATAAAAGATATTTTGACAAATGCCTCAGTGTCTTTGTTCATAAATTCAATAGGCTCCAATATTGTTTTGTTTCCATCATTTTCAGTGTTCATCAGACAAAAAAGTCTCACATGTGAAACAAGTTTGGGTGAGTAAATGAGTGGAGCATAATCTTTGAGTGGCGTATCAGGAAGAGCAATTTGTTCAGGAACATATAGATATTTGAAGGTGAAATAACACTAAAAAGCAATGGTAATATAAGCTAAGTTAAGCCTTACACTAAAACATTACCGGTTTGACTTATTAATATTAATTCGATCATATGGACTAGCTCTCTATTAAGGTTAAGCAAAGTCAGCATAAACTTTAATATTCATAAGTTAGGCCATAAGTGCCATCATGTTTCCATAGAAAAACTGCTAACAGAAGCACAGCAAAATGACCAACGGAAAAAATTCTGAAGCTTGTCTAGTCAGGAACTGCAAAGTAAATAAATTTGGTAAATACATCGTCCCTTGAATATCCATTAGTATGGTTGACCACTGAGCATTTCTGTAGCTCGAACAGTTTAGGTGCTAATGGGGTTGATTCCTAGGGAAATATGAACTGATGAAATATACAATGTATGTCACTTTGGATTAAAGAGTCCATGAAGTGCATAAATGTGGTATGAAAGTTAGATTAATAGAAAGTATGTCATGTATATTAAAACAAGAAAACATGCATACAAAAATAGCCTACATCAGCTCCATTTAGTGCCACTGGTTGCACATGTTCCCATGCCCCACTAATGCTTGGAGTGATGGTTTACAACCCAGATTTATAATTTGTACAATGTGGCCCTGGCAGCAATTCATTAATTATGCCATGATTTTGAGCAACATATTTTACACAGTGGAAGAGCTGGTAGAGGACAGCACTTTCCCAGCCACGGATTCTTGTTCACTTCCACTTCTAAACAAAGGGGATTATACTGTGTTTTTCAGCATAGGCATTGATGCAAAAGTGATGAGCAAAAAGTCATCATTCCAAGCATAAGTCATTATCCAGTGAACCAAGCTGCCCTAAAAATAAACACCAAATGGAGATGAAATTACATAGGTCAGAGTCAAAATGATTTGAGGCACTGTTGTCTTTTGTAGGTACTAAATTGTCTGCTGGTAGATCAGATTTTCTGCTTATCTTGTGCATCACCAATTTGAATCTTGCTATCAGCTTAGCATATTTATAGGATATTAATCAAGCAACCTTAAATGCTAGTCAAAGATGATAGGATATAGAAGGATGGGGAAGAGGATGTAGAACTGGAAGTCTGCTGTGTAGTCTAGTCACTAGAGAATGGTCTGTCCAATTTTTGAGCTATACCGCAGTTCACAATTTATAATGGTAATGAGAAAAACAGCCCTTTAACCTGACAGATTTGATGCATTCATGTCCTGAAACACTTGTCTCTGTGACTGCTTTGGGCTTGTTCACTGACTGTCAGAATATGGTTATATTCTTTGATTTGTCAAAAATACTTCAGTACACTTTCTGCATGTCAATCTGTAATGGAGAATGTTTCAGAAACAAGGATGAGGATCCAAGTTCAGTATATAAGTTTAATAAAACAAGGTAACAAGGGAAATCCAGGCAACTGGAAAAATCCAACACATGGCAATCCAAAACAAAGGGCAACACAGGTAAAACAGAACTGAAAATAACCCGCAGTATATCCACAGAGGACAAGACCAGACAAAGATCACAGAAAAGACAAGGGTGAAACAGCAACTAGAACCAAGCAAAACTACAAACTAAAGGTCAACACAAATGCAAGGTAACAAGACAGGAATCATGGCAGACACCCCCACCCCCGCCTCCCCAAAGGAGCGGATTCCAGATGATTCACAGATAGAAAAACAAACAAATCCAAGAGGGTGGTGGAGCAGAATTGGACAGGGGAAGGTTAGAGGGCTAGGCCAATTAGGAGGAAGGAAGTCTGGGAAAGGTCAGTGCTGACAGAGTAAGAAGCCTGGGCATAGCTAGAGACCAAGGTGGGCCCTGCAGAGCTGGGTGTGGAGGAAGTCAAGGAAGAGCAGGCAGACCTGAAGACCACCAGGGTGGATCAGGCACAGCTGAAGTTCACCAGGGTGGAGCTGATAGAGTCGAAGACCACTTCAGTGGATCTGCTGGTACAGGGGATCACCAAGATGGCTCAGGCTGAGCAGATGACCACCACAGCAAAGGTTGATGAGACTGGGGACCACCAAGGTGGAGCAGAAGACCACAGCAGAGCAGACAGGACAAAAGACCACCAGGCCAGATCAGTTGGAGCTGGAGACCACCTCGGTCGGTTACACACAGGTCAGTTATTAACGGCATCCGTGGCTGTGACAGGACAGGCAGAGAGTTCAAGAATGACCCCTTTGACAAGACAGGCAGAGAATTCTGGGATAACCTTCATGGTCATATCAGGAGAGACACAGGTGACCACTGTGGTCAAAACAGGGCAGATAGGAAGCTCAGGGATTACCTCTGTTGTTGAGACAGGACAGGCAGGGAACTTACAGGCTGGTGCCAAAGGCTCTGGAGTTGATTCATAGACTGAAGAGCAGTGTGTGACCCAGAAACACAAAATGGCCATTTCCGTACCAGGGAGTACAGTTGACAGCGGGACCACCTCTGAGACCTTAAGACTTGATAGCACCACAGAGATGCGGACTGCCTACACTGACATTAGTGGCGTGTCATCCACACTTGAAGGTAGTCTTAAATGCCTAGGGAGTGCCCTAATAGCTTTATATGTGACATTCATGACAACCGGGAACACTGATGTGGTGTCCGTGATGGCTGAAGACTCTGATATGGCACCTATGATAGCTGGAGATTCTGGCATGGTGTCCATGATGGCTGAAGGCTCTGGTGTGGCAACCATGTTGCCTGAAGACTCTGGCATTGTGGCCATGAAGACTGAGGACTCTGGCATGGTGGCCATTACAAGTCAAGGCTCTAGAGTGGTAGCTATGATGGGATGAGACTCAGGACTGCTGGGCGTGCTGTGACGAGACTCAGACTCAGGAGTGGCGGCCATGACGGAATGAGGCTCTGTATTGACGGCCATGACGAGATGAGACTCAGAAGTGGCAGCCATGTTGTGGTGAGACTCTGGAGTGGTGGACACTAGCCCAATCCCAGTTCTACTCCTTAGCCCTTCCCCTTTCCCTTACCCCTCCATTTCATGCATTTACACGAAGGGGTAGTGATGTCCCGATTCTCTTTTGTTTTGAGGGTTAGGGGTAGGGGAAGGGCCAGACAGTCCTTCAAATGAAGATTTTTCAGGACCACACTTCAAAAAAAGGGGTATGAATTATTTCTGCAACATGGCTGCCTGAGCAAACAAAAGAGACACATAAATGTTTTTTAAAAACAATAAAAGCTTTTTTGGTATTAGTAAAGATTTTAATGAAAAGTAATAATTTGTTTTATGTTACATTCAATCGTGAGTTCATATTGACAGTCATGTTACTCAAAGAAATGTTTGCAAAAAATTGCTAATGTCATATCATTATAGACTGCACGATAGTACCACAAACATATTTTCATGTCTGATCAGGGTGATAACCACTGTAGACATTGAGGGGGGCTAGTCCCCCCAATAATTAGAAATCCCTAAACCCTTTCCTCAAATATTGCCAATTCTAGAGAGAAATAGAGATTGAGCGAGAGAGGGAGAGATGGAAGTTGTCTGTATGCGCGTCTGAGTGAGTCTACTTAAAAACAGTGATTTTCTCCTCTCGTTGCTGGAAAATATAATGTAGCAATTCAGTATTTAAAATATGTATTTAATAAAAGTCGTGGGGCAGCGTTCACAAGTTTCTTTTCTCCTAGATGTGTTAGCTGCGTGATTTCCGATATGTGTTTGTGTGTGTGTGTGTGTCAGTAAGCAGCGCATCAATACATAACAATAATTAAAAGCTCTAATGCATAACAGCACACCTGTGTGCATTGTGGAGTTAGACGACGTATAATGATATGTGAAGGCATAGTAGAGGTGTGTGACGGCTGGTGAAAGGACAGTCTGGAAACAATAGCGAGTTAACAAAGTTTAATGAGATGATGAGATCTCATTAAACGGTGAGAAGTCCAGATGGTAATGGAGTGCAGGTGCGGAGTCCGGGTGTTGACTCCGGCGTGAGGCAGCAGGAGAGAGTGGCACAGGAACTGTGGGGAACAGAGCCGAAGGTAAGTGTCCGTGGCTGAGTGATCGTGCGGAGAGTGGATGAGGTTCTGGGGAAACACAGACATCCAAACGCAAACTACACAGAAGCCAGACGGGGGTAAACACAACGACATGAAACAACGATCTCACAAGCACACGACGTGAGACAAGCCATTATATAGGAGATGAGTAATGAGTGGCAGCTGTTGCTGATACAATTAACGGAGACGCCCACAACTAATCAGTGCAGACGCAGAACACACAGAATTCACCACAAAGTGTAAACAACCCGAGATCACGGTTTACCAACCGTGACAGTACCCCCTCCCCTCTAAGAACTCCTCCTGGAGTTCCCAGAAGGGCCTACCTGCTGATTGAATTCATCAATAAGGGAGTGATCCAATATGTCCCTAGCAGGTACCCAACTCCTCTCCTCCGGACCGTAACCTTCCCAGTCCACCAGATACTGGAATCCTCGTCCCCTCCGTCTCGAGTCCAGAATACAATTAACCGAATATGTCGGTTCCCCATCTACGAGACGCGGCGGCGGGGGAACCTGAGTAGGCGGATTAATACGTGCATAAAACACGGGTTTAATTTTGGACACATGAAAGGTGGGGTGTATCCTCTTGTACGCAGGAGGTAGTTTGAGGTGGACTGTCACTGGACTAATGATCTTGGTGATAGTGAAGAGGCCAATAAATTTGGGAGCTAATTTATTAGAAACGGATCGCAATGGAATGTTACTGGTAGAAAGCCACAATTTTTGACCCAAGACGTAGACGGGAGGCTTTGACCGGTGGCGATCGGCCTTGGCCTTAGTGCGATCCCTCACCCGGTGGCACCTCTGGACAAACGCGTGAGCGGAGGGGACCGCGACTTCAGATTTCAGACTGGGAAACGCTGGTGGCTGGTACCCTACACTACACTGAAACGGAGAGAGGCCCGTAGCTGACACTGGCAACGAATTGTGGGCGTACTCCACCATAGAGAGTTGTTGACTCCAGGAAGAAGGATTCTTGGAGACCAAACATCTCAACGTCCTTTCTAAATCTTGGTTGGCTCGCTCAGATTGTCCGTTGCTTTGGGGATGATAACCCGACGACAAGCTAACTGACGCTCCTAATAACTTGCAAAACTCTTTCCAAAATTTAGATATGAACTGGGATCCCCTGTCTGAAACCTAACAAACGGGAGGCCATGGAGCCAAAAGAGGTGATCTAAAACAGCAATCGCTGTCTCCTTGGCTGTCGGTAATTTGGGCAAGGGAATGAAATGTGCCGCCTTTGAGAACCGATCCACTACAGTCAAAACGACTGTCATGCCATAAGAGGGCGGGAAGGCGGTAACAAAATCTAGAGCGATATGTGACCAGGGTCTCGAAGGGACAGACAGCGGTTGAAGGAGCCCATCAGGAGGTCGGTTAGATGACTTACCACTGGCCCAAACTGAACAAGCCAAAACAAAATCGCGGACATCGCGAGCCATACGTGGCCACCAGAATCGTTGTCTAACCTGCTGGAGATGAGGAAGGACGGATGAACCCAGAGGCTAAGGAATCAGAAATATATTTCTCCGTGGCCTCCCTCTCAAGAATAGAAAGAGAGTATAACTTGCCTTTAGGCGGAGATTTACCTGACACTAAGTCTATGGCACAGTCGTAGGGACGATGCGGAGGAAGAGAAGCAGCCCGGGACTTACTGAACACTTCCTTCAGGTCCAAATACTCAGCGGGCACGTTTGGCAATGCCATGGTCTCCTTCTGAAAAACAGAAACAGGACAGGCAGAAACCAGACAAGACTCATGACAACTTTTAAACCACAATGTGATAGTGTTAGAACCCCATTCCACTCGTGGATTATGTTTGAACAACGAGGGGTGACCTAAAACAATGGGAGCAACAGGGGAGTCCATGAGAAAAAAGGATATGGTTTCTTGATGGTTGCCGGATGTGATGAGTGTGATGGGTTCAGTATGGTGGGTGACATCAGGCAGTTCCTGGCCGTTGAGTGCGGTGACATGGATGGGGAGAGACACAGGAAGGACAGGAATGTTCAAATGATGTGCAAGTGAAGAATCAATGAAATTACCTTCGGCTCCGGAGTCCAGAAGAGCTTGGCATTCATGATGGTGATTCTTCCACCGCAGTTTCACCGGAAGGAGGGTCGATGATGTGGGTGAGGACTTCTCGGCGGGGATCCCACCCGATAGTAGCCTCAGGTTTACTATCGGGCTGACTCTTTTACCGGGCAAGAGAAGTTGTTATGATCAGAGCCCCCACAGTATAAACATAGTCCTTGGGACCTCCGCCGTTCCCTCTCCCTCCGGGACAGCCGAGCTCGACCCACCTGTATGGGCTCGTGATCGTCGACAGAACCGACCGTGTTCTCTCGACTCAAGCGCCCCCTACTGGGAGAGAATGGAATTCTGGAAGGACTGTGTTGGTGGCCCAGGCGATTAAACCTGGCCTCCACCCGCAACGCCAGGTCGATGAGTTCGTTGAGAGTAGGGGGCAGCTCGAGGAGGTAGATCTCCTGCTGAACACGGTCGGATAACCCATGCAGGAATCTATCCCACTGCGCCGCCTCGTTCCACTGGCACACGGCCGCCAGGGTACGGAACTCGATGGAATATTCGGTGACAGATGAATGTCCTTGTCGGAGTTCCGAGAGGCGATGGGCGGCTTCCCTGCCGGTCGCGGCCCGGTCGAAAACTCTCTTCATCTCTTCAGATAGGAGGTGGAACGAGGCACAGCACAGATGTTGATTTTCCCACACCGCCGTTCCCCATAAGGCAGCCTTGCTCGATAAAAGGGTGAGCGTGAACGCTACCTTGGATTCTTCTGTGGCGAAATTGCGGGGCTGCAGGGCAAAATGCATAGAGCACTTGTTAAGGAATGTTCTGCAAAAAGTTGGCTCACCAGCGTTATTCTCCGGCGCCGGAAGTCGCGACTATGGCCGGAAGTGGTCCTGGGGAATCCCCGGGGGAACGGTCGGCACAGACGGCGCGATGGGCCTAGTGGGAGACGTGAGCTGATGGATCTGCTGGGTGAGCTCGGACACCTGTGCCACCAGCGCTTGGACAGCGCGTCCGGTGTTCGAGATGCTCTCCTGCTGCTGATCCATTCTCTTGACGCTGTGGTGCATGAAATCGGTGAGGGTGTTGGTGCTCGCTGCTTCCATGTTGGGTGAGATCAATCTGTGATGGCTGGTGAAAGGACAGTCTGGAAACAATAGCGAGTTAACAAAGTTTAATGAGATGATGAGATATTGTACAAAGACACACAAAGACGATGATACGGGAACACTCCAGAGGGATGATAAAGGCGGTGAGAAGTCCAGACGGTAATGCAGTGCAGGTGAGGAGTCCGGGTGTTGACGGCGTGAGGCAGCAGGAGAGAGTGGAACAGGAACTGCGGGGAACAGAGCCGAAGGTAAGTGTCCATGGCTGAGTGATCGTGCGGAGAGTGGATGAGGTTCTGGGGAAACACAGACATCCAAACGCAAACTACACAGAAGCCAGACGGGGGTAAACACAACGACATGAAACAACGATCTCACAAACAGACGTATTTTCACCCATACCCCATGACACTCTGTTTCAAGGGACAAGGGGAAGGGGTAGGCAGAGGGTTAGGGGAAGGGGAAGGGGTATAAAATAGAATTGGGATTGGGCCAAAGTGGGAGTGTTGCATTCCTCCTACATGGCACACACAGTAAATTGAGAACAACTTAATTGCAAGGTTAGATCAGTAAAAAATTCCAGTAAGATTAGTGTAATGTTATGATCGAGCTAAGTGGTTCAGATAGCTCCCCTCGAAAAAATATCATAAGGCATACAGTGTCCATCGAAGTTAAATGTGCCAGTTCAAGTGCAATATATAAGTTTAATAAAACAAGTCAACAAGGGAAAATTCAGGCAACAGGTATAAAATCCAACAGAGGGTAATACAAAACAAAGGGCAACACAGGCAAAACAACTAAAAACATCTGACAGTACATCTACAGAGGACAACGCCAGACAAAAAACATAGAAAATACAAGAGCTTAAGTACACACAGAGGGTAAATAATAAACAAGACACAGTTGGGAACAATCTAACCAATAGGGGCTTTCACACTGCGTTGTTCTAGGAACTTAGTTCAAAGACTAGCCAGCAGGGTGGTTCCTAGAGAACCAGTTTCTCCCTCTGGCCATTTTCCTGGTTGCATTTGCACCGGAAGCAGGAACTATAAAGCAGGCAAACAGCAGCATCTTTATTCGCATAATTTAAGCCCCTTTCACAATGCACGCCGGTCCTGGCAAATTGCCGGAACATTGCCATTTGCCTTCTGTGTGAAAGCAACCACGTCCCAGGATTGATTCCGGCATTGAACCCGGGCCGGGGACCTGGTAACATTGCCGGGTTCAACCCGGGACAAGCGCTGTTTGAACAAAAGCAAGATCTAATGCCGTGTCGTAGTGATGATGCACGTTATCGCGCGACTCTTTTACCGGCTGTTTTGAAGGGAGATCAACATTCGCAACAAAAAAATATGTGCAAACTGTAATAAAGCAGAGATCAGTTCCTATCATTCCGTGCTGACGCCGAGATCATTCGCTTGCTTCAGTGAAAGTATAATGTGCCTAACATTTTCGACTCGTACATTACACATCACGCCCTGATGTCATGTGTCTTTAAGGGATCTTTACGGGTTGTGTGTGAAAGCAGGCACATATCCCGGGTAATCACTGGCAGTGTGAAAGTGCAAAATCTAGCGACCCGGGAACAATTGCCGGAACACTTTACCCGTGTATTCGCCGGAATAGCAGTGTGAAAGGGGCTTTACAAACATCAACAACCAATGAATGGAGAACGCCATGATCGGAGCTGTTTTTGTTGTGGGTTTTGGGTTTTGTGATAACAGTGATGGAATGTGAATGCACAATTTATGCAACTGAAAGAGCAAAAATGAAATCTCCTGATAACATGCAGTGTTACATATCAAGGAAAAAACAACAACACTCTAGACAACAGGTAAATGCCGTTATTGCTGTTTTAGAACTGTTTTAGACCCTACTCTGAAGTAGGAGCTAATTTAGTTCCCCCAAACAAAGTTTCCTAAAACTAAAACCATTCCTAGTTCCTGTGATGCGAACACGCCAAAAGGCTGTTACTTCTGCCAATAGTTCTAGGAACTATGAAAGGTGTGAAAGCCTCTAATGACTATAGGTGAAACAGGAACCAGAACCAAGCAAAACTACAAACTGAAAGTCCACACGAAAGCCAGGTAAACAAGACAGGAACCATGGCACAATCGTTTTGTGTCTCTAGCTCTGATTACAGATGTTTTAATTTAATTGTTTTAAAAGTCACTCCACAGGAATTAGTCATTTAAAAAGTCAAAAGTGTTTAGACACACGTTCAACAAACATAAATTAATGACAATACCTACCTCATATACTTATTTTAACCAAATGTTTATTCATATTAATATATTTCTGTATATCACAGATAATGGATTAAACAGCCCAGGTGTTAGCTCCCCTAGCAGACAAAAGGAGCATTCTAAATGAGTCATCATGTATGGAATATCTCACCCTTGCTCAGTCTAGACCCTTACTGATGACTTTGCCAGATCCTAGCAGGTTGATGAAATTGGTTAATGATAGGGTTATCAGAATTTTTTTTTTTGTCTTCTTTAACCTGTCAGAAAAAAAAGAATTTTATTTAAAATATTAAAATAGAAGGACTGTAACCTATTTATGCATATTGTTGCTTTACTTTAAGTGCTTTTCCTTGTTTTTCTTTGCAGTTGTTTCGGTTTTATGCTCTATCTATGTGCATGTATCTATGTGTTTTTACAAAAATAAATAACCAAGAGCTTTCTAGGGAGCTCAGATCAAGGTAGCAAGATGAGGAGATGATGTCAGGGTAGTATGAGGACTGCCATTGCAGTACGCAAACATCCTCAGTAATCTCTACTGGCTTCATCTTTACCTCATTTCCTTGCATCACAACAGCATCAACTGTACGATGAAATATGCATCTAAGCATCTATGCATCTGCATCTGTCTTTGCACTATGTAAAAATACCTTATGTGGTCATTATCAATTTGTGAGTTAGTTGTTGATGTTATGAGCTAACTTCACTAACTTCACTAACTTCATCTGATTACTGCTTTATAGACATGTTATGATGGTGAACCAAGTGGCCTACGAGTTGAGTCATGCTGCCATCTAGTGGTCTGATGTGATTTGATTAGAGTCATCTAATAAATAAACTTTTGTTCTCATTCTGTGGTTTAAATTTTCTCCTTGCTGTCCTTTTAGTAATGGTTAAATGTCATGTTTTGTGGTAAAATATGTATTTTTTAAACATAGTTTTAAATTAACCATATGCTCAACCTAATATTGTTCTATAATATTGTTCCAAACCTTAATGCACTTCATTTTTCCATGGAACACAGAAGGAAACGTGTCATACAGGTTTAGAAGAACACAAAATGATGGTGGGAAAATTAATTAACATTTTTGGGTGAACTATACCTTTAAGTTGTCATCATCCATGAACAGTGCCTTGTTATTATTGAATGTTATTGACTTGTTACTGAAGAGTGACTAAGTATACTGAAAATCCCAGCCAGATATTTTTCCTTTTCTGTCAGTAAAACAATTTATCGGTGTTCAGAGACAACAGTGTTATGCTGTTATATCAAAGTATGTTGTTTTTTACCCAGATTTAAATTATTATTATTTTTTTATTTATTTGACTTTTTGTTTCTCCTCTGCAGATGACTGTGGTCAACCCCAGCACTCTCGGTCTGGTGGACAGTTCCCACCCCCAAGCTGTCCTCAGTCATCTTAGTGAACAGCGTTCACAAGGCCTGTTCTGTGATGTAATAATCGTTGTGGAGGATGTCAAATTCCGGGCTCATCGCAACTTACTGGCTGCTACAAGTGGATATTTTCGTAATGCTTTTAAAACGCCTGAGGTCTACACATCCAGCCAGGTGCTGGAGCTAACAGACCTAAAATCTGAAGTCTTTGCTAGCATCCTAAACTTCATCTACAATGCCAGAGTGGAGTCAAGCAGTACAGAGGACAACAGGTCTTTGGTTGCAGCTGGAAAGCGTTTAGGAATTCCCTTTTTGGAGAAATTGCTTGACTCTGAAAGGCAGAGCATTGGTATCTTACAAGGCCAAGCCTCTAGAAGATCAAACAGTCAGTCAAAGTTGGCAGACACATGCACACTGAAAAAAGAAACCCTCAAGCCTGAGGAGTTAGACTGCTCTAAGGGCCCAAGGATCACCAATGCTTTCTCCATTACTGAGGTTGAGGCAGTAAACAACCCATTCTCAACACTGAATCCCAGTAACAAAGTTATTGAGGGAGTTGAGGAAGGGCAACCTCCTTTTAGCTCCCAAGAAACAAGCATGTCGTCCATAGAGAGTGAGCCTGCCAATGCCCTAACTGAGCACTCATATGCAGTGAGCCAGGGGCAAGAATCTAAAGAGGTTAACCAGGAGAATGATTACAGAACCATCACGCCTGCCATGCCTCCAGCTAAGACTTTGGTTACCCATAGACTTGGACCTATAAAGAAGCGACGTGTACATGGTAATGGAATGCCACCTCTCTTAAGTGAGCCTGTTGCAACTGTGCCCACTGTAACAGGCACATCTACAGTGGAAATGGCTACTGTGACTCCATTATCTTCCTCCCAGTTGTCCACAGATGCAGCACCAGAGATACATTCCAGCCTCGATCTGTTGCCACCACTTGACATTACACCCTCTCAGGATGCAGAGCCACCCTGCCTCAGTCCTCAGAATACACCCGATGTCTCCACCTTCAGCTGTCAGCAATGCGCTGAGACCTTCAGCGACTCAGCGCTTCTCACCATCCACATGCAAGTGCACAAGAGATTTGTCAGTCATTTGTTTTGCAAGTACTGCCAGAAGAAGTTTATGCATCTGAAAAGACTGCGTAATCACGAGCAGGTTTGTGTGAAATCTCTAAAAGGTCCGTCAGAGTTAGAGACAAATAATAAAGACTCATTGAGAGCCCCAGTCTCTAACGATACATCTAATGCAAATACCACGCAACATTCTTTACCTCCACCAGATCTCCATATCCCTTTACATTTAGATCCCACATTGACTAGTCCCCTTGAGATGTCTCAGGATCAAGTTAATGGGACCTTAAAAACAAATAGCACTTCAAGGACTTACAAGTGTTCTGTATGTAAACGAGCTTATGTGACCCTTTCCAGCCTAAAAAGACACGAGAATGTACACTCGTGGCATAGAGCCTATCCTTGCCACTACTGCAACAAAGTTTTCGCTCTGGCCGAATACCGCACCAAACATGAGATCTGGCACACCGGGGAACGCCGGTACCAGTGCATTTTCTGCTTGGAGACCTTCTTGACTTACTACATCCTCAAGAATCACCAGAAGACCTTCCATGGCATTGATCCACAGCTGGCTGTCAATAAAAAATCAGCAAATGGTGGATTCAAGAGTAGTGTCTACCCCATAAAGCTTTACAGGCTTCTCCCGATGAAGTTTAGAAAGAAACATTACAAGTCGTACAGTCAGACATACTCTGAAGAGATCGAGGGCAATGATGAGTCCTGCAGTGCACCACTGGACAGCTGTTCCCCCCACACAACTAATTCAGATGTTGTTATTGGTCAGTCGTTATTTTCAATGCCAGTGACATTCATGGCCACTCCGAAAATGATGGCATCAGAAAAGCCTCGCATCAGCTTTGACAAACCGTGTGACCAAAACATAGGATTTCCTGTGCCATCTGAGACAGAACAACCACTGAAACACCTCTCTGCTGGTTTCAAGAAAAAGTCTGGATTTGATGGAAAAGGGTCATCGCTCTTCAGCTACAGGTTTAGAGATTCTTCAAAAGCAATAGAGAAAACCACAGGGTCCTCTCTGATCACGCATGGAAGTGACAGGGATTCAACCGAGACAATCACAGAAAACAGCACAGACATTCTTCCATTCCTCAACATTCCGTCTGTGTGCTCCTTCGAAGGGTTGAGCAAGCTGAGTGAACTATCGGCAGCAGCACAGACCATCGAGGACATGGCTAATCAGCTGCTGCAAGCAAGACCTGAGAGCATAACAGCAGATCAGCTACCTAGTGGAAAGACAGAAACATACATTGCTAAGCCTGCATGTCCAGGCCCATCAATCGATAGCCAAGTCCTCCCCCTCTGCCAAATAACAGTGAAAATTGGCAACGAGGCAATTGTCCGACGAAAAATAAAAGGCTCAAAGCTATTCCCAAAGAAGAGGAAAATGAAAAGCTGGAGACAAGAGGGCATTGGTCAAAAAAGCCTAGAGGAGAATATCGGAAGTCCGAGTTTGAGGGTGAGGGCCGAAGTTACAACCTCAGTTAAAGAAAAGGAATCATATGATGACCTAAATGATCCTGAAACCGACCAACTATGGCGTCCCTACTACACATATAAACCTAAAAAGAAGTGTAAGAAAGTGAAAGGAAAACGAAAACGGATGAAACATCTGAAATGCTACACTAGGCCCTTGTCACCTCAAGCCAATGATGACTTCAGAGAAACGCCGTTCTGTCCAGACCAGAGGATCTCAGTTGACAACTACGGCGTCCAGAGGGAGCCAAGGCATAGCAGCCAAAAGGAAGCTTTCCCTTGCCACAGTTGCGAGAGCTCTTTTCCTAGTCAGACCACCCTCAGCATGCACATCATCAGCTGCCATCAGCCACACTGCAGAACATGTGGTAAACAGTGTCCTCCTGAAGACACATCCAGCACAGCTGGGCCCACTGGAGAGGATAGTGGTGACTTTATCTGCAAGAGCTGCACTGAGGACGGCTCCTGTTTCAGCTCAGATGTGGCGTCCCACAGCCTGAGCATGGAAAAGCGTTATAGATGTTCCTACTGCCCTCAGCGGTTCCTTTACCTTGCCACCAAGAAAAGTCATGAGAAAAAACATCTGGAAAAGTCAGGTAAAGGACACAATTGCAGGTATTGCTCAAAGGTTTGTAAATCCGCAGTGCTGTTGAGTGTGCACGAGAGCAAGCACTTCAAGACAGAAGATGGAGAAGATCCAGACATGACCTGTAAAATAACCAGTTCACTCTCAGCAGTTAAAGAGCGCAAAGGTCCGATCAAACCTGAGCATTGGGAAAGCATGTGTACCAGCTCTGAGGTCAAGTCAAAGATGGGGGAACCTATGGACACAGAAAGCGAGGGGAATTATCCTATAATAACCAGTGTCTACAAGAAAACCCCTTTATCATTTCCTTATGCAGAACATGGGTCTTTTACTCCCTTTTCCTCAGATTTAAAGAGGAAGACATCCAAGAAAAAAAGCATTTTGGAACGTTCCAAAGGATTTGGATTTGAGGGACACAGACAGGACTCTGTGATATGGGGACAACATGATTGACCTCCCAACACAGGTACAACCAAGTCAAGTGCTGACTCTTTCCGGACTGTCAGCCAAGAGTGCCTGTAACCAAAGGAACTTCCCAACAGCCTACAGTTGATCAAGTCAGAACAGCATTTCTCAAGAGGAACCTTGTTTTCACACCCACGACAGGAAGGAAATGCATCTCTTGCTGATGTCACATAGAACAATAATGTAAGTGACAGGGCAGGCCTTAAAACTTTTGAAAAATGGGGGAAAAAACGCACATGAAAGTATGAGGAGGTTGGCGTTAGTGACTTTGCATTGCAAGAGAATTTGTGAGATGTAAATATAGAGTATTTTTGGTCGTTCACATGATTGGTAGTTTTCCAATTTTTTTTTTCTATGAGAAAAGAAGTGGTTTTATTTTTATATGTTTTTATTTGTCTAAGTGGATCTTCCCTATTCCATTGCTCATTGTGTTGTACTCTATGCATCAAGTAAAGTGAACGACTAGCAGCACCTTACAGTAAAGATAACCGCAAGTGATTGTACTTTTATTGTAACATAACACTGTTACCACCATTTCAATCTGTTGCACAAAATGCATTAACATCTCTGTCGATAATACTGATAAATGCTAACAATGATTTTCCAGAATATACCAAATGTTTTACCTTTCATTTATAGGAATTATGTGAAATACTTACAAAAATAAAAAATAGCAAAAATAACACATCAGAATAATCTCAGAATGCTTTGATGACGTTAAATGGCTGTAAGAGATTGACGGACTGTCATGCAATAGGATTTATTCACTTTACCCATTTTATGTTACAAATAGGTCATATAATTTTCCACACCGTGTGACACAGTTGCCTTGTTTTCATTTGTGGCACATTAAAAATGCAATATTGGTTGGGTTTCCTCGATATCAAATGCCAGTTTTCTTCAATTGGAACACAAGTAAATTTTATCACATTAACATTTTTAAATGTCATATTATTCCAATCCATAAATAATAAATACAACATGGAGAGGATGTCTGAGAGAAAATGAGTGAAACAGAGCCCAGAGATCCTCTTCCTCCTGAAACTGCAGACTTGTAAGTGGGAATTCTGTTTATTCATTTAGATTGTCTCTCGCACTCTGTCTGTGGGCCTCCGTGCTGCCCCATCTGAGAAGCTCATTCCCGTTTCTCTGTCGGTCCTCCACACAATGCCGCATTCACAGTGTCCTGTCTGGGCCCACGTGACAGCAGTGCCAGATGCTCTGAACTCTCCACCACCGTCAGCTCCTCTCAATGGAGATATAGAAGGTTTGTGGCCAAAATCGAAAGCCTATAGCAGTACAATGTCTGTTAAGGTTTTTATTCGTTCCAGGGCATCAGGGAATGTCTGGTACTTCTTTCACGTGTACTGGAACTTTGTTTGACATTTTTCAAAAACTCAACCAGGCAGCCTATCACCTACTTATCTGTTTTGCATGCCTAATCCTTCAGAAAACATCTGCCAGTCTACTCAAATATTAGGCGAATGTTTCTATCTAACTAATGTGAACATTCAAGTTGAGATTGTAATACAATCACATTACATATATGCTACAAATATTTCAACACAATGCTGTGACTGTGCTTTGAAGTCTACAAAAAGTTTGCAAAAGCACAGTGGGTCCAAATGTTGAGTCATTGATGAAGGTGCAACACTTTATACATATTTATTTTATTTCATTAATCTGAAGCCGATCATATATACAGTATAAAATGCCCTAACAAATATACCAATAAAGAAATTAACAGTAATGTACATGGGATAAGATGCCTGCTGTAAAGAAAGGTTTTTCTGAGCAAAAACAAAACTTAACATATTGGCGATAACACTGACACTGACATTGCAGTCATGCTTGATGGGCTAAGAAATCAGAGCAGAACAACATAAAATACGTAATTTGATTAACATCAATGGAATGGACGATTTTCACATTTCTGGGTTTGGAATGTTGAAGTAAAATATAGCATATAATCCTTAAACCATTGAAAAAAATCTGACGTTCCAATTTTCTTCATCAGCAAAAAAACAAAACAAAACAAACAAAAAAAATCCACAACTGCATTTCTACACTATCCAAAATAATAAAACAAACAGATAAATTATGACAGTCAGAAGAGAGGAAGACCTCAAATGTTCATCTGTAGTGTGGCAGTTATGTTGACTAGTATTTTCTAATTTAATATACCAGGCTAATATAGCACAATATAAATGCATATTATTATTATTATTATTATTATTTAAATAATGAAAATATATTTTAATAAATATTATAGCCTATATTATAATTTGATTTTGGATCTTAGATTTAGGATGTTAAGCGTTCTGGTAATGCATATTCACAGTCCAAAAATGGTACATAGTCTGATTATTGGCAATACTGCAGTATTATAATATGTTTATTATTATCACATTATACAGTTATATTTTTATACTGGGTAATAAAATAAATAAATAAAAAAAAATTATAAAACAAAAAAACAGTATATGTCTTAAAAAAATATTTGTAACACAGATACACACAGACCATAGATGGTGCATACCATGATAAACTTTAAGTATTATTTATTAGTAAAAATCATTAAGATCAAAAATGTACCTTTAAGGACAGACAAAGTCTATCCTAATTAGCAAACAGATTTGTGCTGCTTTCAAAACTACCCGCACAGATTGTTTCCAAACCTAGTGAGCGGTGGAACTTGTCAAGACTTTTTAGGCTCTCTCGGTAGGCAGCTCTCTAGTTTTAAAACACAAGGCTTCTGTCGAGGGCCCCGTTCAGCTGCTCTGTCGCTCGTCCTCCACTAGGGCTTCCGTTTGTTTTGACTACATAATGTTGCCTGTGTGAGTTGATTCACACAAATCCCGGTCTGCCGTCGCGACCAATCGCGCTGAGCCGGTGACGCTTCGGAGGGCCGTCCGTCCGTGAGCCTGCATTCATAAACGGATGTGATAAGTGTTGAATGTACTGTACAGAGACGAAACTTGGACCATGGCGGAAGAAGACGACACGAAAATCCGGATTTTACAGAGCCTCCGAGGGAAAATATGTAAGTGCGACACGCTGCTTGGAGAGCGAGTTAGATGTGTGTGTGTGTGTGGAAGAGTGTGTTTAGATGGCTTTGGGAGCGAAAGAAAAAGGATCAGCACGGGGGACAGAGGGGCGCGGTAGGAGCAACACACACACACACACACACACACACACACACACTCGGCGCTACTGGATGGGGCTCTGAGAAACCAGCGTTGTTTGCCAAACTGCGCACAGTTTGGATATGTAGTTCACTTAATTTTGGATATTTTACGTTTAAATCATGTTTACATCACCAGTGACAGATATAGCTCAGGCGTTTGTCCATTATCTGAGTTAGCCGTGGTGCTAACGTGCTCCATAGCCTGGTTCCCCCTCACAACCGTCGTATTTATTCACGTTAATGTTTGTACAAGAGTAAAATATGGTTCTGGTTTTACTAACACCGTCTTCATGTCACTGGAGTTGACGGTTGGTTGATTCATTCTTAACCGGACTGACGGTGTGGAACAGTCGGTGGGATCCTCGCCGAAATTTGACCAATTCTGAGCTGGACGGAAGTTTTTGCATCGCTTTAAATACTCGAACATTGCCACAGATAATTATAATATTTAAGAATTTCTTCAAAAATATTTTAAAACTCGTATTTTGGTATATTCTGTAACGCAGTCGTACTGAAGTATAGCATAGACATCAAATGCAGTGTTGGGTGTAACGCGTTACAAAGTAACGCGTTACTGTAATAATATTACTTTTTTCAGTAACTAGTAGTGTAAGGCATTACTCGTCTGAAAATGGTAATATTATTACAGTTTTCCCAAGCTAGTTACTTGCGTTACATTTGCCAGTAGCACCTTCATCACACACAAGGCACACAACACAGAGAACAGAAGGGAAGGGAAGGAGGGCGTGAATGGAACAGTGATTGGTCTGGGTTTGGCACGAGGTATCATTTACCATCACTGATTGGTCGACAGCCGGCAGCAGAGCGGCACGCTCAGACAGATGGGGAAAAATGGAAGCGTCAACAACGGCAAGCTCTTTTTCAGAGGAAGGTTCCCAGCAACAGAAAGCTAGTTTCGACGGGTGGAGATTCAGTAATTATTTTGTAGGAGTGCTCCGATCACGATCGGCCGCTCGTTAATGCGCATCTCAGTAAAGCCGGTTCTCTAAAGCGGTTTATTCCATCAGGTGCGTGAACCATATGTTCATACAACCGTGCCAATAAACGCTGAAAATGAACGTGGATTTGAGCATCTTCTCAGTTAATAACGGCTCTGTGTAGTAACAGCTGCTCTATGTGAAATCACGCACCTGATGGAATTAACCGCTGATTAGAGAACAGGTGTACTGACGAGCAGTAATATAAGTGAGTTGTGTAAACAGTGATTTATGTGACTTCAATTATTTCTTATTAAACTCAAATCGAAAAGTAAAAAGTATTTTTTGGAAAAACCACATCCTGGTGTTAGTCTTCATATGCTGCTGAATAGTGTTAACACGGATATAGAAAAATAAGGAGTGCAAGAGATTGATTCTTAATGTCAGTTTATTTTTAATTAATACTACAGTAGTTCGGTTCCCTTTACATCTTTAACTACCCGTTAATTTATCAATTGAATGGGTGACCTATCCTCATTAATAGAGCAAACATTTGCCCCCCCTGAGAGAATTGGCAGGAGCCGCCACTGATAAAGACCCTAAAGAACACTCCTCCTTTGTATGTTCTCCCTCCATCTGATGCATCTCAGGCAATCATAGAGTAATTAAGAAAAAAAGATGTAACTAGTAATATAACTAGTAATATAACTAGTTACTTTCTCCAGGGAGTAATAAAGTAAAGTAAGGCATTACTATTTTTGAGAGTAATATGTAATATGTAATATATTACTTTTTTGAGTAACTAGCCCCAACACTGATCAAATGACAGATTAATTTACTTAGTAATTTACGTGCCCAGATTACTTTCCATTGATTAAAAATCATATATATTACTGTGGTCACTTAACGTTAGTATTAGCAGATTCTGTCATCTAAAAAATAAGTTAACATGACTGAAAGCTTTTTACACTCTGCAGAACATCATATTAAATTTATTATGACTTAAACTGAGTTAACTATGGTAATGTAATAGTTTCTGTTAGATCACACTCAAAAACCATATTCAGTCTGACCCTTATTACATTGATTTGTATATCCCAGTATAGGTTTAGTTTAGTTATATAAATTGTAAAATATATTGCCCACTTCTACCATGAAATCACAATAAAGTGCCATTTTTGAAAATAATAACATGGTATTACTATATTATTTTTGGCATTCTTCCACAGTAATGTTATTCTTTAAAAGAATAACTTAAATTCCATTATACATGAGTATCGTCGCATTCATCACTTTTCACAGTACACTGTAAAAATTGTTGTGTTTAGAAACCTAAACATGTTCTTAATGTAATAGCATTTAAATTAACTTATTAGAAAGACAACTGCATGTTCTTAAAGTGTACAGTGATATTACCTTTTGATACATTGAATGTAAAATTGTACTTTTGGAACATGGCACTTTTTTGTAAAGGATATGACATGACAGCTGATATTGACACTATCAGAGCAAATGAAAGATCGCTCCGTGTCTGTAATAAAATGTTGACATGTCAGGTGTTTTGAATGGATTGAGCTGATTACAATTTAAACTCAATTGGTTTGGGGGCATTTTCTTAACACTGTCCAAAATGATTGGCGCTAATGTTTTTACTGTCTCCCACCCCTCACCCACCAAAATACAAAAAGAAAAAAATTGAACCGAAACCTTGTGTTGCAAGTGAGTTCGTGGTAAATCATCACTCTCTGGAAAGCTCACTGGAAGCCTCATATCCACATGATGTTGCATAATTCATGTGAAGTGGAGTAGCTCATCATTTTACTGGCATATAGAAAAAAATTAATAATATAATGAAAAAGATTTCCTGTGGTACAAGTTGAAAATCTAAAGTATTATTTTCAGCAAATTTTTGTAAATAAATAAATTAAATAATAATAACCCTGATATAAGTATAGCACCTTAAAATCTCTGTCTAGATCTGTCAGTATTAGTCTTCTGTACAGCCCTTGATGCCCAGCTATGTGTGCATGCGTATGATTGTGTGAAAGTCATCGCTTTTATCTTTCTACCTGGATGAGGGTAGGCTTTTCTGATTACAGTTACCACTCAGTAACCTGCATTTGCCACTCTACTAAAACTGCTGTCTGCACTGGGGATGTGGGGGGATTCAGAAACAGGGAGTTTTTGGAAGTCGGTGTGTAAGTGGGGCTTTTATGGCATTTGGATGACTTGAAAGTCCCAACCTCAGGTCAATTCCAATAACGTGTAGTGCAGTACAGTCATAATTCTAATAAACAATACAAGTGAATAACATGTCATTGTGTGAATTAGATATCGTTTTGAGTGACAGTATATTTGTAGAAGCATAAAATTTAGTTTCATATGATCTGACAGAATTACACTCTCAGAAAGAGGCGTACCTTTTGAAAAGCGGTCACCTCAGTGACCGCTATTGTACCTTTCTTTTCCCTGAGAGTGTAGGATAATTGTATTATATTAGTTATACTAACAGAGTATAACATGTTTAGTGCGTCAAAAAAGGTACAGGTGTCTATAGGAAGAATTGGGAAATTCCTTAGGAAATTACAGGGTACTGTTATGTAATTGCTCTCTTTTTTGTAAACGCTTAGGGAAGAAACCAGGTACTCTTGACTTTTACAGCATCTACATAAATTTCCAGTAATTTGAAGATTTTTTAATAATGTAAAAAAAAAAAATCCTGAAAAACTTTTCTTTTTTTTTTAATTAGATTTAACTAAAAGTCTTTGGTCAGCCACTTCCTACACAGTCTTTTGCTTGCCCTGACCGGAAAGATTAGGTTCAGGGTCAATCAGGGCGATACAAACTGAATGATACACTGTAACTAGAGACATGTCCCATGACATCAGTCATGTGCTATCAAATCAGATTGTCTAGCATATCTGAAACTCTCAAACGGGACAGTGTAACAGACGTGACACTGAACAGTTTAGCGGTGGCAAGCTAACTGTTCTATTTGTGCAGTTAGTTGGGCTCTATATTAAAAAACTGGTGTGGTTGGCTTTAGTCATCAGCTATTTTTATGAAAGGATAAGGGCATTCATTTGCTTACTAGTATTTTAAAATTGGTTGACAACAACTGTGATGTCTAATATTGGCTACTGCCCAATGGTCCGTGAGGTTTATGAATATAGCTCAAAGGCTTTTTCATTCACAAAAGCACACCAAGGTTTCAGAATGACTGTTATGAGTATGTAGGCCACTGCGTGCAGTGCGTCACACTGCAGTGATGTCTTTGTCCATGTTAGTGTCCTAATTGGGACGTATGTCAACACCACACATAACCACAAATTGGGTTATGGCCTCAAAAAAAAACACACATAAACTGTTCTGTGCATGCAGCATTTATGATGTTGTTATTTTACCTGCAATAATATTAATCCGGTAAAGTCACTGAAATCCCATAGCTTAAAAAAACAAAAACAAATCTGGTATTAATTCAGATGTTGGCCAAAATTGCTTATTTGCATGCATATAACAAGCATATTGGCTGTTTATTAGTACTTATAAAGCACATATGAATGCTTTATTTTGCATAACCTTATTCCATGTGTCCATATTCTAACCCTACCCCAATGTCTAAACATAACATCTAGTACAACAACTACCTTATAGGCTACTTCCTATCAATTAAGCAGCAAATAAGGAGTTTATTAATGAAAAACTCAGTTAATAGTTAACATGTTTCCCAATCTTAAGTGTTATCTGATCAAAAACATGCTTAAGATAAATGCTCCAAGACCAAGTATTGTAGTTTATAGTTTTGCAGAGAAATGATCATATAATGATTTAATTGATTCTCTGAAGCATTGCAATGTTATTTGATGTTATATAATTTGTTATTTCTTGTTGTATTCTTAGCTTTAATGCTAAAATCACTCAAAAAACATTTGAAAATCCTCTCAGAACACCATAAACGTAAAAAAAAAAAAAAAAAAAGTAATCTGAACACCTTGCCAATGGTTTTTATTTTTTGAGTCGTTTCCATTGGAAAGTGTATGTTGGTACCCTTATTTACTAAAATACTTATTTACTCACTCCGATGTTATCTTTTTCTTTTCTTTCCCCCTCTTTTTTGTGCACAAACAGCCACATTTACATGTGGTCAGCAACACCGGCTATCAGCAGGTGTGCGTGCACATATACAAACAGCAGGAGGAAATGTTTTCCTGCTGTGATGTGTTGGAGAACTGTGAAGCGTTCAGTAGTATACTAATAACAGCCGACAAAGAGGAACTGAACTAAGGGCTGGATCTATGAGGACCATCTTACAACACACTCTTACGACTTAATACTGGCCACAATGTTCCGGTGTCAACCAATTCCGATACCCTTATTAGAACATTTCACTATAGACAAACATGCTAGTCTATTATATTTAAACCACTATACTATACTATACTATACTATACTATACTATACTATACTATACTATACTATACTATAGTGAGTATTAAATCAGTTTCCGAGTTTGGTGGGTCCTTTTTTATAGAAAACAGACAGAAATATTGTTTTATTGATGTATTTATGAAAGAACTATTGATTGACGTGAAGTCTGTTGGCTGTTTTGAAACCGAAAACAAGCTCTTCGATATGTTTTGTCCAAAAGTCCTGTGTCAAGTGTGTCTGTCAAGTGATTTCATGGGGCCTTTAAAGGTAGCAAACAAGCTGAGGTTGGTGTTTAAAACTTGTGGCTCACACTCATTGACTCATAACCTTCTGACCGCTTACTTCATTCACTCTCAAACCTCATCCTTCTCTTGCGCCTTCATACTTCTTTCGCAAGAGCTATTTTGTTACAAACAGTTTTGAGCAACACATTAAAAAACTATCCATAAAATCATACCAGAATGATAAAGAAGTATTACTTTTCCCTTTATATAGCATATATATATATATATATATATGGTCAATCTACAGTTTTGTATGTAAACATAAACATATATGTATGAAAATAGTTGACCGCTGAATGTCACGATTCAGCAGTCAGAAACAAGTATTCCAGCCGTGTAATAACTGCATTATTTCTGATAGCTAATAACTGGACATTCTGATGTTTTTGGTTGTATAGCACATGCTGTTAAAAATAGTCCGTATGCTGTTAAACTGCAGGCTAGATTCAAATGCTGCCTATATTAGTTCTTAAGTTAGCTTTTCTGCCTGTTCATTATTTTCTCTGAGGAGCTTCAGTTTTTTTGTTTTTTACAAGAGCTTAGCAAAGTTAAATTATTATAAGCCTGGCTAAATTAGGGTCAAAGATGGGGTTAAAAACTAACCAACTCAGTGTTTCCCCTTCTGGTCTATCCGGTGGGTCTATGTTAAGATCTTCTAAAAGCAGTTAGGCATGGCATCACACGGGTCTCTGGGGCTGGTTCTGAGCGAATCAGGGCAGGAGGGTTTAGCGCAGAGCTCGAAAGTCGCTTTAGTTTTCACAGTCAGAGGCACTGGGATTAGATATTAATAGTTCTTTAAAGAGTGGAAGCAGATTGACGCTGTCACCTCACACACCCTTAGCAGTGCGCTGTGCTTACACAGCTAACACTAACCAGTCTCTGATTTTACCACCAAGCACAGTTTAATGATGTGATGCAACACTCTTCAAGAGTGAATGTGATATTAACTAACTGTTGTGTAGGCAATGACACTCACAAGATCGTATTGTGTCCTAAACATATTAATGAATATTGATTTAACTTGCTGATAGTGTTTCTGCATAAAATAACCCTTGTGGGGATCAAGAGGTTATAAATATAAGCTTTATAATAACAAATTGTGTGTGTGTGTTTACTTGGTTCTTTTGGTTAAATTAGCAGTTCAGTTTTCCTTGTAGGCATGTGTCCTGTGGCTTTTTGTTTTGTTTATGTCTTGTCTTTTGGTTTGTTTTCTTGTCTTGTGTTTGGTGTTGTCACATCCTGTCTCATCAATTGTGACAATAGTGAATGTTTTGTCTTGTTTTATTTTGTCTCTTTGTCTGGTTTAGACCCAAAGTCTATTGGCATTTTCTACCTGGTCTTATGAAATAAATGAACCTGGGTGCACTTTTTAGTGAGACCAGAAATACGTACCAATTAGTACATATTACTACAGTTTCAAATATAAGTGAACACTAGAGGTAGTAAAACTTTGCAACCTTTTATTCCCTTCCACACAAATTTTTTATTAATAAAGCGTAATTTCTGCACAAATAATTGAAAAATATCATGCTATGACATCAAAACAATATTAATGTGCTGGGAGATTTGAAAACTGATGCTTTTGAATGTTAGCATCGCGCATATCCAGCTTCATATCTATAGGTTTTCATTGGCGGTAGGTTTGTTCGGTAGCACACAGAGTAGTGTTGTCAAAAGACCCGGTACTTTGGTGGTATTAAAAAAATGAAAATGTGACGGTACCAAGTTTTTTTTAAGTACAGGTGGTACCGAGTAACCGGTCAACCCGGTTCTTGACCCATACAGCGCTATGACTTCCGCGAAGCAGAAAACGCGGACGGAATCTCCAAACCCAGTCATGAAAATTAAACTTACATTTAAATATGGACAGTCACGGAATTTGTCAAAGTTAGCATCAATGAATCAAATCAAATCTCCATATGGACCAGTATCTGTAAATGTTAAGTCCCAAAAAGTTGATTGAAATCTGAATCCTGCATGTTCTGCGCGTCTCTGTGTGAATGAATTAATGGTTTGTTTACTACATAGACTGAAGTGTGTGACGCTTGCAGTAATTTCAGCATCTGCCGTCTAAATGAGGATATAAAGACATAAACAACATAACCAGAGCTGTTCTGAGTCACTTCACAAGCATTTTACAGTTTCTTTGAGTAAAACCAGTCAAAATAAAAGTTCATTTTTACATAAAGGGACTGTGCTATAAATATTACTATTATTTAGTAGAATGGATGTGATACTGCTACTACTGTTGAATTTTATTTTTGAAAACTTTAATTTTTAAATAAATAAACCACACAATATTAATTTCCATGTTCTAATTTTAATAGCAAATCACCTTTATTTATCAAAAAATAAAAATGTATTTACATTTCATTAATTAAAAGACTTAATAAATTTGGATGAAACTTGTTTACTGTTTTTCATAATTATATTACTTGTAGAAAAACTTTAAACACAATTTAAATTTTTTTTTTTTTTCGCATATTTTTGTGTTTTCCTTTGTTACCAAAATTGGTACCGAGAACCGTGGATTTTCACTGGTATCGGTACCGAATACTGACATTTTGGTACCTTGACAACACTAGTACAGAGATGTACTTTAGTGGCTTGGAGCTCTGGTTCGAATCCTGTGTAACCACGGTTCGACGAAGCAGTTCAAATGTGCATCGACTGCTTCAGCTCATGATTATATTGGTTAAACAAATTGCAATTCTTAGAATTCAAGCATTCAGTGATGTGATGTTCTCGGACCCTGATCAGAGATTTCTGTGGAGTTCTGCATTATGTAGCTGGTATGACTTTAATCGTATCTTTTCATCGGCCCGGATGATTTCATAGAAATATTTCTGGTATAGTTGCATTTTTTTTCATTGTTTATGTTTATGAATGTAAGTGCGAGTGCATATGTGTGTGTGTTTGCATGTAGGGAACTCCAGAGTTTTCTATCTGCATGTATGTGAAGCCTTGTATAGCTTGTTTGTCCAGGCCTCACAGTTGTGGTTTGTATTCACTTCCGTTGCTAAGCGTACAGTGCTACACACATTCGCTTCTCTTCATCACACCTGTGTGTATGTGTGCGAGAAGAGAGAGTTAACTTTAGGGCATTGGCTGCCATCACTGCTCCCTGCGGCAGTGTGCTCTTGGGAGTTTAGTTTCCTCTGAGTCTTTATCTGTGTCAACTGTGAGCATCGTTATGAGCTGCTCAGGGTTGCATTTGCTGTTGTTTTCTGAATGGTTCAGGGGAAGAGGTGTGTGCCGGAAACAGAGACTTTGTAATTGGTAAAGGTGTAAGTTGCAGACTTTGTGCATTCAGTCTCTGATCCCTAATGAGAATATATGCTCATCAATGCATTATGGAGTCATATATCAGCCCAAAAGATAAAATTAAAATATATTTTGCATACAGAAAATGGGGGTTATTTTTAAGACTTTTGATATGCATTGCATGTTATTTTAAGTACATTACCCCAGCAGAGAAAAATCTTTCTCTAACAAATCAATGAAAACCATCCTGTTTTAATTAAAGTAAGCAAAAATTACATTAATTGCAATTCATTTACATTTGATTATCATGGTTAGCATACTCATATTCTACAGGCCACAATCAACAACCTGACCAACTATATGCATAGGAGATGTGTTGCACTGGGTGAGGCAAATGGTGGTCACACCAGTTACTGACTGTTTTTCGGACACCCCCCCCACCCCCCCTGTATATATATATATATATATACAGACCAAAAGTTTGGACACACCTTCTAATTCAAAGAGTTTTCTTAATTTTCATGACTATGACAATTGTAGATTCACACTGAATGCATCAAAACTATGAATTAATACATGTGGAATTATATACATAACAAAAAAGTGTGAAACAACTGAAAATTTCATGTTCTAGGTTCTTCAGAGTAGCCACCTTTTGCTTTGATTACTGCTTTGCACACTCTTGGCATTCTCTTGATGAGCTTCAAGAGGTAGTCACCTGAAATGGTCTTCCAACAGTCTTGAAGGAGTTCCCCGAGAGATGCTTAGCACTTGTTGGCCCTTTTGCCTTCAGTCTGCGGTCCAGCTCACCCCTAAACCATCTCGATTGGGTTCAGGTCTGGTGACTGTGGAGGCCAGGTCATCTGGCGCAGCACCCCATCACTCTCCTTCTTGGTCAAATAGCCCTTGATGCCTTCAGTGTGACTCTACAGTTTTCATAGTCATGAAAATAAAGAAAACTCTTTGAATGAGAAGGTGTGTCCAAACTTTTGGTCTGTACTGTATATATATATATATACTATAAGGCAACATTTGTGGTGATATTAGAGGAGACCTAAAACTGAAAGCTGTGAACCACAATAAAGAAGCCATATTATCTGATATTGTAAATTTGTCATAAAAAGTTATAAGATGCGTGTTTGTTTTTATTTATAACTGTTCCTACATTCAGAAGAGATCTCTAGCTGTTTCGTCCTGGTTCGATGTGGTCTGGATCAGTTGGCTACATCGACCCTCTGACACATTAGTATGTGTGGTTGTGTATGTGTGTGTTTTTGAATTTGATCTTTTGAATCAGCGCTCTCCTGGAAGCCCCAGTGCATGCTGGGAGGAAGTTAATGCTTCTCGTCTGTAACCACATCTTAGATGAGCTCCACGTAGAGCGGCCACATCCGCCTCAGGCCTCTGCACCACCACAGCTCTCCTGCAAGTGTGTGTGTGTGTGCAATAGTGTGTGTTAGTGGCCGTATATTGCCGACCCCACAACTGACAAACCTCTAATTCAAATGCAGTGTTCAGATACCGAAACAATTTGAAGAAAAAGTGAATTTTTGTTATTTTCTGTGAAAAACGTTAAAGGTTCTTATGCAGAATGTCCTAAGGCAGCTTTTCAATCCATTGAGATTTTAACTTTTGGGAGTATTTCTGAAATATTCTCTGCAATAATGTGAATAGTAATGTGTGTGAGGTGTGTGTCGTCTTACATCCCTGTTATGCTTCTCTTGGCAGGCGAAGCAAAAAATCTGGGTCCGAGCTCAGGGCCGAACCGTCTCCGTGACCTCTGCACCTTCTGTACAATCAGTTTGGACCAGGAGGAAGTATATCGCACAAAAGTCTATGAGAAGAGTGTAAGGTGAGATGATCGACACAGTCCTGTACACATAAGCACACAAACATCACATGCAAACGACATGCTGATGCTGATGATATTTATCTTACAGCACTTCTCATATATGTGGTTTTCATGCTGCTTCACAAAAATGCAGGCACATATTTTTTTCTGTCTGCCATGTACACGTAATTCGAACAAGAGCGGAAACATTGCCCTTTTATGTCATTTTTTTCATCTTTCACCGTAGTTGCTCAAAATTTAATATATTGTAATATACAAATAGATGTAAACATTTTCTGAAGAAAATGCGAGTAGAACTTAACCACTTAAAATGTGCGATGCAATAGAACATGGCAACCCACAATTGTTTTGGGGATGTTAATAATTTTGTATATTTTATTTTATTTTATTTTTTTGATGATGATGTAAAAAGGGATAATTTGCCCCATTGCATATTCTGTCACCACTTACTCGCCTTCAATTCACTTAAATTTTTCTGTGGAACACAAAAGAAGATACTTTGAAAATGTCCGAGTTTTGTCCATATAATAAAAGGGGGTTTGAAGCTATTTTGGACCCCATTGACTTTCATTTTGTGGGCATAAACATTCTTCAAAATATCTCATTTTGTGTTCCTCTGAAGAAAGAAAGTCACACAGGTTTGGAACAACATGAGGAAGAGTGAATGATGACCGAATTTTCGCTTGTAAGCAAACCCGGTTTCCAATGTCAGTTCTCCAAGACCTTTTTCAATGCAATTCTATGCGAGATTTTTGATCTTATAGATAGTGTGGAGAGCTTAAATTGTAATTTTTAAAACACACACCGGTTCAATGTGCAAAAAATGTGCAAAAAATATATATGTGGCACATTGAACCACATATATATTATAATTTTTTTTACTATTCACTCATTCATTATACTCAAAGTAGAGCTTCCACTGTGGACCGGATTTGCCTTGTCTTGATATCTTCATCTTGATATCGGGACATACAGCACTGTGTTTGACGATATTACACTGTGTACATTTTCAGTTGCAAAAGCGTCTAGTCATTGAAAGAAGCACATTTTCTTTATCTTACTCTCTTTCTGAAGGCTTTTCCTCTTGTGGTATTTCACAACTGTTTTTTTCCCTCAGTTCAAAGGGCTCTGTTTGCTGTGTCTAAGGAAGGGTGTCCACCTACGCGTTCGCTCAATCTTCTCTCTCACACACTTGCTATCTGTCACTCCCTCTCTTTCCTTCACACACTCGTTTGCAATCAGCCTCTCTCAGAGCGTGAAGTTTTTCCTCATCATCTCTCCTAATCTTTCTTCCTCTCATTTGGCTTTTTATTAAACACTTGGAATCATTCTGGTGTGCCACGTCGCCATGTTTTCAGTATTTCGAGTCGGGTAGTTTTACCTGGTCAGAATCTGTTTGTGTGAATGTATGGTGGAGCTAGCACATGCGCTCTTGAGTGCGTGGGCTATGAGTGTGTAATTCGTGTGTGTGTGTGTGTGTGAGAGAGAGCTGGAGTGTGTGTGGGTGGATGATCGTTCTCCTCTCAAGTCTCAGCTGAGGTATTTGACTGTTGCAGTCACACAGCTTGAAATCATTTTTTGCACATTGAACCTTTTTAATCTGTCGTTTTTTGAATGCATTTTTTATGATACACATTTTTTTTTAATTCTGTGCATACATTGACCCCAAAAGTGTTTGGACACTTAAGCAGAGTAACCAAATAACATTTAGTTATAAACATGATGCACTAAAATTTGTCAACCACTAAGTGACAGAACTTTTTAAATATTGTATTATTAAAATTGTATTTTACATTTATATATTTAAAAAAAAAATTAAGGTTGTTATTGTTTATAATTTTACACCTAATTTTTGAGAAATGCTTTGGGTGAAATATGCGCTTGTGCTGTCTTTATTTAAAACCAGTGTCATTCTGTTTGATCATTTGTTGAATCTCACAGATTGTTTCATATCGTGGCCATTAAAACTGAGATTTTGTTTGTATCGTGACAATTGTTTTTATGACAATGCATCAAATTCTCATGACCTAGTCTTACTTCATCCTAACCAGCTGTGACTCGTTAAAGTGACTAAAGTTTTTCTATTAATATCTGTGTTTCTGTGTTGTACTGCTGAAAAGCTTATTGGACCAAAGTAGCGTTCCACGTGTATTATAAACATCAATCATAGACTAGGAGAAACTGATTGTGTTAAGAATCAGATAACGCTGTCAAAAAAGAACTGTAAAATGTACTAGAGATTGTCTGCTTGGACAATGCAAATAAAAACAGTAAAACAGAATGCAATGAAGTGCAAAATGTAAATGTATAAGGTAAAATAAATATGTAAAATTCATATTAGTATAGTAGATAGTGGCCACATTCTCATTACTGTACTGCGAAGCAAATAATGTTTACAGTTATATTTATGTACGTGGCAGACTCTTCTATTCAAAGTGATGTCACATTTTATCAAACCCATTGAGACGCCAGAGCCATGCTTTAGATTTTGAACTTAAATGGGTGATATTTATTATGTTCAATTGGAAATAGACGTTTTGTATATGGAGTCACAGCGCTTGTCTTTAACACGCTCTTTCCTGTGCTTTAGTCCGTTCTATGGCGAGGACTTTTACTTCGAAATTCCACGGCCATTTCAATGCCTGTCTTTCTACGTCTACGCCAAGGGCATGTTCCAAATAAGGGATCTACCTATAGGTCAGTATCTTTCGCCCTTGTTTTGTCTCATTGTCAAGACTAATAAACAGTGTACATGTCAACTGAAGCTTGCGTGTTCGTTTGTAGGGAAAGTAGCCATCAGGAAGGAAGATCTCTGTAACTACTGCGGGAAAGAGAACTGGTTTCAGTTACAGCCTGTGGATCCACACTCAGAAGTTCAGGTGAGTGAACGGTTAGATGGCATAGAAGTTATCATTTAACACACAAACACACACCCAACAGAGCAATACATGAATACACAGCCTTACTTCCCTTCTGTGGTTAGTCTTAAGCCGTGGTTTGGACCAATCGGGTGAGTTTATGATTACTCATTGCCTCACCGTACCCAATGAGATCAATGTATGATTAGTCAGCTCTTATATGTGGTCCAGTGACTTGAAAACAGATGCAGGCCCAACTCCACATCCTGTTTTTGTGTATGGTGTATGCACGGATCTGTTTTGTACACAAGTATGATTCACTATTCAGCAGAGCTGGGGGTGTGGACCATATCAGAAACAAAAAGTGTTTATGTAAACGCATTTGCTTTCGTAAAAAGTCTGTTTCGAAAAACACACACACAAACACGCAACGGAAAGACAAATAGTGGTTAGCCACTTTTGAAAATTAATGAGAAAAGTAAACCTAACAAGCAAGTTTCTGCATAAGAGTTTTTACATTTTGCATGCATATGGCCAACAACAATGGTTTTAATTGGAATTTGGCAACATTTGAAATACTTGCGATTGTAATTTTTACAAATATTTTTGCAACTAAAAAACAAACAAACAGTGGTTTAACAATTACTAATAGCAGATTACCACTTTTCCAACTGAGGAAAGTAAAACTAGCAAGAAGAGTTTCTACATACTTGTATTGATAACATCAGTTTTAATTAGACTTATTTAGAAAAAGTGCAAAGTATTTGTGAAAAATGTGTTTGCAATGTATTTGTAAAAAATGGAAAGACAATTACAAAAATCGATTTGCCACTTTTCCAACTGAGGAAAGTAAACCTAGAAAGCAAGCTTCTGCATAAGTGTTTCTGTTTAATATTTGTATTGATAATATCTGACCCTGGACCACAAAACCAGTCTTAAGTCACTTGGGTGTATTCGTAACAATAGCCAAAAAAAATACATCGTATGAGTCAAAATTATTGATTTTTCTTTTATGCCAAAAATCATTAGGACATAACGGAAAGATCATGTTCCATAAACATACTTTGTATTCCTGCAGTAAATATATCAAACCTTCATTTTTGATTAGCAATATGCATTGCTAAGAAATTAATTTGGCCATTTTTTTAGGTGATTTTCTCAATATTTGTATTTTTTTTGGACCCTCAGATTCAAGATTATCAAAATAGTTGCATTAATGGACAGCTTTTTATTCAGCTTTCATATGATGTATACATTTTCTCAATTTCGAAAATGTACCCTTATGAGGACCCTTTTGAATATTTTAGTTGCCTTTGTATTTGTTTTAATTTTAAACTGTGTTTCTTAAGTGTCTAAATACTTTTTAGGGCCACTGTGTATGATGACAAGATGTGTCCCACAAAGTCACCTGAAATACAGAGCATTTTTACTGACCAGTGAAACAATGTCTGTTTCATTATAAAATTGTTGATCATCACATTTTGGCTTTGCATAGCTTTCCACAAAGCAGCCATGTTTACAGACTAGTTTCGCAATCCTTCCTTCTTCCTGCCTTGCGACTTCACTAACTTTTTTAGTAGAAAGAAACCAATTATTACTTTTCAATTTCGTAGGTTCAGACTCTGATTCAGTGATTTGTTTTCAGTCGCACAGAAGTGTTCTTGGAAAGTCTCTGTGTAACGTTTTTCATATATGAAAAAAGTTTTGTAAAAAAATTGCTGAATATTATAGGGTATTGTTGTGTTGGTCCATATAAATAAAAAGGATTATGCATATCCGTTTTCGTTCAGTAAAATACTGTGGAAAATGTTATTTTAAAATTTTTATTTCTGTTTCACTGCAAGTTCTTAACAATCACCTGTGTTTTTAGCTAAAACGGATTAATTTCAGAGTAAAAACACAAATATCATGAAAAAAAAAAGAAAAGAAAATTGTATTGACAAATATTTATAGATTTCATATGGCCCTAGAGTCTATGCTGCAGTGTTACTTTATGACAGCGGTTAAACACTGTTGTGTATGTGTGTTTAACTCTGAGGATGAGAAAAAGGTGGGTGGCAGTTCCGTCAGATAATGTTCAGAGCCGCCCAGAACTGGCTGAAATCACAAGAAGTTCCTCCATCGCTGTGTTCAAAAAAGGCCTTACGCACTCCAAAAAACTTAAACGACTTATTTACACAACACAAGTTTTTTTTATTTCCACATATGTATGAAATTAATTGCGCTATGATTATGTAGATTCACTGTATCTTGCAAATAGATCTACTCAACATCTACATCTTCTTCAGGATTAATGATTCGATTCAATGAATATATTTTGGCTTCTTTGAGGATTGGCACTTCATATTGCATTTTGAGGTTTTATTTTAAAAAGTAGTTTTTTTCTTCTTTGGACATCTGTTAACATTGAATTACTGGTGCATGCTCGGTGTCATCTCTGAAAGGAACTTGCACAAAATATTGCGTAGGAGTACGTGGGTGTTTTTCTTTAGTCTTTTTCTTTTCTATCTGTCTCCCTCCCTGTCTTTTCCTCCTCTCCTCGCTCTTTCTCATTCCAACATTATCAGCCTCAACTAATTTGACAGGCTGGATAGATTATTTCAACATCTATCTAATATCATAAACATGTCAGTAGTTGAGCTTCAGTTCCACGGTATTCAAATCACATTCTGGGTTTCAGATGACTTTTTTTTTTTTTTAAGCGGACGTATGAATGATGGTTTGTGGGACAGGTCCAATCATCTGAATTTCATATACAGTGGCCCCAAAATTTATTTCTGAACTTAAACATTTAAAATGAATGAATGTCGTTGCATTCAATAAGATAACAAACCATTAAATCTATGTTAAACATATATTTATTATTGTTGGTTTTTTTTTTTTTCAATCTAATTTGTGAATGCGGATAAATGGGTCAGTGCACAAAGACAAAGAAGCAGTGTCCCATCTAAAGACAGCATGACTGAAAAGTAAAGCACACTGAATTCTAGTGTCTGTTTGCTTGTGTAACCCTGTAGATATCTCAACTGAATGAAGTGTAACTACATGTGTTGGATTTGGTGAAATAAGTCTTTTTACTTTTCCAGGGGAAGGTTCATTTAGAGATGAAGCTGAATGAACTGATCACAGAGAATGGCTCCATCTGCCAACAGCTTGTTGTTCAGTAAGTGCTGCATGTGTTTGTGTGTTTCTACATGAGTTTAGCGAATTTAGGCTCAGCATGAATGCCATTCACAACCCATTATACTTTTGTAAAGTTAAAAACTCTAAAGTGAAACAGGATATCAAATTAAAATCCAAGGTCGGGCTAGCCAGAAGGGCCCCTTTATTCCTTGCTGATAGATGTCTTAACTATACCATGTGATTCTAAAAATCTTTCTCCGTTGCTGTCAATCCATAAGTAACAGTGTGTCCTAATAGTATTATATTTAAAATCTGTCAAAAGCATATAGGCTATGTCACTTATACTTTATTATATTCTAGTAATTGTTTCAATATCTAGTACAATATCCATATCCATTGTAGTCTCCAGTGTTTTTTTAAAAAGACCTTTAAATGTGTGGAATGGAATATTATATATAATATTTTATAAATAAATATTTTTTGCCATCGCAGCTCAATGTAGTCACTAGTGATAGTGTGTAAATGGGACATTCATGTTGTGTCGTCAGACTTTAATCAGCGCTGTCATGATCACTTTCCTGTGACCGAGGACCAGGGTTTGACACATGGGGGTTCCATCTCTGCATGCTGTACATTTATTTTCACATTGGTATAATGTTTTTTTTTTTTTTTTTTTTTTTTAGCAGATTTGTAACAAAAAGCTTTTATAAACCTGTTTATAGACCTTAAGTTCACCCTACATTTTTCTCAAATTCTCTGAAACGTTAAACTCTTATACTTTTAAGACATATATTTTTATTGTATTTGTATTATAAATTGAATTTAGAATTTAGAATATTTAGAACATAATTTTGAATATTTAGAATAGATTTGTTTAGTTGAAGTATCGATCTATCTGTCTGTCTGTCTAATCTAAAATTGTCAAAGATATTTTTTTTAATTGAAGCGCAATTATATTATTACAATAATATTAGTTTTCTGACTTAATTTTTATAATAATTTTATCTCTCTGTCTGTCTGTCACTCTGTCTCTCTCTCTTTCTAAAATAATTTTTTAATTGAAGCAAAATTATATTATTACAATATTATATTTCGATGTATTATAAAAAAAAAAAAGAATTAGAGTTAGAAATAATGGGCTATTATTATTATTATTATTACTGTTATTATCATAATCAGTGAATGAGGTCTCGTGAATACTTAGTTGATTCTCTTGAAGACTCATTTTCATCACAGCGTGGTCTCTGTTATTTTTGCCTGGATGTTTCAGCAGCAGCATGAGCCATTTTCTTATAAGAAGAAATGTTTATCATATCGCAGTCCATGACAAATTAATCGCAATTTCTTTTTTCACCAAATTGTACAGCCTTATACTGTCAATACATAATTATAAAATGTTTTTTTTTTTTTTTAAACAATCAAAATATTTATTCGATTTTTCTGCAAGTAGTGTGACTATTAACCAATATCTAGAGAACCGTGAACAAATGTGTTGTTAAATGATGGAAATATGGAAAGTCATTTTAAAAAGAGTATTTTATGCTGACCAAAAAGGTTTGTGAATCCCTGAGCTAGACAACTACCACTGAGATTACGGGGAAGCCGGATTATATGTTTACTTATTCATGCAAATTGTCTGTATATAAAATAAGCATGGTTTGAAATGGTCCTTATTTGGTTTACTGTTGTGGTTTCCTGGTGTTTCCTGTGAAATACTACATATGGTATGCTCTGGATACTGTGTTGATAACTTCAGAAGTGTGTGTTGTCTGGGTGGGGGAGAAAACCTGTGAAAAGCATGTTCACACCTCTACAGGGTCTATGTGTTCTCTGTAGCGGTGTGAAAAATGGTTTGACTCATCACTGTGTTTAATGCTGGCCATCGCTGTTCATTCACACTCTGCCACGGAGCAGGTTGACGAAAGAGGAAGTGATGGCGTGACGGCAGGAAGTTCGTACTGCGCTGTTCCTGTGGTTTTGTTTTGCTGTCACACTGCTTTTTTCTCTCTTTCATGCTCTCTCACTCTTTGTAGTTCTTTCTCACCTTCCATTCGCCGCATCATGGCTGTCACCATGACAACTACAAGTGTGAATTACTTCCTGTCTCGGATAGCAGTGCTTCTGTTTTCAGCATTCTTATCTGACACTTTCATTTATGCTCGTTCTTCTTTCATCGTCTTATTCTTTCATTCATTCACATTTGAACATGTGACGCAGAGGAACCTCTGAAAGAGTCAACATCGGTGCTCAACAATAAGGAAGAGGGCCAGTGTGAGAGAATTTCAGTGCCAGTTCACTGACAGTCTCTTGCCCTATTGGGCCAGAGCATAACACATTTGTTGATTTATGTACCTGTGTTTATTGCTGACAACATTTGTTTTTCTGTGATAAATTGAACATTTTTGAAAAATCTGCTGGTTTGAATGTCACCAATGGTTCAGATTTGATCAAATTTCAAGAATGACTTACAGTCTAGAAATCTCCAAACAAGTCAGTCATGTTTTTTTGCAGTGTGCCAAATATTTCCAGCAAAGTGTTTAAATTATTCACGTAATAGTTTATATTTTTGTCATGTTTGCTGTTATTGCAAATTAAAGACCTAATAAATTATAAGTAGTTTTTTTTTAAGTGAAACAAAATAGGCTATATTTTTATTATGCAGTTAATTGAATAATAAATTATTTACAATCCAATTAATATTGCATTTCAATTTGTGAGATTACATTTTAAAATAACATGGACATTTTTTTTTTTTCGTCAACCTTGAAAACAATTGAAAATTGTATTATTAGAACTGACAGTAAAAACATTTACACTCGCGCGAAACTGGAACATTGCATAAAACATTTGCAAACAAGCTTCATTTCCATTCAGTAAGTCATAAAGAACAAATAGCACTTCCTGATAAACTTCCACTATAAACCACTAAGAAAAGTAGGAGAATATAATAATTTTCATATATAAAAAATTAATTGTGCCTCAGAGTGAGCAGACGAAATACAATGAATGCGTTCATTGCTTTCGGAGGTGGATGCTGATGTTTGGGAACATAGTTGTGCAAGACTTTTTTTTTGGAGACAATTATACAGAAATACTTTAATGACAGATTTTGCTCGTGCATTTCCGAATGACCATAGCAACATTTCAGATGCTGTGGAATGAGACTGGTCCGCTGGTTAGTCAGGTTTTGCCGTTCCATAGCACAAAGTCACATTACTTTTTTAATGCGCTTGGAGGAATTTGTTCGCAAAATTCATTTCCATCTCCAATTATTCACATCAATCCTTTTTTGCACAGGTCAAAAACCAGCTCAAGCGAGCGTAAAGACTTTTTTGAGAATTAGGGTATTTTTATTCAAAATTCTGCATTTCCATCACTCGATTCTAATAAGATACTTAAAGCGTGCATAAAAGCAGAAGGAAATCCAGCTTGTGTGTATGTTTAATTTGATCAAAACTGAAAGTATTGAAAGCATGAATGAATGAATGCATGCAGTACTGGGCTATATTAATACATGCTCATGTGAATGAGTCAGTGATACTGGTACTTTTGTATTTTAAGGGGGAGGCCAAATATATACTTAGGCATTATTTAGACTATAGCCTAAAACAGTGGCCTAAGGATCCTGTTTCACTTGGAATTATGTCACATTTTAAAAGTCAACTGGATTAAGAATGCGGTTTCATATTGACTTGAATGTATGTTTTTAAACAATCTCATTAAGACATCTGTGTGTTTGTTTCAGGATAATTGCATGTCAGGGTTTGCCATTGATAAGTGGGCAGAACTGCGATCCGTATGCCACAGTAACACTTGTAGGGCCCGCCAGGTAAGTTTATAAAGATTTGAAGTCATATTGATGGTGCACTTAAATCACAAGGTTTACAGTAAAGGAACAGAGGCTTGCATAAAATATGATGGTTTCTAATGAAGTACTGAAAACAGTCAAAATGCTCTATTGTGTTTTTTTTTTTTTCTTTTTTCTAAATCAGTCAGTCATAAAGCAGTTTCAGCCTCTGTTTCTGATCTAGGCAGAAATGAGTACACAACATCCGCTCTGATTCAATAATAACATCCTGTTCTGTGTCTTTCTGTTTCAATCTCTCTCTCTCTCTCTCTCTCTCTCTCTGTCTCTCTCTCTCTCTCTCTCCCTCAGGTCAGACCAAAAAAAAACTAAAGTGAAGAAGAAAACCAGTGACCCTCAGTTTGAGGAGACCTTTCATTTCGAGGTACGACCTCATCCATTTATTGAATATTAGTTATGTGCATCCAGAATGATGTTTCTGAACCCCCCTAAACAACTTAATAAAGTATGTTGTCATATGCATCTGCAGCATTAGCCATATATTCACAATGTTTTGGCAGGTCACAAGGTCGAGCAGTTACAAAGGGAAGTCACATTTTCACGTGGAGGAGGAGGACATAGAGAAACTAGAGATCAAGTGAGTTCTCTTCTCTTCTCTTCTCTTCTCTTCTCTTCTCTTCTCTTCTCTTCTCTTCTCTTCTCTTCTCTTCTCTTCTCTTCTCTTCTCTTCTCTTCTCTTCTCTTCTCTTCTCTTCTCTTCTCTTCTCTTCTCTTCTCTTCTCTTCTCCATTATTATGTTGTCATTGTTCCATCTTTGCCTGTCCTTTTGCTTTCCTGAATCCGTGTATCATTTGTTCATTTTTTTTTTTAATACTGAAATTAATTTTTTTTGAAAACGGCTACTTTTTTTTCTTTAAACAAAATCGTAACGCATTTATTGCAAATACCTTTAATATTTTTCTCATCAAACAACCAGACTAACAAATAGTTTGACACAATCCGTACAAGGGCAGATCCTACAGGGCTCTCTTCTGTATAGATATGCTTTGCATCAAAAGCTGGTGATGGTAGAGTATGATATGATGGCTGTCATAACTTCACTGGTTACCCAGTAAGTTTGTTTAATTAATTAATTACTTTTAAAGGGGGGGGTGGGTGAAATGCTATTTCATGCATACTGAGTTTTTTACACTGTTAAAGAGTTGGATTCCCATGCTAAACATGGACAAAGTTTCAAAAATTAAGTTGTACGTTTGAAGGAGTATTTCTGTTCCAAAAATACTCCTTCCGGTTTGTCACAAGTTTCGGAAAGTTTTTTTCGAGTATGGCTCTGTGTGACGTTAGATGGAGCGGAATTTGCTTATATGGGTCCTGAGGGCACGTCTCCCGGAAGAGCGCGCGCTCCCGTATAGCAGAGCACTGAGAGCACAGACATTCACTGATCAGAGCGAGAGCGTCGCGAAATGTCACAAAAGAAGTGTGTTTTTGGTTGCCAGGGCAAGACAACCCTGCACAGATTACCAAAAAAAAAAACAGCATTAAGGGACCAGTGGATGGAGTTTATTTTTACAGAGCATCAACGGAGTTGGGCAAGTGTTTTTGTTTGTTCCCTGCATTTCGAAGATGCTTGTTTTACAAACAAGGCCCAGTTTGACGCCGGATTTGCGTATCGTTTATTTCTTAAGGATAATGCAGTCCCAACGAAAAAGAGTCACGATCATGTGTTGGAACCGCAGGCGGTGAGTAAAACTGCTTAAAATATTTCTGCCTCCTTGTTAGTGCGTCCGCCTCTCATGCCGGAGACCCGGGTTCGAGCCCCGCTCGGAGCGAGTTGTTGCTGCTGCTGCTCTCATTCAGTTTCAGCCTCTGGATTTTATTCTGCATCATAAATATACGCTGAATCTGACTGTTAGCCATGGTTTGTTTTGGATGTTTTTTTCCTCACGGTAATGTTACGGCTTCCAAACGCTCTCAACGCAAAAGCCTCCTGGCGCTCGTGATTCTTTAGCTCCGCCCACACGTCACGCCTCCAGCCTGTCGTGTTTTTCCGGGAAAAATCAGTACAGACTATCTTTCTCTTATGAATATAATAAAACTAAAGACTTTTTGGAGTTATGAAGGATGCAGTACTACTCTATAGGTACTCAAGATTAACAGGATATTGAGTGAAAACGAGCATTTCACCCCCCCTTTAAATTAAATATTTTAAACACTAATGTAAAAAGGAAAGAGTAATTCATTGAATATCATGATAGGCCTCTAATGTTCATGCAAGAAAAACCGGAGAACAGAGATATTAAAATACTTTCTCTTCTGAGATTTATAATGTAGTCTTTTATTTTATTAAAACTGATTAAAATGTATATCTCAAAAGAATATGCGCTTGTGCATGGTTAGAGATGCTGCACACTTGCACAGGACTGCAACGCAGTATTTTCTAAAACATTTTGGTGTGTTTCTCACCAAACCCTACACCATACATTCAGATGGCATTTATTTTTCCAACCCTGAACAAAAAAGGAGCCTTTTTTCCTTTCTTTCTAATTTTAATATTAATATTGACTCATGAACGAATGAAAACACAGATTTTCCTGGATTCAGACTTTAGTTTTTGTTTGAAGTCTTTTTCTAAACAGCATATAACTGCACATATTGACCGTTTGTGGATGATTATGATAATCAGAAGCGAGTGCTTATTTGATTGGACGAATGTATGTTCTGTCACAAATGTTTTGATGAATGTGGCTTTGATCTGATTTGACGCGTAATGTGCCACTCTGAATTGTCCCATATAGCCCTCTGCAGAAGCTGACAGGTAAGAGTAAGTGAAACCACCAGACGGCACATTAGTTCATGACACTAATGTGTGTATGTGTGTGTACGGGTGGGTGTTTATGCATGGTTTTGGTGTGTTGTTGGTTTTTATTTTCCACTCCAAGGCAATTTATTTGTGTGCATGTTTGATGTAAGAAAAAAAGCTACATTGAGTAGTGGAGAGGAAAATGACTAACCCACTTTGATGCAACTGCGTCTGTGCTCTGCGTGCTGAATTTCAGATTCAGTTTGAATGGGAGAAGTTCAAACGTGTGTTAAATACATCGAAACAGACCTCTGTTTGTGTATGTGTGTTTGTAAATGAACATTTAGCTAATGCGTACTCTTGTATTCTTCCATGCAGGGTGGAGCTGTGGAATAATGGTAACTTGGCACAGGATGTGTTCCTCGGAGAGACACGGGTATCTGTGAAAATCCTGAGAAATGACCATATTCACAGAGCATGGTAAGAACTCACACTTACAAGTAGGAATGGCTAATATATTGAATATTCCATTTGTCAATGATATAAAACTATACAACTATGAAAAAATCTTTTTTTAATAAAAAAAATTAGAGGGTAATTTTTTTGTCAAGGTTTGTTCATTCATAAAAAAAAAAAAACAGCCAGCTTACTTAAAAAAAAAAAAAAAAAAATGCACAGTAAAAAAAAAAAAAAAAAAAAACGCCTTCTTTTAATCAAAATACGCTTTTTTATTTTATTTTCAACTTTGATTTTTTTTTTTTTTACATGCATTTGTTACAGTATTTGTTCATTTTAGTAAATAAAAATACAAGTTTTCATTGTTAATTCAAGTTAGGGTCGTTCTATAAAAAAAAAAAATATATATATATATATATATATATATATATATATATATATATATATATATATATATATATATATATATAATATGATAATAATATATATATATATATATATATATATATATATATATATATATATATATATATATATATATAATATAATATAATATAATAATAATTATATATATATATATATATATATATATATATATATATATATATATATATATATATATTAATAATAATAATAATATATATATATATATATACACACAAACAACTAATGACTGACTTGCTGGTTTGAAGAAAAGTGCTTAATAATTTTTTATTTTTTTTTAACTAACTAATATTAACAAATGAAGTGTTACATATTTTTTTGTCAAATTGTCAAAAATACACATAATAGACAAACAGTATTAAAAAAAAAGGTTTATAAAGGTGGGCATGCACACACTTTAATGCAGTGCTGCTGATCTCAGTGTGTGAGTGAGGTATACTGATGAACAGATGAGGAAGGAAGATAACAGCCAATCCCAGCTCTGCACTGTCCTTATCTGCCCAATCAGGCATGAGCGCACCACCTCTCTGGCGTCAGAGCTTAAAACAGCATACTTCAGCATTACTTTACTGACTCTAGAGGCCATTACTGAAGGCCACGCATTGTCATTTGTGATGACCACTGACTGCAGTGTCCATAATATACATTTCAGCTGCAATTGTGTCTTATCTCTGCTAGTTTTTGTTGAGAAGCATTTGACAGACTGTAGGTGTGTGTGTTTTGGGCGGATTGCTTCCGTTGCCCGCTTCCCTTGTGTCCTCAGACTGTGGATCACAGCGTCCTACCAGTAGTGTTGTGTAAACATTGTATGTGCGTGCATTTCTGTGTGTGTGTGTGTGTGTGTGTGTGTGTGTGTGTGTGTGTGTGGAGTGAGAGGGAACTTGTTGATACTGATCTGCATGTTTTGAATGAGGGCAGTGAGTCTACTGCGTGGGTGAGCTTTTGCATGAACCTAGCATAGAACAAGCTCACACACTGACACTCTTAAATACAATCTTGCCACACTAATTCCTGTTCTTCGTAGTCTGAGCAATGCAAATGACACAAAGGATCAATGACATGTCATAAATAGAAAGGATAAAAAAAAAAGGCGCCAAGTTTTGTTGTTATAAATTAGCACTGGGTAACAGAGCTAACAAAAATTGTATCTCAAAAATGTTAAGCTTTTTAACACTATTCACCATTTAATATATCTCATTTTAGTTGTTTGTCTTTTATGCTCACTAAGGCTGCATTTATTTTAGAAAAATATGTTAAAAACAAGTAATAATGTGAAATAATATCACAATTAACCCCCCCCCCCCCCATATGTTTTATATTTGAATATATTTAAAAATGTCATTTATTCCTGTGATGGTAAAGCTGAATTTTCAGCAGCCATTATTTCAGTCTACAGTGTCACATGATCCTTCAGAAATCATTCTAATATGCTTAAAAAACATTTCTTATTTTTAATCAATGTTGAAAATAGTTGCTTAATATTTTGGTAGAAATAGTGATACACTACCATTCAAAAGTTTTGGGTAATAAGATGTAAAAAAAAAATTCACTGTATGATTACACAGTATGATTACCATTACCCTGCTAGAATAGAACTAAAACAATTTTATTATATGAAAAATAATTTTCTGAACTGATGAATCTGAATCCTAACTGATGACACAATGTTTAACCAGAATTTTCTGATGCAATGTTTCCAGTCAAATCATAAAAATAGTTGGAACCGATTCATGGAAACTTAGCAAATCTAATGCTTTTGAAATGTCACTTTCTCAACACCTGTTTGAGTTTAATGACACATTGAATGACAACAACGTAATGAGTAAATAAAAATGGTTTCAGAATCATTATAATACTCACAATGTGGCTTCATTTTATATCACCAGTTAAATCATTGTGAATGTGTTGTGAATATTTAATATATAGTCATCTAACAATACAGCATATTGAATGATGAAGCTGTTCCACTGTAAAATAGCTCATTAAAAAGGGGAAATTGCTTTTGCCTTGTGTTTCCTAGGTACTTGCTGCAGCCAAAAGGAAACGGTACAAAGTCTAAGCCAGATGATCTGGGTTCTTTACGTCTGAAGGTAACATACACGGAGGACAACGTCCTGCCCTCTGCCTACTACACGGCCCTCCGCAACCTAATGCTCAAATCCCCCGATGTCAAGGTACAGTAGTGCCCCCTGTTATCTGGAAGACCTTATGCACTTTGACTCAAGCCTTCACCCAAACATGAAAATTGTCATTTTTTTTACGTTGTTCCAATACTATGGAAGTCATTGGGCACCAGAAACTGTTTGGTTACCCACATTCTTCAAAATATCTTCTTTTGTGGTCAGCAGGAAAAAAGAAATCTATATAGGTTTGGAACAACTTGAGGATGAGCAAATCATGACAGAATTTTCATTTTGGGTGAACCGTTTAACAAGCATAACTTCTTTTTAATTTTTTTAATTTTGTGTGTATCTCTAGCCGATCTCAGCGTCAGCGGCTCATGTCCTGGGTGATATCTGCAGAGAGAGTGTGGGGTATGAAGCACTGCTTCCTGTGGTCAGACTGCTGCTCCATCACAACAGACTGCTGCCCTTTCTCACCTCTGTTGCTGCTCTGGAGCTGGAGAATACACAGTTCAGTATCACATCCACACACAAACATTCATATTGTTTTTTTTGTTAATATGCATATAGCTTTAAGTTTGTTCATGTTTGTTTAGTTTTGTATCTGTTAATATGCATATCGTTTTTTGCATGCATTTTACTATTTCTTTTAGTTTTATTAATATGCATTAAAAAAAATATATATATAATCCTTTTTTTTTTCTCTGTCTTCCTGTGCAGAGAGGCCAACACCATATTCAGAGGGAATTCTCTGGCAACCCGCTGCATAGATGACATGATGAAGATTGTGGGCAGAAGTTACTTGACCGTCACTCTCAAACCTGTTTTAAATGAAGTGAGAAACACAGTATTACTATTACTTTTTGTTGTTTCTTTTAATGTTAACTGGACTGAATGTTTATAGCTGCATTCAAATGTGTGGCAAAAAAACGGTTTGTTGTTTTCATTCTGCTTTTCCAGATCTTTGAATCAAATAAAACCTGTGAGATCGATCCTGTCAAACTAAAAGAGGGCGATAATGTGGAAGTCAACAAGGTGAGATGATGTTTATTTTTTTGGTTGACTCTATGTACATAATTTGGCCACGCATGTCATGCCAAAAAATGTCTGCCATAACTAAAAGTACTTTCTCATGCGCACGTGTTTGGGTGTGCTCAGGAGAATCTTCAGGGTTATGTGCAGAAGGTTTTTACGTCTATAACACAGTCCAGCTCCAGTTGTTCTCCCCTTATGTGTGATGTCTTCAGGTCACTCAGACAGCTCGCATCTAAACGCTTTCCAGGTCAGACAGCACATGATCACACACAAACACGCTCTCATCACTCTCATTTACCTGAGCATGTGTTTTGTTCCGCAATGTTTCAGTTTTATTCTTTTTTTAATGACATCACACTGATGTGTCTGTGTGCATTCATGAAGGACTGTGTTAAATCACCACTAGGAGGAGCCAGATACTCAGTCATGACTAATAATCTGTGTGTGTGTGTGTGTGTGTCACCACAGCGGATCCTCATGTGCAGTACTCAGCGGTCAGTAGTTTCATATTTCTGAGGTTCTTTGCGGTGGCTGTTCTCTCTCCACACACCTTCCAGCTGCGATCCCATCATCCTGTGAGTGTGCAACAAAAACAGCCACATCACACCACAGCTCCAACAAACTACATAGTCGTAACAAACATGATTTACTTCCTTTTTTAAGCATGTGACTTATTGATTTATGCCAGGAAAGACCCATTGAGACACTCCAGTCTCTGCTGACAACAATACATGTGTTATTTGTGAGAGCAGAAAGTAATTACCAGTGAATGAAAGTGTTTTGAATTAAAAGTGAGTTGTGGCCTCACTTCTACTTTATTTCTTTCTCTCAGGAGCCTGAAATTTCCCGCACACTTACTCTTATCTCTAAAACCATCCAGTCTCTGGGCAGCTGGGGCAGCCTTTCCAAGAACAAACTGGTACGTCAGCTGTTAGTCATACTGTGTGCTCAGAGAACCAACTTTTGAAAAGTTTTCCCCTAGATATTGAGCCAAAGCAGAATATGTTTTAAATTCCTGCTCTTGTTTCTGTCGTGATGGTTTGGATTTATTTATTTTCCAGGCTAGCTTTAAAGAAACCTATATGTACGATTTCTTCAAGTTATTCCAAGAAGATGAATGTATAGAAAAAGTTAAAAAGGTAAGGATTTCTAACTAACCATTTGAGCTGTCGATACGATCATATTTCTTAATATTCTGATTTTTCAGATTCTGAATAGATTGGACTGATACTAGATGCTTGTGGGTCTGTTTTTTATCCAGATTTATTAATTTATCCAGAAATACTCTTAAATGCAGTTTTGTAATGAGTATGTTTTTTTTCTTCAAAAAAAAAAAAATAAAAAAAAAAAATATATATATATATATATATATATATATATATATATATATATATATATATATATATATATTAAAATATATAATTTTTATATATATATATATATATATATTCAAATATATAATTTTTTTTTAATATATATATATATATATATATATATATTATTTTATTATATTTTTTTTTACGGGTGCAGAATACAAAAATGTCAGCATTATACAACATAATAAATATTATTTAAAAAAATATATATTTTTTACAAAGTCCTTTTTTAGTTAAAAATCACACATTCAAGGTGTAAACAAAATGTGTTGTTACTTTTTCCTTGATGGTTACATTTGATCTTTTCAAAACCAAATGAAAACAACATGAATTCAAAAGTAGAAAATTAGCATACAAAGAACTAATGTTAGTGTAGTAAGATGCTAAGTTAGTAAGAACTTAGCATACAAGTGCACGCAGCATTTCTCATTGCAATATTGAATATGATGTCATGAAGATGCTGGCATTGGCATATAAAGCATTTGTGTCTTAAATTTGGGCTTCATTTTTCTTCCGTCTTCTTTTCCCATTAGTTCTTAGATGAGATCTCCTCTAATGTAAGTAAGGAGTCCAGTGGAGTGGAGGACTCTTTTGTGCTGAAGGAGGGGTGAGTAAAAGACACCACACTTCTCAAATGAGTCTGATTCAATTGATTAGTTGAGGTCTTTAGTTATTTGAGCGACTCAAAGATGTAAAAGTTCAGTGTGGCTGTGGCAAAGTATATCCAGGACGCCTAACAGTTAGATGTGTACATATGATTTTTAACAGAGAGGTACATAAGCGGGCCCAAGGCAGAAAGCGAATAGGAAAGAAGAACTTTAAGAAACGCTGGTTACGAGTGACCAATCAAGAGCTGTCCTATCACAAGCAGAAAGGTGAGTGATCCCGGCTCTGATGTGTTCTCCTGCAGACCAGTTTGGTCTATGATCCAAAGAACTTTGTGTGTGAGCAGGCATCCGGTTCAGGGGTGAAATGTGGGTGTCCAGACAGTTGTTTTTGCTGGCAGTGTTTTAATATGGTAATGGAGTTGAAATTACATGAAAAGTATCCATGGATACTTGTAGCTTGTCCTGTTTCTCATTCTTGTTTGTGTAGCTCCTGTACATGAAGTGTGTACGGCCAGTTCTAGATGTGAAAACTTATTTTTCCCCTTTTTAATTTATGCAGTTGGATTCATGTCATGGGTGTGCACTTGTGTTCACTGATGTCCATGGATTTAGCAATGTGTATGAGTACTGAATATGTATATGTTCATTTTGTAATGCTGTGTTTTAAGTTAGTGGCCATTGCCGAAACTAGAATGGACAGTGGTATATATATATAATGCTGATATAATGGATGTGATGCAGTTAAATTAATGAGTGAGATGTCAAATTGATTGCTGAAATTATTTATTTTACACAATATTTTCTGATAAATAAATGGAAAAAGCTGTGTTATGCATTGATGAGGCTGTCAGTAGATTCTGGACAAAGGGAATTAGTTCTTAAAATTATATAGTAACAGTAAAGTCTTTCAATTTATATATTGATGCATTTGAATAATCAAGGCATATCATTTTTCAGATATTTATAAAAATATTTAAACTGCAATATTTACCTACAAACACACTTATGTTAAAAAGTTTGGGGTGGGTAAGATATAATAATACTGCTTTTATTTAGCAAGGACACAGTGAATTGACTAAGAGTGACAGTAAATAATAAATTATAATAATAATTAATAATGACAGTAAATTTTGTAATGTTTCAAATAAATTCTCTTCTTTTGAACTTTCGATTTATCAAAGAATCTTGAAAAATGTATCATGTTTTCCACAGAAATATTAAGCAGCACAAATGATTTCAACATTGATAATAATAAGAAATGTTTCTCGAGTACCAAGTCATCATGAAAGACTAATGGCTGGAGTAATTCGGCTTTGCCATCACAGAAATAAGTTACATTTTAAGACATTAGATTAATTCATTTTAAGTTGTAATAATATTTGACAATATGTTTACTTGATTTTGATCAAATAAATGCAGCCTTGGGTTAGCAGTAGAGACTTAAGTGTTTGTACAGTAAGTTTTATTCAATATACATACCTTTCCATTTTTCAGTTTTATACATTTCCACAATTTTGATTGGAGTGATGATGAATCCCTGAATTATTCTTATTAAAGAGGTTATATGATGCTTTATTAAAGATCATTATTTGGTGTATTTGGTGTAACAGAATATGTTGACATGCTTTAATGTTCAAAAAACAAATAATTTTTCAAATACTGTACATTATTGTAGGTCCTCTATGCCCTCCCTCTCTCAAACGCGTCGTTTTAACAAAGTCCCTCCTTCTGCTCACCGTTAATAGTGTCCTTAGTTTTAACATCAGTTCAAGCCCAAAAGGGGAACAGAGTGGCGTGACAGACACAGTGATGAAGCTTGTATGTGTTTGCAGAACACAAGCCACGGACGGTTAAGACAGCTGACTCCACTGTGACCCTGCCCCCCCCCCCCTCTCTCTCTCTCTCTCTCTCTCTCTCTCGCAGACACGCACTCACGCACTCACACACACACACAGACCCACGCTACACAAATACAAATACAAATACTTTAACTAATAACAAAACACACTTACAGTAACTGATCCAGAAACACCAGATTGTCGTAGCAAAGTCAGAATGACCTCCTCTCCTAGGTTCACGAAACAGTCGTCCATAAAATGCGTTACTGTTCTGTTGTAAGTAATCTTAAAGATTCTTAAATGCATCTACTTTCTGGAGGACAAATAAAGTGCTTTTGCTTTTGCCTAGATACACAGCATCTCCCTGACATGGCTGCTTCAACATTAACTGCGGTTATTTATTTATTTTAATATTTTTATTTTATTTGGATTTGAGACTTTAGTCTTTGCAACTTTACAGATCTTCTTTATGCACCAAGAGCTTGTGACACTCCGAAGAGAAAGGACAAATTGAAATCGCATTATATGATCCCTTTAAATGTTTTCCAGACATGAATCAAACTTCCCATCTGTTTCAGTGTTTTTTATTGAGGTTCGAAAGAGGACACTATTACGAATACCTCTGCTAATACTGTCACACTGAGTCATGCCATGACATGACAGGAGCAGGAACACATTTTTTACAGTGTTAGTTTCATCAAACTGATGTATATGAATATTATTTCAGACATAATCTATTCCTGTCATGGATAGGCTACATTTTCATCAGGGATTACTCCAGTCTTCAGCATTTTTTGTGTGTATGTTTGTGTGTGTGTGTGTGTTCATACATGTACATGGCAAGAATTATAATGTTTGAACATTAGTTTTGTTTCTGGTTAAAAAATGTTTTATTAGATCATTTTTGGTAACAACAAGCTATTGTCATAATTTTTCCAATAAAGGGATTTTCTGAGTAATATTTGTTTTACTTAGAGTTTTGTGGACTGTAACAGTTTCTGTGCCTGTATTTTTTATTTAATGACTATCATATTTACCCCCAAAAGTATTTGGGCCAAAAAATGTCATACTATGTGCTACTTCCTAAATTAAATTCAGGTTCTGAGTTTAGTTGATAATAATTGGTTAAATAACTAATAATATTCAGTAATTTGATGTTCTCTGCGTGGAGTAATGTCTGGCATGGTCACAGGTCACAGCTTGTACTTATTATTAAAACAAAAAGAAAGCTAATAATCATTAATTTTAGATAACAGATTTTTATTAATATTTTTACATGGTGGCACATTAGGTCATAAATATTGTCTCAAAAGTCATGGAAATGTATTGGTAAAAATGTATACGAGCTCTGTATATAGTGCTTTATATTGTAAATTTAAAGCGGCTTCACACTGATAAACAGGAAAGTAACAGTGTTAATATTGTATTATTATTTGAAAAAATGTCAGCCGTAAAGCAGCACTACAGAAGATATTGTCAGTATTTAGCACCATTTAATGTTGTTTCAGTTCAGTTCAATAACTGTCAATGTTGCAATGCTCTTCAGTTTCTAAACAAGTACATTTCAGTACATTAAGCAGCTCTACAGGAGGCAATAATGTCAGTTCAATTTCGTTACAAGTAATAGTGTCATTATCCAGCTCAATTAAGTAGTTTCTTTATATATAAACTAAGGTTGATAGTTGGTCTCTATGGGTGTTGTTCAGTGATATAAACAGAAGCTGGTAAATATTATTAATAATTTGCTTCATGTGTATGTGTATTTTTAGCATGGCTGAAACTTGGTGTCGAACATTCAGCATCCAGAGATATCTCTGTTCGAGTTGTCTCCGTTATAAATAATTAACAATTTACAAATGTAACTTATTTTAAGACTAATTTAAGTGTTCTAACTGGAAAAACAACAAACTGTTTAGGAATGTATGGAGATATATTGGGGGAGAAGAAAAAGAGAACAGGATGGGCTGAGGCGGTGTGTTCTCAAGCATCTGTGTACTTTGGCTGTTCTGTGATCAAAATGTTGAACATCAGCGGAGGACATGAAAATAGGAATTTATCAAATGTGTAGAATGTGCTTGAGAGACAGTTGTGTGTTTGTTCTGGCGCAGTAAGGTGGTGTGCTATCAGCTCCATGGACCTGGCCCGACTACACTGAGTCACGGGTCATTACAGAATACCGTGTGAGATTTAGTGTCCGTCTGGACCACAGTCCCCAGATGTTCTGTTGATGTGTGAATGCAAAAACATTCCCAAACAGTCCCACCGGTCTGCGCTCTGTATTTACATTTATTGCAGATTTATTTAATTATGCATATCATTCATCAGTGTCCTTACACAAGTGTTAAATATGGAAAAGGGTGATTTGATTTATTTATTTCTCTATTTAAATGCCATTGATAAATGTATCTGTGTATTTGTGTACAGGGAAAGAAGCACTGTGTGTCATTCCTGTGAAAAACATCCTCAGTGTCGAGAAACTGGAAGAAAGTGCCTTTAACCGCAAAAACGTGAGTAGCTCAGTCGTATTTGTGAGTTTTTGTGTTCCTGTATAACATGGTGCTAGCAATGCAGAGGTCATTAGTTTGATTCCCAGGGGACAAAAATACAAATGAAATGTACAGTTTTGAATGTTGCTTTGGATGGAAGTTTCTCCAAACTAAATCTTTTTTTGAAAACTATAAACATTTAATTATTCCAAACGTATGACTTGCAGCGTATATGTAACTTGTTCCTTTACCACTTCTTGTTTTGCAGATGTTTCAGGTGATCCATTCAGAGAAGCCTCTGTACGTGCAGGCGGGGAACTGCGTGGAGACCAACAGCTGGATCGAGGTCCTGAGTCAGGTCAGCCGCTGTAACCCGGGACGGCTCAGCACGTTTCACCCGTCCGCTTACGTGGGTGGATTCTGGTTATGCTGTAAGGAAACCAACGAGAGCGCCCCTGGCTGCAAACCCTGCACTACGTAAGACATTTTATTAATACATTTACATTTTATGGCTTTATCAAATGTGTACACGTTCTTGTTTTTGATGTCTGACTTTTTCTTACAGGACACTGTTGGCTAATATTCAACTGGACATCGACTGTGACAGAGAAACAGAACGAATCTTCTCCTTCTTCTCCTCCAACCGCTCCAGACTACAGAAGATGGAGGGTGTGTATAGCCTAAGGCCGGTGACACACTGGCTGCGTGGCGTGAGCGCGCGCTGCTGCTGTAGAGGGAGACCGTTGAAAAACCAGGCTCTTGTCTGCATGACAACAATATCAACTTTTTTTTACGCCTACTGATAAAGGACACCGTCAAAAGTATTGACAGCGAAATAGATTATGTTTGACAGGTGCAATATTTGAAAATCGATAATTATTTATTTATTTTTCAAATTACATTTATATCTGAATTTATGTCAACCTTTAGACTTTCAAAAATCAAAATATCATGAATTCATATGTATTTGTGTACAAAATTGACATAAAAACACATTTTCCTGTTATATTTTGCCTGGAAACGCTTCCAACACGCGCGCGTGTCGCGGTAAAAATAGGCGTCGGTTCTATTTCTAGCATGCACGCGTTTTGCTGCCGGCTCAAGCCACGCCTTAGACGCGCGTCTCACGCAGGCGGTCTGTATGCTCTAACTTGTTAACATGGGAGCCGAATTAAAAACCGACACGCCACGCGGCTGAGACGCTTGCGCCACGCATCCAGTGTGTCGCCGGCCTAAGACAGTATGAAGTCAAAACTGGTGCACTTTCTTAATAAAACACATGTTTGTGATTCATCAGTGTATGTTTTCATCATAAATCTTAGATTTCAGCACGCTCTGTTTATTCTCTCAACTAATTCATGCTTTTAATCTCCCATGATTTCTCTTTTCTTTTTCTTTTTTGGTCCAACTTGACCATCCAAAGAGCATGATATATGTAAAATATATTTAGAAAAATATTTATATTTAAAGATATTTATTTAAAAAAAAATGGTTTGCATTTGTCTAAAAAAAATATATGACTATTTGCATTTCCACTTTGTCTAATTGTATAATTATATATAAAAAAATGATTTGTCTGTCTACAGATGCCTGTGCTGGTATGTCAGTATATCTTGGGCAGCAGGAGGAGTGTTCAGCCTTCACTATACAGGACCCTAAAGAGACCTTCCGTACTATTAAAGAGCTCGGAGAAGTACTGGACGATCTGCAGGCTCTTCACGACTTAAAGGGAGCGCTAACTGATGAACCAGGCACTATGTAAGACACCCAAAATCTGTTTGAATTCGCAGAAAATTAAGATCACATTTTTTTATACGAAGTGCAAAATGTAAATTGTAATATACATTTTTTTTTAAATAAATTAATTGTATTATTTTGAATCCACTTATTAAAGGAATAGTTCACCCAAAACCCAACATTTGCTGAAAATGTACTCGTCTTCAGGCCATTCAATATTAGTTTGAGTTGAGGAGTTTGTTTCTTCATTGAAACAGATTTGGAGAAAATTAGTATTACATCACTTGCTTGCCAGTGAATGGGTGCCGTCAGAATGAGGCTGATAAAAACATTACAAGTAATCCACATGACTCCAGTCCATCAAGTAATGTCTTGTGAAGTGAAAAGCTGCATGTTTGTAGCAAACGGTTCCATAATCAAGACATTTCTAACTTTAAACCATCCTCTATCCATAATATTACTTTCTCCAGTGAAAAAGTCTTCTTGTCTGAATCAGGAGAGTAATATGCACAGATCAAGTACCATTTACAAGCGAAAACAGTCCCAAGAATTTCAAAACGAAAATGTGGGTGGAATTTGATGTGAGAGGACAACAGAGGATGGACTTTTTCACTGGAGGAAGCGTCATTATGGATTATGGACTCAAATTTTGTTGTTGTAATTTGGCCACCGGGCCTCAATAGCTTTCGTCCTGAACAGATGAAAAGAATCTGGGATGAATTTAAAATACACACAAAAGAAACAATGCTACACATATACCATTTAGCCAACATATTTTTTATTATTATTCTCTTAAATCAGTCAGTTAACCAAGTTGGAGTCTATTTCAATATTATATTACTATTTTGACATGAGGTTTGAGTTACAGATGTTTTCTTTGTTTTTGTATTTTTATTGCAGAATAGGTGGATATTTCACATTATGTAGCTTTATTCACACAATATACAACTTTTTTGTTTTTGGTGGTACTAAAATGTAAGCGACAAACTCATCTACATCTTGGATGGCAAAGTACATTTTCAGCAAACATTTTTCAACAAAATGTTGTCGTGTATGAGCATGTGGAGTAAAATATTCAGAAAATCTTTTTGTTTTTTATTTTTAGTGAAAATCCTATAGTTGGAAAGACTGTGTAACATTGTGACTGCAAGACCAGGTGGTACTTACACAGCCACACAAGCAGAGGGCGCTGTGTTTGTCGACATAGAGGAGCATAACAGCACTCTGAGAAGAGGTTTACCTCTCCAGCAATGGCCTGTCTGGAGTAGCCATGTACTTGGAAGAATTTGGCCAGTCAAGAGTCGAGTGGTGTGTTCGTGAGTTGCTATCATTGGAAAAAAAAGTGGTCTTTTCTCTGTGTTCGGTCTTTGTTTTATATCAGATTTTAAGATCATTTAGTAACCTCAATCGCCAGTCCGCACAGTAAGAAAAGATTCCAGTCACCTCTTATCCATTCCTAAACAGGCTGTGAAAGTCCAGACACCAAGAGTTTGTCTGAGAAATTATAGCTGCTAAAATAGTCTTTGAAAGAACTCAACCTTCACTTTTTTCTTTACAAAGCATCAGTTTTTCAGGCTACTGGTCGTCTGATGTTTTAATAAGTAAAATAACCATGTCAAAGGGAATCTTCCATCGTTCTTTATATTTGTAGTATCATCCCTCTCAGCCATCCCTTTGAGTGTGTGCATGGTTTTTATTTCTGTAGTGGATAGAATTAATCTGCCTCATAAATTCTGTGGAGGTACTTCCAGTGCCACACTTGTGTATGAATTAGGGACTAATGCAGAAGCACTTTAGATATTTGGAATATTCCAGATGAGATTGTTTTAGATACATCGTATCAACCTTTTTTTCCTGATATTGATCAGTTACATGATCAACTCCTGTGTAATGTTCTGTAGATAATGTTCATATCCTGTAGATTTTTACTAGCTATTTTTCTTACGCCAAAGATGTTGTTTTGTAGGTTTTCTTGACTTGAAAATGGTATACATGTAGTTTTTTTTTTTTTAATACAGAACTTTTAAAAAAGGAGAATGGCTATCAATATTTCATGGACGTACATTTTGGGAGCATTAAACATTTTGCTAAACGTGAAGAAGATTTCACTTCGTCAATCTTTGTAATTTTATCCCATACAAACAGTAACAAATGGTTGGATATTTTATAGTAATGGAGCTATAAACAGATTGTTTGCTATGAATTTAGCTTGAGAAGTAACAATCACCTGCATCATGTTTGTTGTGTCGCAGTTGTGTTGTGTTGGAATTGTCATTTTCTGAAAATCACCAACTGTTTTTTACAGGTCTACACACTTAGTTTTTTTTTTTTTTTTAATGACCCCATTCTCAACTGTACTGAAGGGGTTTTCTGTGTCTTTGCTTACTATCACATTGGAGACTGTTATGTTCTACTTGGTATGCTTGTGTTTTGCATATATTTTTAGTTTAGATCAGCGGTTCTCATCTGGAAGATTAAAAATGTTCCGCACTAACCATATAAGAATGAATAAGTTCAGGTAGAAAAGAGGCTTAATTCTAAACTTAAAAAATATCACCCTTTGTAATGATATAACAAATACATAGGATTGAATATTTTAAAAGTTCAGTTCTATTTTTCTGTAATTATGAAGAACATTAAAAAAAAAATATATATATATATATATATATATATATATATATATATATATATATATATATATATATTTTTTTTTTTTTTTTTTTTTTTTTTTTTTTTTTAACTTGGGACTATTCACAATATCATCACTTTTGTGAGTGCTACAGAGCTGTTCATTCCGTCTATGTGTCATTGAGAAAATGCTTTCCATTTATTTTGTTGGTAACGTCTATCATTTGACAGAAGCTCACCACATCAGGTAGATACCAGTATAGATGGGTTGAGAAAAAAACTCCTAGTAACGTCGAATACGTGTTGCAGTGAGGACATGGTTTGTCGAAACCAGTGTTTTTGAGAATTATTGGCTGCTGAGAGCATGAAGCCAATGCAGTTTTGTACAATACACAATTTTGGTACCATGTTGGGTCACCAGCTGTTATCCAGTATAAACTCTGGGTCATGAAGCAAAACCACTTGAGAACCGCTGAACTAGATAAACTTAAAAAATCTAACCCGTTAATATGTGACATCAAATTAAAGTGTACTTAGCATGACCATTTTACCTTCTTTTAAAAAGACACCTGTGAAAAATAAATGGGGAATGCAGGAACCAGCAAGTGTTGCTTTCTTTGAATTTGGCATATCAGAGAAAGCAAATCCATTTCTGTCATACCTCAAACTCCATTGTAAGGTTCTTCGATGTCAGAACATTCCATTTCGAAACAAACACAAGTAAGACTACAGGACGTCAGTCTACATTTGTGAATTTTAAGTGATGTGCCTCTCAACCAGATATATATTTTTGTAATCAGGAAATTTTGAAAGCTGAAAGATTGTATTGAGCATTGATGAAGAGGCCTGAAACACAATTTGCCATTTCAGCACAAACAATTATGCAACATTCACCTTCCAGTTATTGCGTCAGAATATATATATATATATTTGAATTAGGTCTGTCAGATGTGTGTAATTAATGTGTATTTATCTTTTCTCATGTGTGATGTGTAGATGTTTGTAGCACACTGTGAACTGAGTGTTGGCATGATATGTTGATGCATTGAATGAATGGTACATAGATGTTCATCTGGTACTCTGTGGCTCCAGTGAGCTGCAGTAGAAATGTGGTACTGATCATCCTCCTTTCATAACTGTGGTAGAGCAAAGAGCCTTGTGGCCTCGCTTAGCATTGTGGTGATACCGCAGACCTCCTCCATTCATTGGACTTGTCGGATCAAATTAAGTGGTTTCTGTGTAATCGTTTAATACCCCCAACCCACCCATCGTTGAACTGGGGCATATTCTCATCTAGTGTAAACATACAGGAACCATTATAACCAGCATCCAGTGGCCTTTTAGAATGCCCCTATCCCCACCATAACTAAATATTCTTCTTTAACATTCCCAATTTAGCACTTATCTTGGAGTCCATGGAACAATGCAGACAATCACCATATCATAAGAATGTTTCAAAAACCATTATGTGCTCCTGATGTTTGTGTTTGAATTCCACCCCATTACCATAACTGGGTCTGCAAGCCACCTTTAGAAAACCTTGTTGTTTAAATAATGCATTTCTTAATTGATTATATTTTTTGATCAACAATGTAGGTCTGTAAAATGCTATAAATATTTGCACAAATTTGATGACTTTTTTATTTTTGCTGATTCCCATTCATCTTCCAATGTATTACTAATTGTACTGGACATGTTTGCTTCATTTTGTTATTTAAATGTTTTTATACCATTAGTTTCACAGTACAAGCTCACATAATTCCTCTGTTATTAGTTCTGTGGTATTAATTTACAATAAATATATTGTTTGTGTGAATCTGTTGTGTGTGTGTGTGTGTGTGTGTGATATCAGTAGTTCTGTACCAAAATGTAGATTTAAATACAATGATTTTTCACAGTTCAGATGAATAGCACATTGAGCTGTTGTGGCACACTATTATTGTAATAGCTTGTTTATACTGTAATAACTTTTGAAATACTGTTGTTAATTTAGAAATATGTGACAAATGAAACCCCAAAACATTTGGACATGTCAGTCGTAATTGAAAAAGAAATATATATTATATATAAAGAAAAGTAAATAATATCACACCTGACCAATAATCTTAGAATGAATAAAATGTGTTAAATCAGTTGATTTAGGTTTAAAAGAAAGTACATTGCAAAGAACACGATCGTTATCACAAAACTGTTTTCAGCTTCTCACAGAATTGCTGTGGTAATTGTCTTTACTATGCACGTGGAGGTTGCATGCAGATTTCAGTGCATGCACTGAATTGGAGATGTGCCCAAACTCTTCCAAATACCAGATTTCTGTAGATAACTCGACCTTTTCCCACGGCCTTCAATCTATGGAAATTCTGTACTTAATGGCCGCTTCTCCTTACATGAACTGTGATAGTGTGTTATCAGAGACTGTGATCTGCTCCAGGGCAAATGAAAACATACGGAAGAGTATCGTTTTCATCTCAAACATTTGGTTTCAAGAATAATTTGAGTGATATCCGTCAAATTTAAACATTGCAGAGAAAAAATATAAAGTCTCATTGATTGTAAAAAAAACATTTGTTGATTTTGGTCTGTCCCGCCGCAGAGATCTTGACCTTCACGTCTGTCTCCCACATATTCACATAACGTCATTTTAGCATCTGCTATAATAAAAAAAAATTATAATAATCTTATTACTTCATGTAACATAGCCATTCCACAGCATTACAGGGAATAATTATATAAATTTTATATTTCAAGATATAGAAAATGTAAGTTTAATAATAACTATAAACCAATATTTGGTCTCAAACTATCAATATTTAGTTTGTTAAAAAGTATTTATTTCTAATGTTTGTCAACAAGTTTCTAAATGTTCAGTTCAATTCATAATTTATTCTGACCTCCAGTTACTGACACTATTTGATTAAAATACTAATATACCTTTAGGGAGCTGTATAAAGCTGGAGTTTAATATTGGAATTCAGTTGTTTGCCAAAATTAAACCAACACAAGTTTTCATGTTTCTTCCCCCCAAAACAGTTCAGTTTAATTGTTCAGAAGTGTTCAAAGGTGGTTTCATTAAGAGAAAATGTTTTCCATTGCAACTATGTTCTCTTTTCTCATTGTTTAAAGGCAAATTTACAGAAATATTGTGATGGTAATGTCTATAATATCTTCATGCCTTATAGTTCCATTTTAGAGCTGAAAAATTATGTGTTCTCTATATGTCAGTCACAACGAGTTATATTGTGAAGAAAATGTAGTCTTACTTGGGAGCCCAAATAACCAGTTTAAGAGAAAAGGCCAATGAAAATATACAAGTGGATTTTGCATGCTCATCCACACCTCTGTACATACAGGTATATAAGATTGCAGCGTGCATCCACTGATGCGTCGTTTTAAAGCTGCCATTCAGTCGGTGTCCTCTTGGTTGCAGTCATTTCCTGCCTTCTGATGATGGACATGATCGCTGTCTTCCATGTCTGGGGATACAGCACGCTGAAGATGTGTTTTTGGATGGTTCATGCCCATACTGCGAGTGCATGACCTTGGCAACACTGTGATCGCATCTTTCCTTTCTGAAGAAAGGATGAGACCCTTCTGTCACTACCCGTCCCGGTTTCACTGCTCCAAGCAGAGGATCGCCGTCTAGTACTCTGAGAGATCTGAGTTACAGTTAAAGCAAATCTGCCAGGCCAGTCCCCACAGACCTCTAACTCCTCTCGCGGTGATTGTCCCGTGCAGATTGGCTATCGTCCTGTGAGAATGATGAAGGGGCCTCAGCTGGTTTGGTGCATCAACTGCCTAGAGTTGCTGACAGTGCTTCTAGCTCTGTGGTGGTTCTGACTGCTGCTGCAGTGGAAGCACGTGTTGGTCCGCATGAACAACACTGTGGATGTGTTGCACATCAACCGTAAGGGAGGTATATGATCACGTTGTAGGTTGCAGCTCACCTGCCATCTCCTCAGACACCGCTCAAGTCACTGCATGCCATCCACATTCCGGTGAAGCTCAACCATGCAGTCGACGTGCTCTCAAGGCAGCTCACTCACCCTGGAGAATGGCAACTACATCCCCCAGTTGGTCCAGCTGTTTTGGAGTTGATTCAGGGAATCTCAGGTGGACCTGTTTGCTTCACACCCATCCTCCCACTGCCAGTTGTACTGTTTCCTGACCAAGGCCTTGTTTGGCACAGATGCACAAGCACACAGCTTGTCCCGGGACCTACGCAAATGCTTTTCCCCCAGTGAGCTTTCTTGAAACAGAAATTGTTTAAGGTCATGAAGGTTTCTGGTTGCAACTTACTGGTCCCCTGAGGAAGGATCTTCATTCTCAGGAGCAGGGTGCTGAAATGTTTTAAATCTTTTGTCAGTGACAGATATTTTTCAGTCAGTTAAAGAAATTCGACTTCCACCAAAAAGCGACTTTTGTGGGTTGTGCCACAAGGGTCTATTTTATCTGCCACACTTTTTTCTTTGTATTTGCTCCCACTGGGTAGCCTTTTTAGAAAGCCTGGAGTATCATTCCAATGCTTCTCCGATGATACTCAACTGTATTTACCACTAAGCACCCAACAAAATCTTTGGATTCTGTTAGCTTGCCTAAACTATGTTAAAGGAAAAACTGGATGGCAATTTTTTTTTGTTAAATGAGGACAAATCAGAGGTCATTGTATTTGGCCAGTCAATTGACTATGGCAGTGTCTGTGATGCAGAGTAAGAGATGTAATGTGATGTAAGACATTGCAGTATTTATTAGCAGTAGGTCAGACAGGCAGAAATCAAACAACAGCGTCAAGTATGTAACAGGATATCCAGAATCAGAAACTGTTACCAGGCAGGCGGCAGATGAACAATCAGGAGACAATAAATAGTCTAAGGTTAGATACCAGGAAATCAACAAAATAGATAAAGCTTGTAAATGTTAGCTTGGGCAGGACAAGACTTCGCAAAGTGCAAGAGTCTGGAAGCAGTTTATAAAGAGAGGTAAAGGGCAAACACCTGTGCAGGTGATTAGACCTAGGTACAGGGCTGATGGGAAATGTAGTTCATGGAATTTATTACTCAAGCGCGGTGTTCTTTGGTGATCAGAGAGCCACAGAGTCGTAATCTATGACAGAGCCCCCTCCCTTTGAGTGGCTCCTGAAGCGAGGACCAGCGTGATGCCAATGTCTTCCATGGGGTCTGTGGTGGTGATGGTGGGGAACTCAGTGGTGAGTGCGGGATCCAGGATGTCCTGTGATTTCACCCAGGATCTCTCCTCTGTACCATACCCCTCCCAGTCAATTAAGTAATGTAACTCCCTGCCTCTGCGTCTTGAGTCAAAAATCTCTCTTAATCGGTAGGCCTCCTCACCATTGATGATGATGGGAGGGGAGCTCTCCTCCGTGACCTCACCCTGGTCCCTCTCTCCTCTCAGGTTTGAGCAAGGAAGCATGAAAGGTAGGAGAAATGTGATGTGGATGGCAAGGCTAGACGATATGATAAAGGGGTTATTTGTCTGAGAATCTGAAAAGGACCCACGTACCTAAGGCTTAGTTTCTTGCTGGGAAGTCGAAGACGAATGTTTCTGGATGATAGCCACACCCACTGTCCAGGAGCGTACTCAGGTCCTCTTCTCCTATGATGATCAGTCTGTTCTCTGACTCTCCAAACTGCTCGTTGTAGGTGTATGTGAGCATTGTTCCATGTCTCCTCAGTTCTCTGTAGCCAGGTATTAACAGACAGTTGATCTGTATGCTCCCCGGACCAGGGAAACTGAGGGGTTTGATATCCTAGTACACATTGGAACAGAGTGAGGCCAGTAGAGGGTTTGTGTAGTGAGTTCTAGGCATATTCTGCCCACATGAGGAAATGGCTCCAGTCCTGCTGGATCTGATGACTGTAGGTGCGCTGAAAGTATATTCCTGATTGAGCCTCTCAACCTATTGTTAGCCTGTGGATGATATCCGGATGTTAAACTGACATTGATATTGAGTTGACCACATAATTCGTGCAAGGTTACCCATAAAGTCGGAAGACCTGTTGTATTAAAGCCTCTGCTGTTACCAAAGCTGTGGGTAGTTTGGCCAAGGGAATTAATCTGTTTTTCAGTCCATGATATCATGGGATTGTGCTTCTCAAGCAGACCTAGAATTATGGGGTGTCATGGAGATTCTATGGCAAACAATTGAATCTCAGTGTGCAGGGTGCTCATGCTTAGGTGACGACTTGAGAGATGCAATTGATCTTGCCGGTACCCAAAGGGCGTCTGTCTAACACTGTCACTGCCACCCAGGATGTGCATGGAAGAAAATAAATATTATGAAGTGACATTCAGCCAAGTATGGTGACCCATACTGAGAATTTGTGCTCTGCATTTAGCCCATCCAAAGTGTGTGTGCGCACACACACACACACACACACACAGCCATTTATGCTGCGGTGCCCAGGGAGCAGTTGGGGGTTCAATGCCTTGCTCAAGGGCACCTAAGTCATGGTATTGCCAGCCTGAGATTCAAATTCAGATTATATTACCACGATATAAAAGACCAAGATAGCGGCGCGTACACATCGCGAGGATCAGTGTCTCTCCAGTTTTTGCAATTTTGCAGTTTTATTCCTGCTCATCTCGGGTCTGTTCGTAGTGAACAGTTTTGCTTTAACATCCTACACCAGACAGGAGCTTTTGGATATCGGTGAGGACTTTTCCAACAGTTTTATCACCAATCTTCGACTCATCCCTGAGATCGTCAGAACACCCGAGGCTAAGCACTCTACCCGGCCGGGCGGAAGTGCTCGCAGGCGGCGTCGAGATCGTAAACAAAGGTGGGGGAAGCGCGGAGGTCTAAGAGCGAAGCTAAAGCTAACACCGCTCCGGCTCTCTTTACCCGGCATTTTCCTTGCTAATGTGCGGTCACTGGTGAACAAAATGGATGAGTTACGACTTCACATCACCAACAGTAAGAGACTTTTGGACTGCAATGTCATGGTTTTCACAGAAACATGGCTACACAGCGACGTACTCAATAATGCTATTGAGCTAGCTGGGCGCTACACGCTCCGGGCAGATAGAACGGCAGATGACTCCGGTAAGACAAGAGGTGGTGGATTGTGCATTTATGTCAACAAAGCTTGGTGTACGAACACTGTCATTGTTGTGAGACACTGCTCAGCTAACCTAGAGTTTCTCATGGTTAAATGTAGACCTTTTTATCTGCCGCGGGAGTTCACTTCCACCATAATAACCGCAGTCTATATTCCACCGGATGCTAATGCTAAGTTTGCTTTGAACGAACTTCATGCAGCCATTAGTAAACAACAGACTGCTCACCCAAAAGCTGCTTTTATTGTCGCGGGTGGTTTTAATCACTGCAAATTAAAGACAGTGCTGTTTCCTGCCACACCAGAGGAGACAAAACTTTGGATCATGTATACACAAACATTAATGGAGCTTACATTGCAACCCCCCTCCCCCACCTCGGTCTGATCACCTTTCTTTGTTTCTCACCCCTAAGTATTCACCCCTCATCAATCGTGTGAAGCCATCAGTGAGGACCATCAAAGTGTGGCCAACTGGAGCAGACTCTTTACTTCAGGACAGGTTTCAACACACTGACTGGAGTATGTTTGCTTCTCAGGCTGCCTGTGGCTCTCACACGGACATTGACATTGATATCTACACCTCCTCTGTACTGGATCACATCTACACCACCATTGACAATGTAACAAAAGAAAAAGATAACAACATACCCTAATCAGAAGCCATGGATGAACAAGGAGGTGCGACTTCTACTGAAAGCCCGCAACGCTGCCTTCAGGTCAGATGACGCTCAGGCCTACAGTAAATCCAGGGCTAACCTGAAAAGGGGCATCAAAAATGCCAAGTACTGCTACAAGCTGAAGGTAGAGGAACATTTTTCTAACTCTGACCCCCGACGCATGTGGCAGGGCATCCAGGTCATCAGTGACTACAAGTCAAGCAACTCCACTCAAACGGTCATGGACGTCTCCTTCCTGAACGAGCTAAATGACTTTTATGCTCACTTCATCAGCGACAGCAAGGAGACGGCCACCAAAATCTCACCCTCAGCAGACCACCATCCTCTCAAACTCACCTCCACAGATGTCCACACTGCACTGAGCTGGATCAACGCATGCAAGGCTGCTGGCCCGGATGGCATTCCTGGACGTGTTCTTAGGGCATGTGCTGAGCAGCTTGCAGGGGTCTTCACAGACATTTTCAACCTGTCCCTCACCCAAGCAACTGTGCCAACATGTTTTAAGTCCACATCCATTGTGCCAGTACCAAAAAACTCCTCCCCAATGTGCCTGAATGACTATCGCCCCGTAGCACTCACACCCATCATTATGAAGTGCTTCGAGCGACTGGTCCTAGCACACCTCAAAGACTGCCTCTCACCCACACTGGACCCACACCAATTTCCCTCACAGAAATAGGAGCACAGAGGATGCAGTATGCACAGTGCTGCACTCTGCACTCACACACTTGAACAATAACAACACATATGTTAGGATGTTGTTTGTTGACTTCAGTTCAGCATTTAACACTGTCATTCCCTCCAAGCTGACCACAAAACTTGGAGACCTGGACATTAACACCTCCCTCTGCAACTGGATTATGGACTTTCTGACCAACAGGCCTCAGCATGTTAGGTCAGGCCACAACCACTCCACCACCATCACACTTAACACTGGCATACCACAGGGCTGTGTGCTCAGCCCATTCCTTTACTCCCTCTAAACCCACGAATGCAAGCCTGTGCACGGATCCAACTCCATCATTAAGTTTGCAGACGACACCACGGTGATTGGCCTCATCACAGACAACAATGAGACTGCCTACAGGGAAGAGGTACAGCACCTGGCCACATGGTGCGCTGACAATAACCTGCTCCTTAACACCAGCAAGACAAAGGAGCTCATTGTGGACTTCAGGAAGAAAAAAGGAGGCACGCATGACCCCATCCACATTAACGGTATGGTTGTTGAACGTGTCTCCAGCTTCAAGTTCCTGGGAACCACCATCTCGGAGGAACTGTCCTTGACCACAAACACCTCCAGCCTGGTCAAGAAGGCTCACCAGCGCCTTTTCTTCCTCAGGACACTGAAGAAGAACCAACTGTCTTCAGCCATCCTGGTGAACTTCTACCGGTGTGCGATCGAGAGCATCCTGACCAGTCGCATCACAGTCTGGTATTGAAACTGTTCAGTGGCTGACCGCAAAGCACTGCAGAGGGTGGTGAAAACTGCCCAACGCATCACAGGGACACCGCTTCCTGCTCTTGAGGACATCCAGAGGAAACGCTGTCTACGTCGAGCTCGCAGCATTCTTAAGGACTCCTCTCACCCTGACCATAGACTGTTTAACCTCCTGCCCTCTGGGAGGCGCTTCAGGAGCCTCCGGACAAGGACCACAAGGTTGAGGAACAGCTTTTTCCCTACAGCTGTCTCCTTACTGAACTCTGCCCTCTGACACCACCACACACACAGACTCCTCCCCCACATCACCACTGCGTCTGACTGATTTATTTATTTATTTACAACAAGCAAAAAACTGTAAACTTGTTATTACTTGCACTACTGTCTGTTCATCCAGAAACACTGAGTAATCCACTTGCCCACTGTAATATTTTCTATGCACTGTGCTGTTCATTGCACTAGTGTAAATTATGTTCATATGTTCATAGTTCTGCCTATAGTGTACATACACTTTTACATAATCCATCTGTATAGTATGTTCATAGTACACCTACCTGTGTATCATGCTTATAGTATTTATAATCTGTAAATTATGTCCATAATACTTATCTGTATAGTTATTGTACATATTATAGACCTTGTATATTCTGTACATACTGCTTATTGCACTTCTGGTTAGATGCTAACTGCATTTCGTTGCCTTGTATCTTACATGTGCAGTGACAATAAAGTTGAATCTAATCTAATCTAATCTAAACCCACAACCCTAGGGTTAGTAGTCAAACTGTCTAACCACTAGGCCACGACTTCCCCCACAAATTATTATGAGCTTTAGCGAATGACAGATGACAGATAAAATTTGACAGATAAATGACGATTAAACATTTCCTGCAGGAAAAAGGAATCCCTTACACTTTGCTGATGAACCGTCATATTTGTCAAGGAGAGACAGATGAGGATTGCTAGTGGGTGAGCTCATACTCTGAACCGGCTGAACTGGAGATGCAGCTGCCTGTGTGGTAAGTGCCTGCATGGATCTCACTAACTCCTCGGTCAGCAAGGTTAATTTAACCAGTTGTTGCTGGTGGGTGGCCAGCATTGAGGTTTGAGATGATACCTCAGAGGTGAGACGATACATGGCTTCTGGATCCTGTGTTGGCGAAGTCTTCTGTGATGCAGAGTCTGAGATGTTCAGATCCATTTGCAGTATTTATTAGCAGAAGGTCAGACAGGCTGAAATCAAACAACAGCATCAAGGTCAGGGCAGATGGCAGACGAACAACAAGGAATCAATAAACAGTCTAATGTCAGATACCAGGAAATCAACAAGATGGATAAACGCTTGGAAATGTAAGCCAGGGCAGAACAAGACTCCGGAAGCAGTTTATATACAGAGGTAAAGGGAAAGCACCTGTGCAAGTGATTTAGACTTAGGTATGGGATTTTTACACAATTTATAGGTTTCATAATCAATGACAAAAATCTATTAGTTGATGCATGCCTGTTTTTATTATCTGCGTCTTTTAGCAAATAATAAACCTTTCTTATCAAATGTGAATCAAACCTTGAAAGGTTTTTAAGTGTGTACAAACTCTGCAGGGATACAGGCCCTCCAGGATCAACGTTCCCCACCCCTGCATTACAGTAAGCAAAATATCTCTCAACTCTTAGGATATTTATTAACTTTTTGTCCACTTTTGTAAGACTAAGACCATTGTACCAGTTGCACTGAGACATTTCAAATGATACCAGACATGACTGTTAGTTCACTTGCATTGATATTTTCATGTAATAATTTCAGCAGATTGAGTAGAAGGAAGCATGGGTGACGGGGCTTAAAATGAAACAAATGGACAGAAGGGAAGGAGGTCTCCTGCACCTCCAATCTGTGGGGTGTCTTGAAGATGCCCATGTATGTTTGTATTTTCTGTTTCTCAGGAGATCAATGTATCTGAGTTTCTTTTATCCTTACACTAGGTACTTGAAAAAAGTAATCTGATTACGCAGCTTGGATTACCCCCAAAACTGCTTATTTCCTCTCAATTACATTGGCAACAAAACACACCCTGGCACACAAACAGTAGCCCATATGACCTATATTACAAAAAATGGGAAGAAAAAAGCATTGCTGAAACAATTATGGCATTTTAGCTAGCTTCCACACGTCTTTGATCTCTTTTATCATGACTAATTCATACTGCATCACAAGTGCAGTGCTGTATCAAGTGAACCACCATGCAAGTTTAATAGGTCTATTTCAGAAAAGACACATATTGAGCTAGTTATGTGATGCAAACTTCATAATGTACTAGTTCACAAATAATGCACTATGGTAAAATGTTTACCCTTCTAGGGAACTTGTGCTGAATCCTTTGGTGAACACTATGAGGAATTCTGGAATTCTGGTGTCTGAAGAAAGTATGAAAAAAAGCCAAACCTATTGGTTCACGTGGCCTGTGATGACAAGGGCACCTATTGAATACCTCACCACCTTTTTTTGTCTTCAGGAGGCGTTTGTTTGAATTGTGTATGAAAGACCAAGGTAGGTAAGTATTGTAGAAAGAATGTGCCTCCATGCCCGAGGACACACACTATCTATTTGTCATGTGTCTTGGTTGAGATTGCGCGTTCGGTGCTTGAGGGTCATTGTGAGTGTTTCCAATGAGAAAGCTCCATTTGTGTTTGTCCCTCTTCTCGAGAGATCTGTGACAAGCATCTGCGTCTCACCATTCAGGTCCCACTGCTGCTAAGGCACGGTGAAGGCTCTAGACTCGAGCTGGCAGAGAAGTTTGAGAGGGGTATGAAACTTTTGAAAGCTTCTGCTGCAATCTTAAGCACTCGGCGGCTTTCAGGCGCTCTTATTAAGATGATTGAAATCCCGTTATCGCTATATTGAGTTGAGAATCCGGATATCACTATATTGAGTTGAGTGTGCCTTAGGGAATGTGCGCCTCTGTGTTTGTATTCTAACACTTGAGGGAATATTCTGATTTTGCGGTATTGTCTTGGTGAAGAACACATGCTAGGAACTCATTGTGATGAGTCAAGATGTCTAGGCTCTGCTTTCATTTGTTCCACTTCCAGAGGGATGCAATTTAATTGTGTGCCAAAGAACAAACCGGACATTCTGTAAAACATCTTTCGTGTTGCTCTCAAGCAAGAAAATCATATGGATTTGTAATGATGTAAGTTTGAAAGAATGCATTTAATGCAAAATGAGTATTAAAAATAATGTAACATTAAAAACCAAGCAACAGCAGAATTGTTAACTGAAACGTTCAATTGTAAAACTGGGACTCCTGCCATGGTGAGTGTCCCTGTGTACAGCAGATTCATTGATCTTGAGTCAGGAAACGAGTAACAGAGAAACTCCTGGAAGGAGACATGGAACATGAGTTTAATGAACTACAGTACGAATATTGGCAATGTTCGAAACTCTATCTGAAATCAGTTGGCTCACTTTGTCTGCAGCATGTTTCAGTGTTGCCTTTAGATTAATAGGAAGTGCGTGTGTTCTCTGATGTTTGGATGATGTTAATGTGTGGATATACAGGAAGTTTTAACCTCAGATTTGGTGAGCATCTATCCTAACACTGTTCCTCTGAGTTGCACACCAACATCTTTATTTTCAACAGTCTTTTACTGGCTGTTCGTTTTGGAATTGGCTCCTGAGCAGCAGAGACAATGAAAATGGGAATGGAGAGAACAGGCTTTGAGAAATTTTGAGACAGACACAACATAAATGTCAAGAGCAAAGATCATTGAGAAGAAATGAGTTCAAAATGAATGAGGGGATAATAGAGAAAGCGACTAAAAGGGTGACGAACATGCCAGGACAAATATGACCGATTTTTACCACAGCAGGGACCAACTACCGCCCAGTGGCATGGTGTTGATGCATATATTACTAATATTGTGTGTTTATATTTATATATATATATATATATATATATATATATATATATATATATATATATATATATGTATATGTATATATATATATAAAATCATATTTTAAACAAAACTAATAATAAATTAGGCTCAATCACCTATTAACCTAAATACTAAACACTAAAATAAATATCAAAGAAATAGTACAGTTAAACAAGAAAGTAGCCTAAATAAGAAAGTTAAAAACACCCTGTCTGCAGGACACGAGTGGCTCGGTGCGACTACGGCGCAACATGACAAAATACTATAGAATTCATTATAATCAGTCAGTGATGCTACACTGTATGCAGTACTACACGACATGACAAATCTCTAAACCTCTTCGTCCTAGTTATGAGTTACTGACACAGAGTTAAAATTTCCTGGATTAACACTAGACAAACCTGTTGCGATGCGGTGGTGTGTCCAGTGTAGTCACAGTTCACTGAAAAAAGCCTTGTCCATTTGGGAATGAGCACACAGTCAGTGGAGCTCGCGAAGCAGAGACAGGTGGAAGTATAAATTCCACGGGTGCATTAACTACTCGTCTGGATGTACTCTCTTTGAAATAGGAATAGTTGCCGCATTTAGTGTAAACATCTTTCATTTATCACGGTCTTGTTCGTATTTGGGCAGTTTGGAGAAACTAAGCCTCACCGAACCTGACCAGACAGGCGTTTTCGATCACGGGAACTTGAATACACTTGTTCAAAAGTGTATGGGTGACATGTATGGAAATGACTCCAGATCGGCAATGTAGTATTTGGTTTCAGAACAAGGTCCATCGCCCATCACAATTTGCTGAATGCATAAACTGTTTTTTCCTGCACTCAAACTTGCCACGGTGATGCAGTTGTCATGGCTACCGTTACAGCCCAAGATATTTGGCTTGGGAATGAGAATGTTTAAAACCCAAAATATAGTATTAAATGAGAAATATAATATTTTATAGATATATTCTCACTGGCCACTTTCTTAGGTACACCTTGCTAGGACCGGGTTGGACCACTTTTTCCTTCAGAACTGCCTTAATTCTTTGTGGCATAGATTCAACAAGGTGTTGTAAACATTTTGTCTGGAACAAACGAGAACAGAAGGCTAAGAATGTCGAAACTACTAGACTGGGTAGAAATAAGGTCAGACCTTCAGGAGAGTGGAGACTGGGCTGACTGGATGGGATGGGACAGGACACGAAGGCTCGGAGACACACTCAGAGAGAGAGAGAGAGAGAGAGAGAGAGAGAGAGAGAGAGCTAATGAGCATAAAACGGAAACAGGTGCAGTCTCAATCAGCATGAGCGCTGATCGTGATAGTGAACAGCTGAGTCTAAAATAGCAAAATAAGGAGTAGAAGGGAAAAAAGGAGACATGAGAGTCAAACCCCACTCATGACACATTCTTCAGAGATTTGGTCCATATTGACATGAAAGCATCACACAGTTGCTGCAGATTTGTCAGATGCAGATCCATGATGCGAATCTCTCACTCCACCACATCCCAAAGCTGCTCTATTGGATTGAGATCTGGTGACTATGGAGGCCATGTGAGTAAACTGAACTCATTGTCATGTTCAAGAAACCAGTCTGAAATTATTTGAGCTTTGAGACATGGTGCAGTATCCTTATGGAAGTAGCCATCATTTTTGAAGGCGGTTTGTTTTTGGAGCTGTAAGTAGTTTTTAGTTTTCTGACCACAGTGCTCTAAGGCAATTATAAGGGATCAACAGATTAGTAATTACATAGGGGCCTTATTATTTAATATACAAGAAAATATTAAATTTTCAAGTCAGTGACATCAGTTTGTCTTTTTGTAATGCATTCCTTTTCAAAGTAATTTTCCCAAACACTGGAAATAAGCAGCTCAGACGTTCCTGATGCAGGTGTGTGAGTCGTCTATTTTTGATTGCAAAAATAGATTTCAATGTGTTCTAAATATTAACTTGTTCTGTCGATCAACGTCATTTCTGGATAGATCATTCACTTGTTTATTATGAGTTTAAAAGAGCGTGAGTGCCATGGCCAATTGTGATGCTTTAAATGTGCGCATACAATGAATGATATCTCTTGTGGAGTTTACTAGCAAAATTGCTACAAAAGTAAAAGCAAAGCAGTTTGTATTCAAAAAGTGAAGGATACTCAAGAATTAAAAAAAAAAAAAAAAATTATTAAGTACCTCAGATGTGCCTATCTTCAAAATTCTGCTAATGATTACTGCTTTAATATAATACTTAATTTTCAGTTTCAATTAACTAAAGACATGTCTTTCACTTCCACTTGATTGCTGTATATTCTGTATATTTAAGGTAGCAATGCATTACATAATATCATATTATAAATGTTAATTAAATGATAATATTGATGTTGTGTATTGCATTTTAAGCATTGTTCATTTTGTCCTTACGACACCCCGTACTGGTGCAATTTGTTATGTATGCACTGATGAATGTCACCTTTATACCAATGAACAGTTAGTAAAGCTGTGTTGTACAAGGCTTGTGTCAGTGTCGTCATTTTACCTTCTGGGGTCTAATCAGGAGGCAAGGAAGTCGACCGGAAGTTGAAGTCGGCCGGGTGCCGCCATCTTGTAGCAGAACTTCACTTGCGTTAGCATCCCATTGACTCCCATTCATTTTGGCGTCACTTTGACAGTGAATAACTTTACATCTGAGGCGTTTAAAGACTCCATTTGTCCATTATTCATTTCTAAAGATACACAACAATGTATAAAGGGCTCCATTACCTTCTATGTTACATTATGGCTCCGTAGAAACAGTTTTTGTAAAAATAGGCTAACGATTGCGTCATAACCACTCAACTCTCTGTCGCACAGTAGAGAAATTACCGTACAGACAGGAGGAGAAGCTCGCAGGCAATTAACTTAATATGGCGTACTGGCGTTACATTTTAAAATACTATACAAAATAATTAATCAGAATACTTACTCCTGCTCACGCCAAAGTACTCCCCGCTCAAGCTCGCCATCTCTGCAAGATTAACGATGGCAGCTTGCACGCACAGCTACTAGAAGATTTACATCTGTCAGACAATTGAGTTCCAATGGGATCGCTGTGTCCATTTCTTTTACCGTCTATGGGTCTAATGGCCAATTTATACTTCTGCGTCGAGTGTACGCCATAGTGTACGTCTTAGGCTACGCACGTTTACATGCCGCATGCTTCAAGTGGACCATTATAATAATATCTATAGCTAGCTCAGCACGTGGGCGTGGTCGCAATAGATATAATGAAGGGAAACATGAAAGACTGGACATCGCATTGTCTTCATATGGATTATTTGATCACAGAATATTTGTTTTCGATAAGAGATATTGCTTAGTTTAAAAGTAGACATGTCAAGCTTTCTATAAATATATCTCCCATATCTCCCAGTTAATTTTAATGACGCGTTTCTAAATGAAGATCAGCGCAGACAAAGGCTGCAGACAGTGCATGCTGCTTGTTTTCTTAATTTTGTAAATGCACAAAGTTTTGATGTTATTATGTGCGTATACAAATAAAAGTAGACCCTTTACAGATTCGATTGATGTATTGCTCTTATCTGTACAATCAAAACTGAATGTGTAATTTAAGTTATTTTGGTGTTATGAGGAGAAGATGCCACAAAACGTGAATTTTTCAACCCAAAAATACGCAGTGTTGATCCCAGAGGGTTAATGCAGTATGCGTTCATCCAGTGAACTGGTGATGAGGATAAATGCTCTCTTATCTTCCGTGACACTCCTATTTGTGGTGTTATTCAGCTGACAATGGCTGCATGTGAATGAACATGTTCATCAGAAGTTATCAGGCAAAACGTATGCAAAGCCAGTCGCGCTGGGAGAATAGCACAAACAGAGAAAAGAGACGACACAATCTGGCACAGGAGGAAAGAGTCAGCTACAAAAGAGTGAGTAGGCAGGTCTAATGGGGCAAACAGGACCTTATGATGAAACTGTCGAGCAGTGGAGCTCTTATACTGAGCGGTTTGATTATTTTGTCAAAGCTAACAGAACGTTCCATAGTGTAATGGACTGAAAGATGTATAATCTACTGCGCAGCCTGGTCCAGCCCAAGAAGCCTGGTGATTGTTTAATAAAGGACATTGTAGCATTGCTCCAAGAACATTATGCACCAAAAACCCTTATCATTGCTGAAAGATTTCGCTTTCAAAATCTCAATCGATTAGAGGGAGAATTGATTGCACAATTTGTTACCGTATTAAAACACATTGAATTGGCACAGCGCTTAATCACACAATAAGACAGATTTGTCTGTGGACTGCATAGTGAGACAATTCAAAAAGCAAGCAATAGAAACCAGTGTATCCATGCACTGCAAAATATGCACAAGAGTTGAGTCTATCCAGTCAAGTTCACAAAGTATACAGTCAGAATATAAAACAGGATGGCAAGAAAGCAGGTTACATTTGTGGAAAGAGTGGGCATCCAGCACAGGAATTCTGGTACAAAGACAAAGACTGCAGAAACTGTGGAAGAAAAGGGCACATTTCACATTCATGTCAAAACAAAAAGCTGACCGTAATTGAGAAAGTAAATCCAACTAAACCTGTGGAACCAAGGAAAGGTTATGTCAGGAAAACATAATGTGTAAATCAAGTGGAAATATACAGGGAAACAATTGAGTTCTCACGTTATATCTGTTAGCTTTGATGGTCAGAGTGCACCTGTCACTGCAAGCTCAAGTGAAACAATTCACAAGAACTGACCCAGCTTTGTCAGAAGTTTTAGCCTGGATCTCTCATGGAAAGAGAGGAGAGATGACAGAAACTTCAAATCTTATCTGAATATTTAAACGAGCTCACAGTACAATCTGGCTGCCTACTATGGGATTATTGTGTCATCATACCCCCGCCTTTGAGGAACCTTTTGCTGAAAGAACTTCATGCAGGCCACCCGGGAGTAGTGTGGATGAAAGAGATGGCCCGCAGCTACTTCTGGTGGCCTGGCATAGATGCAGAGGTTGAAGAGGAAGCAAGGGTTATCAGAATGCCAGAAAGTAAGAAACATGCCACTGAGAACCCCTTTGCACCCATGGGACATTCTAGAGGAGAATACATATTGACTTCGCAGGACAAATGGAGAGCCACATGTTTCTGGTGATTGTTGATGCTCACCGAAATGGTCGGAGGTAGCAGTTATGAACAGTACATTTTCTGAAAAAACCTTTGAAGAGCTTAGATCTATTTTCAGTCATTTTGGGATACCACAGTAGGGATAATAGCCTCCAACTGGTGTCTGAAGAGTTTCAGTCGTTCCTTTTGTGTAAATGGGATTTAACACATAGATTTGCATTTTATCACCCATCCACCAATGGCCTGGTTGAAAGATTTGTTCAGACTCTAAAGAGGATTCTCAAGACATTGCAGGGTAATGGTTCCTTAAACCAGTGGATTGAAAACTTTTCAGAATCAGAATCAGAATCAGGAATCAGAAAGAGCTTTATTGCCAAGTATGTTTGCGCATACAAGGAATTTGTTTTAGTGACATAAGCTTCCAGTACACAGAGACACCAACACACAGACAAAAAAAAGAAAAAAAAAAGAAAAAAGTAGCCAAATAAATAAGTGTATAAACAATTGTGCTATAAACTGATAATGGGATAGGATTGAAAAAGATGCAGGGATGTACTAGGATGGAGGTAACAAATAAATATAAGGATGTTGCACTTTTGTTTGCATAAGCATAAGTGGGAACATTTAACTGTTCATGAGGTAGATTGCCTGGGGGAAGAAACTGTTTTGTGCCTTGCTGTTTCTGGTATTTGCGGCTCTGGACGCCGGCCAGATGGCAAAAGTTAAAAAATGGGGTGACTTGATGTGAGGGATCCAGAGTGATTTTATGAGCCCTTTTCCTCACTCTGGATGTATACAGTTCTTGAAGGGTGGCAGGAGCACATAATCTTTCAGCAGTCCGAACAGTTCTCTGTAGTCTCTGATGTCCGATTTTGTTGCTGAGCCAAACCAAGACAGTTTATAGAAGTACACAGTACAGACTCATGAAGCTGAGTAGACTGTTCAGCCTCTGTGGCAAGTTAAACTTCCTCAGCTGGCGAGGTATATAAGGAGCCGTGTGAGACACTTGTTATTATAGATGGATGCACTTTATTAAACTTCTTTTGGACACCCATTAACTGTCATTATAAAGCTTGGAAGAGCCAAGGACATTTTTTATATAACTCTGACTGGATTAGTATGAAAGTAGAAAGGCATGTACACCTAGTATGTCTTAAGGGTGACTCAATTATGGGGTAATTTTTGGGTGAACTATCCATTTAAAACTACATTCTGGGACACAGAACAGTAATATTAATGAAGTTATAGTGGATAGTGAATTTGGGAGTTCCGCCATGAAACTCCCTGTGAGAAATACTGCAAGCGCAGTGATACAAACAGTGATGAAACAGCTCTGTTATCACTATAATATCACACCTCTGGAAAAGAGGTAATACTAATACTAGTAATACTGCACATACATATATTTCCACATATACAGTGAAAGAGTAAAAAAAGCTGCATTATAGTTCGAGCTGTCATGGTTCTCTGAATGATATGAAAGTGACATTCAGCCAAGTATGGTGACCCATACTCAGAATTTGTGCTCTGCATTTAACCCATCCGAAATGCACACACACAGAGCAGTGAACACACACACACACACACACACACACACTGTGAGCACGCACCCGGAGCAGTGGGCAGCCATTTATGCTGCGGCGCCCGGGAGCAGTTGGGGGTTCAGTGCCTTGCTCAAGGGCACCTAAGTCGTGGTATTGAAGGTGGAGAGAGAGCTGTTAATGCACTACACCCACCCACAATTCCGTCCGGCCCGAGACTAGAACCCACAACCCTTCGATTGGGAGTCCAACCCTCTAACCATTAGGCCACGACTTCCCCTTAAAACTTATGTGCAGCTGACGAATGAGATCTTTGTAATCTGTTTTTAGTTTTTTATTTTATTCAAACTGGTTTTTAGAAATACAATATGCCATTTCTGTCATTTTCCAAATGAAGCACTGAATGTAGAAATGAACAAAACATCAGTGTAAGAACAATGTCAATTAAAAACTGTTCTAGTGCAGCTCTATGGCAGAGATCAGCTATTAAAACAGACTGCTGAATCCAACATTCATAATGTCTTCGTGTATGTACAGTCCTACTGTAAAGTCCTGTAAGTTAATATGCTTTAAGGAGACTTTGCAACTAATAAATAATTGATGAGGGTGAATACTTTCTGAAGAAACTCTATAGGCTATGACAATATAATCAATATATAATATAAGACAACACATTAGAGCACTATATGATGATATCATGAGCATGTGTTGAGTCTGATGCCTGTTTTCTCTTTATAGTTGTTTCTATATCGTCACAAAAAGCTGAAATACGCTGTTCTGACAGTAAAGACACCAAACTATGAAATAACACAAATCAAATATATACTTAATATACTTTAGCTTCTTCAAAGCAGTCGTCCTTTGCCTAGTTTCAGGTTCACTGCTGAAGTCAATTAGGCTTTGCACAAAACTCATTTCATTTTCTTTGGAAAACTAAAACTTTCCCCCAAAACTAATCTCAAGCAGTGTGTTTCTGTGGCTCAGTGGAAGAGCATTGCATTAGTAGCGCAAAAGCTCATGGGTTCATTTCTCAGGGAACACATATACTGGAAAAAATAAAAATGTGTCGCTTAGGATAAAGTGTCTGCTAAATGCATAAATGTCAAGCATAAGCCTTAATATCAAAAGGTTTTTATGAGAAACATTTTAGTCAAATATGTCCAAATATTGTCCCTATGTCCTTAAATGCCACAGAGATTTAGCAATCATCCCATGCCAATAAACAAACATCATGTAAGTAATAGAGAATGTGAAGTGAGAGATGTGAATGATCAGATATACCAATGTATTCTAGATCTCTGGCTTTATTTGTGCTTTTCAGTGGGCACAGCTCTCTCCTCTCCATCACGATTCCCAAGGTCATCATCTCAGCCACTAACCCTGTCTCAGTTTATTCCACAGGAAGGATCTGCTCAAATCACAGTGATCTGACACAGAACAAAACTGCAGTCCGATCACACACACCCTCCATCTCTTACTATGATGATGGACTAAACAACATTTGGAACAAATACAGGCTCAGTGGAGCAAACAACAGACACTAGCCAAACTCACGCAGCATACTATATGAGGCTGCAAGTGACGTGATGATACACTGGTTCTTTAGAAAAACACAATGATACACTATTGTCAGATGGACATCCTGTGTTTCCATAAGTGTTTTAATGTTTACATCTTGCTATCAAAATTTAATTAAACAGGCTACATTTACATGTAGATGTATTGTGTATGCATTGCTCTTTTCATATGGTGTGACAGCATGCCCTTCTATTTAGGGCATCATGTGTTAAAGAATATTATCATTGTTTTTTTTTTTTTCTGTACCACTAAGCATGGAAATGTGCAATTAGCTTTTTGCATTACTCTTCCCTGCACGTTCACATCGCCTTGAATGCTTTGTTCGGCTTTCAGCTCGGCCATTTATGGTGTATTGTAGAGAGCCATATTGCCATTCATCGACTGAAATATGGAAGATTCCTGATCGAGTGTTTTTGGCATGTGTGCATCAGCAAAGAGACAGGTGGCTTCACATGGCACCCTACCATACAACAAGCCCCTGTAGTGTACTGTAGCAGTGAAGGTGTAATTCCCAAACCTCGTTCAGCGGAACCGGTGATGTACAGTATGTACAGTAATGGCATACATAATGCCATGCGAGCAATCACAAACACACCACAATCGATTTCTCATTCCTTTACATAATTCCTTTAACCAATCGTGATTTTCATAATTCTGGTGTACACATGGAAGAATTCTGTCACCAACGGCATGGTATCGCCTCTCTAGCATCCTATCCACAAGAAAACCAGCAGATACGGACGCGTGCGCGCACCCGGCTTACCTTACAGCCGAACATGAGCGACAGCGCACGGGTGCTACATATAAGTTTACACTGGCACATCACCGGAGAAAAACACTTGAGGTTCCTCAGAGGAGGAGGCATCACGTCGGACACCCATAGACACAGCACACCGATCACCGGCCGCTCAGCGCGTGGCCAAAGAGGAGCCGTGATGAGAGCCGCGAGCGCGAGCGTGGAGCGCTGAATTCAAACAGACAAACTGACAGAACTCTGTCATCGTCGGTGCTGCTGGACGCGCTGAGGGGGAGGAGCTGTGTGTAACGGGCACTGATGAGTGAACGACGCCGACCAGTGGCTTTTACATCCGACTGGAGCTCTGTTCACGATCAAGACGCGAGACAGAATATCAAACAAGACCCACTGTCAAAAAAAAACAAAATCATAAAGCAATGCCAGTGGAATTCCTCTCAATATTGCCAATAAAATATTCACAAAATAAAAGCTTCTTCCACTGTTTGAAGTCGACTATTATTAAACTTTGGTTGAAATTCTTACTGTAAAACACACACACACACACACACACACACACAATTATTAAACTTTGTGAAAAGTGTGTTCATCCCCATAGGTGTAATGGTTTTTATTCTGTACAAACTGTATATTCTATGGCCCTACACCAACCCTACACCTAACCCTAACCCTCACATGAAACTTTGTGCATTTTTACTTTCTCAAAAAAACTCATTCTGTATGATTTATAAGCGTTTTGAAAATGGGGACATGGGTTATGTCCTCATAAGTCACCCTCTCCTTGTAATACCTGTGTCATACCCATGTCATTATACAGAGTTGTGTCCTGATATGACACAAAAACATGCCCACACACACACACTCACTCACCAAACTGAGTATTTCATGATTTTACATAGCTAAAAATGGCTCTTTGGAGGTCTGGAGCGAGCAGTGAGTGTACAGCGCCCTCTGCTGGCGACAGCACACTGTGAGCTGTCCATGGTGCTGAAAGACAAGTCTTCAGCATGTCCTGCGCACACACTGTTACTGCATCCGTCACAGCGCTTGCTCTCAGTAAGACAGGGTGGTGGTGTTGTTTTATTTATTTATTTAGATGCTCATTTATTTTAACAACAAGCTCATTTACTCGGTCGAGCCAGCTGTAAGCGGTTTGTTGCTCGCTCGGCGGCGCTAGAGACCCAGGTGAAGGCAGTATTGTGTATTCATCTCAGGAGCGACTGCGGCGCAGGACGTGCTGCTCATCGATGACGAAGTCTACACCAGACAGCTTCAGCTTCAGTGACTGCTGTGGCGTGAGGACAGTCAACTGGTCCTGAAGCCCTCCAGCATACAAAACATGCTCACAAACCATCAATACTGACTTAAATACAGCAAGCAGCTTAGTACTGTTCACAGACGAAGTTCAAAAGTATTTGGACACTTAAGCCACTCTGAAACTGTCTGAATAAAGTATTAAAGCAGCATGTGACATTTGTAAATCTCAGTGTGTGTTTAGCAGATGTATGTGAGTCAGTTCACATAGGTGTGCGATTAATCTTCACAAAAACATGCTTTGGTAACTTTTACCAACCAAAACGCAGACAAATACCTTTAGCCCGCGACAAACATTATGCAAAAAACAAAAAAACAAAAAAAAATGCCATTAATTCCAGATTTTCATAATAAATTCCTCTTTGATATTATGATAATGACTGCCATGACATCCATGCATTTTTAAATGTGTCTTAAATGTGCAAAACATTTTCAGAGCACTGCATAAAACTAATAGATATCACTGTATGCTTCCAAGACGATGAATTACAGTACACTAAGACAATGTATTATTTTTATTATAATTATGAATATTAAAAAGTTATTTGAAATGTTGTTTAAATATGCAAACTGGGAGTTATCTAATTTAAAATACATTTCTAGAGCAGAAATCTGAACATAGGATAAAGCCAGGTTCAGAGCTCTTGTTTCATGTTGTTGACCTTTTAGAGGTTTTTACAGAAATGTAATTTTTCATCACTTCATAAATAATAGCATACTGTCAACAGCCAGAACAAAATACATTTTCACCATGTTTTTAGGATTACTAATCCTAATTTTTTTTACTAATTTTAGAAAACTAATCTCAAGATCTCATAATTGACCAATGCATGAAAAAACAATGGTTTACCTGTATTGTCTTACCATTTTTGAGTGATATTGATTTGTGTATTATAAGAAAACACTGGCAGAGTAAATTCTCAGAGTAAAGTAGTGGGCATAGGTTCAAGTTTGTCTCTCTTGTGTGTATGTGTGTGTGTGTGTGTGTGTGTGTGTGTGTATCTTTCCAATGGACCACTCAGTTTCCATGGATATCGATATGCTAGGAAACGAAGCGTGCTACAATGCTAAAGTGCTACACTCAATCTGCAAAGCTTTTGATTTAAGAAGACAGCATTGGCTTAACATGACAGAGACAAATATCTTATTAATAATAGATACATTTTATATAACAGCCTCCATATTTTTATTTTATTAGTATATTTTATATATTATTTTTCAATATTTTATGGTAAAGTAGGCAGTATATGACCTATATCTCTGTTACAGTAAGTCGTATGATAGATGAAAGTTATTGTTTCAGTCTCTCACACTGCCTCCACTTCTGATTGTGCTGTGTCAAAGGTAAAACATTTGCATCTTTTAACCCTGTGTGGTTTATTTCAGTATGTCAAGCTATGGTCTTGCCTCCGTTCCAGAATGCTT